>NC_060126.1:24850711-25159128 GCF_021461395.2 Schistocerca americana | reverse complement strand
CAATGGACATTTAAAAAATAAATAAGAAAAGCTTTTATAATGATATTGAAATGTGGCCGTTGGAGAAGAATGCTTAAGATCGAGTGGACTGATAGACTTAAGAATGAAGAAGTAGTAAAGAAAATAGGGGAAGAAAGAAGATTATTGGGGGTGATCAGGAAGGGGAAGAACTATGGGCCGTGAAATATACTGTGTATGAATTGTCTGTAGCAAAGGATTATAGAGGGAAAAGTGGAAGGATTGAGAGGAAGAGAATTGGAATGGTGGACGACACTGGAAGATGACGAACATACAAACAGATGGAGGAAGATGCGCAGAACAGAACTCGATAGAAAGACTGTAACTGACACCAGCCATAAGACAGACACACTGAAGAAGGCTGATGTTCAGTTGTGCTTCGTGGACAGCAGAAATGGCCTGGTGTATGCCCTAGGGAGCTGCCACTTCACACTCGCAGGACGTTTCGGAGAGTGCAGCACACCCGCTAGCAGTCAGTGAACACGTCGCCTCCCTGTGTTCCACACTGCTGGCCGTTGTGGCCGAGCGGTTCTAGGCACTTCAGTCTGGAAGCGTGTGACCGCTACGGTCGCAGGTTCGAATCCTGCCTCGGGCATGGATGTGTGTGATGTCCTTAGGTTACTTAGGTTTAAGTAGTTCTAGGGGACTGATGACCTCAGATGTTAAGTTCCATAGTGCTCAGAGCCATTTGAGCCATTTTTCTTTTGTTCCACACTCGCCTGTTGGGGGTAGTGCTGCGTCTCTAACTCCATACAGCGCTGTAGTGGGGCATGGGGAACGGGGTGCCAGACTGCACAGTATCCCACGACCACGCCTTCTGACAGCATTCTGCAGAATTTTAGGAAATGTTATTTCTCCTTAACCGCCCGACCGCAACTAACATATTGTGAAAGACACATATTGCCTCTCTTAAGACTTCCAGAGGAGAGAAAAATGTTATACAGACACAAAAAATGTTCTCAAACCATAATAAAGTGAATTAGCAGGTACTGAAGTATATCTATCGTACCTGTGCCTCTGTAATTCGGCGCTGGAGATTTTCCTCTGCAGTGAACACAAATCCATACTAATATTACACTCCTGGAAATGGAAAAAAGAACACATTGACACCGGTGTGTCAGACCCACCATACTTGCACCGGACACTGCGAGAGGGCTGTACAAGCAATGATCACACGCACGGCACAGCGGACACACCGGAAACCGCGGCGTTGGCCGTCGAATGGCGCTAGCTACGCAGCATTTGTGCACCGCCGCCGTCAGTGTCAGCCAGTTTGCCGTGGCATACGGAGCTCCATCGCAGTCTTTAACACTGGTAGCATGCCGCGACAGCGTGGACGTGAACCGTATGTGCAGTTGACGGACTTTGAGCGAGGGCGTATAGTGGGCATGCGGGAGGCCGGGTGGACGTACCGCCGAATTGCTCAACACGTGGGGCGTGAGGTCTCCACAGTACATCGATGTTGTCGCCAGTGGTCGGTGGAAGGTGCACGTGCCCGTAGACCTGGGACTGGACCGCAGCGACGCACGGATGCACGCCAAGACCGTAGGATCCTACGCAGTGCCGTAGGGGACCGCACCGCCACTTCCCAGCAAATTAGGGACACTGTTGCTCCTGGGGTATCGGCGAGGACCATTCGCAACCGTCTCCATGAAGCTGGGCTACGGTCCCGCACACCGTTAGGCCGTCTTCCGCTCACGCCCCAACATCGTGCAGCCCGCCTCCAGTGGTGTCGCGACAGGCGTGAATGGAGGGACAAATGGAGACGTGTCGTCTTCAGCGATGAGAGTCGCTTCTGCCTTGGTGCCAATGATGGTCGTATGCGTGTTTGGCGCCGTGCAGGTGAGCGCCACAATCAGGAATGCATACGACCGAGGCACACAGGGCCAACACCCGGCATCATGGTGTGGGGAGCGATCTCCTACACTGGCCGTACACCACTGGTGATCGTCGAGGGGACACTGAATAGTGCACGGTACATCCAAACCGTCATCGAACCCATCGTTCTACCATTCCTAGACCGGCAAGGGAACTTGCTGTTCCAACAGGACAATACACGTGCTCTAGAAGGTGTAAGTCAACTACCCTGGCCAGCAAGATCTCCGGATCTGTCCCCCATTGAGCATGTTTGGGACTTGATGAAGCGTCGTCTCACGCGGTCTGCACGTCCAGCACGAACGCTGGTCCAACTGAGGCGCCAGGTGGAAATGGCATGGCAAGCCGTTCCACAGGACTACATCCAGCATCTCTACGATCGTCTCCATGGGAGAATAGCAGCCTGCATTGCTGCGAAAGGTGGATATACACTGTACTAGAGCCGACATTGTGCATGCTCTGTTGCCTGTGTCTATGTGCCTGTGGTTCTGTCCGTGTGATCATGTGATGTATCTGACCCCAGGAATGTGTCAATAAAGTTTCCCTTTCCTGGGACAATGAATTCACGGTGTTCTTATTTCAATTTCCAGGAGTGTATAAATACGTCTGTTGTTACGTTTTCACGATAAACCGGTGAACCGATTTCGATGAAATGTGGTATGGAGATAGCGTGCGCCATAAGGAAGAACATCGGCTTCTTTATTAAGAAGAAAAAAAACGTTTCGACCCCTAAGAGACTGACTGAAAGTATATTTCTTTTTCCCATTACTGAAGTTAAAACATGTTAAACATTACTATAATTGACAAACTGCCTATTGGCTTCTGTCTCGGTTTCTTCGGCCGACGTTCATCTAATGATTTTTCTGACGTTTCGCCAGCACGAGTGGCTGGCATTGTCAAAGCTTCACCCTCCATTGCCGGTGGTGAACTGGAGCCGAGCTCGCGGCCGCAGACTATATGTACCTGGCGCGCCAACGTCCGAGGGCTTCTCCGCGGTTATTTCCGGTGCGGTTCTCCTCTTGCTACCTGCGACGGTCGTTCGCTGCAGTACGGGAAGCCAGGATCCGTTTACCTTAAGGCTTTCCTCTTTCTTGTTCAAACTGTTCGCGTGTTTTTGTATCTCTACAGCTTCTCTAAACAAGCGCGTGTGATAGTGCTTCTCTACAACCAGAACTTCCGTGTCGGCGAATTTTATTACGTGGTCGGTCTCATTCAGTGCGTGCTCTCCCACGGCCGATTTCTCCACCTGCCCCAACCTGCAATGTCGCTTATGCTCTTTGATCCTGGTGTTAATGGATCGTCCAGTTATTCCGACATAAACTTTTCCGCATGTGCATGGTATGCGGTATATTCCCGACATTGCAAGTGGGTCTCTTTTCTCCTTCACCGATCTAAGACACTCTTTGATCTTCCTTGTCGGTTTGAAATTCGTCTTTACGCCATGTTTGCGCAATATACGGCCGATTCTGTCCGTCACTCTGGGAATGTATGGCAGAAAGGCCGTACCCGACATTTCTTTTTCTGGTTCCTTACTTCGCCGAGGGTTTGGCTCAGTTACAGTTTTAATATAATTTGTGGAGTACCCACTGCTCCTCAGGACAGTTTCCAGGTGTTGCATTTCTCGTTTGAGGTGTTGCGGCTCACATATTCGTCCTGGTCTCGTTACGAGCGTACTAATCATGCCTCTTTTCTGGCTCGGGTGGTGGTTTGACAGTTTGTGCAGGTATCGGTCCATGTGAGTCGGTTTTCGATACACGCTGTGTCCCAGGTTTTCGCCGTCCCTTGTGACCAGCACATCTAGAAATGGCAGTTTCTTATGGCGCACATAAGAAAGAGGAAAGCCTTAAGGTAAACGGATCCTGGCTCCCCGTACTGCAGCGAACGACCGTCGCAGGTAGCAAGAGGAGAACCGCGGAGAATCCCTCGGACGTTGGCGCGCCAGGTACATATAGTCTGCGGCCGCGAGCTCGGCTCCAGTTCACCACCGGCAATGGAGGGTGAAGCTTTGACAATGCCAGCCACTCGTGCTGGCGAAACGTCAGAAAAATCATTAGATGAACGTCGGCGGAAGAACCCGAGACAGAAGCCAATCGGCAGTTTGTCAACAAGTGGCCAGGAAAGCCTCAACAATTTTGTATTACTACAATCGCTATATGTCGCACATGTGGCACGACGTACAGCTACCTCAGTAGCACAATGCGTGCCTCTGGCCACGGCTCTCTGCGCGCACCGCTCGGGATCAACGCTGTGTGTGAAGCGTCACTGAGTGATCGGGCAGCTGGGAATGGGACGTCACCAGCTGTAGTCACCCGGACAACACACATGTGAGGCCAGCTGACGTTATTGCGTGTGCAGTACTTACTGACCACTGTCATCATAATGAAACTACTAATATGCAAACGCAACTGTGGGTAACAGCTGGTAATAAACGAAGACTGCCGCGCGGAGTGGACGCGCGGTTAGAGGCGCCATGTCACGGGTTGAGCGGCCCCTACCGCCGGAGGATCAAGTCCACCCTCGTGCATGGGTGTGTGTGTTGTTGTTAGCGTGAGTTAGTGCAAGTTAGTTTAAGCAGTGTGTAAGTGTAGGGACCGATGACCTCAGCAGTTTGTTACCTTAGGAATTCACACACATTTGAACATTAGAACTGAAGACTGCCTTCAAGGAAGCAGTTTGGTTTTAGAAATGTGGCCAGATCTTCTGATGACAAAGTGTTAGTAATATAACAACTGATAGGAAAAAGAAGAAACTATAATATTGTTGAACCTCACATACATTTACAGACTACTAGCTGATTCCTGTAGCTATGTGCGCATAGAAGTACTTTCGTTATGATGAGTGATGGTAAGTAAATACGCTGCTGTGTGTGCAGTAACATCAGCTGCATTCACATGTCTGCCTCTTCGAGTAAGCACAGCTCGAGATGTCCACACACTCCAAAATGACAAAGCGAGCGAAGCATTGGTACGTGCAGTGTCGCTGCCAAGCAATACATGCGCAGGGGTTCCGGGCATCTATACACTATGCAACGTGTGCATAGTACAAAAAGTTTAAAAATTTTTTAATATCGTTTATGTTCCACAAAACAAAAAATGTTCCATTCCTTGCATCACTCTCTTTTCGGGCGATTCTTCCTTTTTTTCGCTTTCAAAAGTACACTACGTTCTTCCTCAGGATTGAAGTTATCTGTGTACCGAATTTCATCGAAATCAGTGTAGTCGTGAAAACTTAATCGACAGAGTTACTTTCTACTTTAATAATTTTAGTATGGAAATACGGATTAATCACGTTGAGGATTGTATAACATTATGTTCTAGTTATTATCCGTGGTTGCACTTGCATGTCACTAAATGATATGATATGTGTGTGTGGCTTGATATGTTGCGAGACCCCGTTCGCGAAGTTTGACTGCTTGGTGTGTATTTTTATTTGACGCCACTTCAGTCACCTGCGAGTAGATGATAAAATGACCATTACAAAATACGCATACAAAAACACACTCACAGGCACACATACACACTCTCTCTCTCTCTCTCTCTCTCTCTCTCTCTCTCTCACACACACACACACACACACACACACACACACACACACACACACACACACAGACGCACACATCCAGTCCCTAGTGGAGAAAATACGACCCGTCCAGAATCGAACATGGATCCCCTGATAGAGTGTTAGCAACGCTAACCATAAGACGACTGATTGTTGACACACTTGCCGGCCGAAGTGGCCGTGCGGTTAAAGGCGCTGCAGCCTGGAACCGCAAGACCGCTACGGTCGCAGGTTCGAATCCTGCCTCGGGCATGGATGTTTGTGATGTCCTTAGGTTAGTTAGGTTTAACTAGTTCTAAGTTCTAGGGGACTACTGACCTCAGCAGTTGAGTCTCATAGTGCTCAGAGCCATTTTGTTAACACACTTCAGAACTTTTGCTGCGATGAGTGATGATGACGGCATCCAAATAAAATGAGCACTATCTAAAATTACTAAACAGCGTTAAAGTGACCATGAAAGAAAATAAGTAATTTGTAAGTCGGCGCAGTGCAGATTTTATAATATTTTCTCGTGCTTTGACACCAGGTGCCCTTACGTTTCTGCCTACTACCGAAGGCTGCTCAAGGGCCTCATTACCTAGCGCATTCTCAGTAAGAGTCCCTCACGTCCTGCACGTAGACGCCCCTCTGTTTGTCGTACAGCGTTTAAATGACGCCGTGTCTCAGAAGCCAGAACAGACTTCTGATGATCAGCGGCTGAAATGCCATGGGCTTGTCATTGATATTAGTGTGAAAGTATGCATGTAACACGATGAGGACTGTGCCTGCATTGTATTTACTACGTTGAATCATACTATATAGAACAATACAGAACATATCAGGCAGTAGAAGCATTTTCAGAACTGTGATATAGTCCAAAAGTCAAAGAGCAAATAACTTTCGCAAAGAGTAATTATCGTTCCACATTTCGGATTATATTTCCCAAATCAAAAAATACCTAGCGCTACACGCTTTCTAACGTACCCTATGTTCTTCCTCTGCATTTAAGCTATCGGCGTATGAAATTTCATCAAAATCGGTACAGGATTATAGCCATGGAAACATAACAGAGCTACTTTCGTTTTTATAATACTATTCGTCTGGATATGGATGTGCAGGTATTTGAACGAACATCTAGTAACATCTCTCGAGAATAATGGAGGAACAAGGCACTCCAAGCATATCTTATTATTACTATTTTAGAATATTCCCTTTTAAGACAGCGTTAAATTGAGTAATCATGATTTTTTTAATGATCTTGTCATTACATTCCGCCGACCTATTAAGAAGTGTCAAGCAAGGGCACCCACACCATAGTTTGTAGGGGAGAGGAGGGGGGGAGGGGAATCTAGACCTGGCGGATTGGAGTATTTTTAATATTTTGGAAGTCGAATGGGCGAAAGGCTAATTTTAAGTAGCTAAACGAAGACTGCAGTCCTCAACATGTTAGAAACGCACATAATACCAACTTTCAAATTATTTTATTAAAAGAAAACACCTGTCAACACTACGTTTCCGTCAGAGGTTAGGGGGGGGGGGGAGGCGCCATGGCCCGTCCTTGCCCCCGCGCACGGGTACCCTTGGTGTCAAGTGTGTAACTGCGTCATGTGGACGACTGTGTTGAGTTCTTGTGCGGTGTTGATGGGTTTGTGTTGTTACGGACGATGGGGAGGGAGAGGGTGAAACTCGTGTCGGCACACGGCCTACTCGTTTGCAGCGGCATCAGGCGCTCCACCGAGCTTAACATCCTCATCCGATGGACAGGTAACCATCAACAGCGTGCCCTTACTTCACTGCGGAGACGTTTGGAATTCGTCCAGGACATTAGCACAAAGGCTGATGATCAGCAACATCTCCTCTGCTTCCCATTCTTATTCTGACGATGAAAATCTTTCACCTGCAGGATTCGAACTGGCTTACCTCCGAATCGAGCAGCGTCTTTAAATGTATCGCATGAATCAGAAATAAACGTTTCTTTATTTGATAATAATCACTTAATTATACATGATGAAGAATATGACTGCAAAGCGTTGTGCACAAGCTGAGTTTACTGCAACAAGAAGATAACATCAATATTTCTACGGTGAAGACAAAATCAGTGGAACTTAGAGCAATTGAATATTTATAAACAGAAATTGTGATTTTTGACACGCTAACACAGCAAGTAAACGAAGTAAAGAGTCTTAACTATCTTGGATATAGAGTATACTGCCTAGAGAATCAAGATGTGGATAAACTGTAAGCAAAGCTTTAGGAAACAAGGAGAGCAAAGGAACTAAAATTTATAAAGGTGAGAGTTTCGTACTTCTGTGCTGCAGTGAGTCATCGACACTTGTCAAACGACAGAAAAGCAAGTTTCAAGCATCTGAAATAGGAGTCCTGAGAGTTGTGAAAGGATTTACAGAATTAGACAAAAAAGGGTATGTAATGGAAAAAAAACTTAAAAGCTGAATCAATAGCGGGTGTATTAGATAAATATTGAGTTAAATAGAAAGAGCATGTGGAAAAGAATGCCAGACCATCGATTTTCGCTACTACCAAGTAACATGTACCACAGGGAGAAAGAAGCTTGCAAGACCCAAGGAGGGATTGCACAAACTAGGCTGCCTCACGAATGCAGAACAGCTGTCACCCCAAATCCCTGCAAGTGAGGAAGATGCTGGTGTTTTTTTGTGACTGGTCAAAGGAATTGTTAAAAAAGGAAATTGGCAGTAAAATGTGTAAAGTTGAAACTCTAGTATCATGTATCAATAGCGTCACACGGGAATCACAGTTGTCGATGGAATTGCAAGTTTCCTTTTGACAGTCATGCGGAATCGTCTGGAGCCAGCGGTGCGCGACCACTGAGCCATGCCTCCAGAGGCGTTGTACGACGAGCGCCGTCTGCCAGCGCGATATACACACGTCAAAATAAAGTTTTGCATCACCCTGATTCGCAGAACTCCTGAAGATAGACGTTGACTGAGATATTGTATCACAGACGCAGTCCCTTCGACTGTTCAGAGATGTCACTAAACCCGTCCAAAGATGTAAACAACCTTGCATGGGCAGCGCCTATTGGACGGAGGGGGTCAGACCGCTGATCATTTCCAGTCATTCCACCAGGCAGAAGATACACGACCGTGTTGTCTGTAGTTCAACCATGCCTACACGGTCCACACAGCGGTTAGATTCTGTTTGCCTTGTCACTTTGTGCCAGGAAGGGCTCTCAACAAGGGAAGTGTCCAGGTGTCTCGGAGTGAACCAAAGCGATGTTGTTCAGACATGGAGGAGATATAGAGATACAGGAACTGTCGATGACATGTCTCGCTCAGGCCACCTAAGGGCTACTACTACAGTGGATGACCGCTACGGATTATGGCTCGGAGGAACCCTGACAGCGACGCCACTATGTTGAATAGTGCTATTCGTGCAGCCACAGGGCGTCATTTTACGACTCAAACTGTGCGCAATAGCCTGCATGGTGCGAATCTTCACTCCCAAAATCCATGGTGAGGCCCATCTTTGAAACCACGACACCATGCAGTGCGGTACAGATGTGCCCAACAACATGCCGAATGGACCGCTCAGCATTGGCATCACGTTCTCTTCACCGATGAGTATCGCGTATGCCGTAAACCAGACAATCGTCGGAGACGTGTTTGGAGGCAACCCGGTCAGGCTGAACGCATTAGACACACTGTCCAGCGAGTGCAGCAAGGTGGTAATTCCATGCTCTTTTGGAACGTCATAATGTGCGGCCAACGTACACAGCCGGTGGTCATGGAAGGCACCGTAACGGCTCTAAGATGCGTGAATTCCATCCTCCGACCGATAGTGCAACCAATCGGCAGTATACTGGAGAGGCACTCGTGTTAATGGACGACAATTCGCGCACATCTTGTGAATGACTTCTTTCAGGATAACGACATCGCTCGACTAGAGTTTGAAAAGGGCTGTTTATGGACGACGTGACCCACAAACCACTGTTAGGGGTCTACGCAGAATCGGGCAATCTGGACCAACAGGAGCATGATGAACTTCTGCATAGTATACCACAACGAGTAGGAATGCGTCAATGCAAGAGGACGTGCTTTTGGGTATAAGAGGCACCGGTGTGTATTGCAACCTGGACCACCATCTCTGAAGGCCTCGCTGTATGGCGGTACAACACGCAATGTATGCTTTTCACGAGCAATCAAAAGGGCGTAAGTGATTTTTATGTTGACCTCTATTCCAATTTTCTGTACAGGTTCCAGAAATCTCGGAACCGAGGTGATGTAAAACTTTTTGTGATGTTTGTAGGACGGCTAACGGCAGCCAACAGCCCACTCTCACTTGGAGCCTCTTCGATACGACACCATCGTTTGTTCGAAATACATCGAGTTTCATCCTTGTGGACATAGTGTCGGAAGTTCCATGCGGCTTTTCGCGGATGATGCTGTAGTATACAGAGAAGTTGCTGCATTAGAAAATTGTAGCGAACTACAGGAAGATCTGCAGCGGATAGGCACTTGGTGCAGGGAGTGGCAACTGACCCTTAACATAGACAAATGTAATGTATTGCGAATACATAGAAAGAAGGATCCTTTATTGTATGATTATATGATAGCGGAACAAACACTGGTAGCAGTTACTTCTGTAAAATATCTGGGAGTATGCGTACGGAACGATTTGAAGTGGAATGATCATATAAAACTAATTGTTGGTAAGGCGGGTACCAGGTTGAGATTCATTGGGAGAGTGCTTAGAAAATGTAGTCCATCAACAAAGGAGGTGGCTTACAAAACACTCGTTCGACCTATACTTGAGTATTGCTCATCAGTGTGGGATCCGTACCAGGTCGGGTTGACGGAGGAGATAGAGAAGATCCAAAGAAGAGCGGCGCGTTTCATCACTGGGTTATTTGGTAACCGTGATAGGGTTACGGAGATGTTTAATAAGCTCAAGTGGCAGACTCTGCAAGAGAGGCGCTCTGCATCGCGGTGTAGCTTGCTCGCCAGGTTTCGAGAGGGTGCGTTTCTGGATGAGGTATCGAATATATTGCTTCCCCCTACTTATACTTCCCGAGGAGATCACGAATGTAAAATTAGAGAGATTAGAGCGCGCACGGAGGCTTTCAGACAGTCGTTCTTCCCGCGAACCATACGCGACTGGAACAGGAAAGGGAGGTAATGACAGTGGCACGTAAAGTGCCCTCCGCCACACACCGTTGGGTGGCTTGCGGAGTATCAATGTAGATGTAGACATTGGGAATTGGACTTTATTTCTTGCTACATTATTTGTAACGAGCCTTCGTTGGGTTGGAGGAATACAAGTTACATAAATCTTGCCAACTTGTTTGCCAGTCATTTTTGCTTCTGTCCAGCCATACTACGATGACAGTTACCGGACCACTCTCCTTACCGATGTGCGTGAAGTCGTAGACAGGAGAAACTGATGCGTGTGTCATTTGATTTAGTAATTCAGTAAAGAAGGGGTGAGCTGTAGCCAAATTCTTGAATATATTTTGCAAACCCTTGAGACAGTGCTCTGTCAACAACAGGAATTAGTAATGATGCACAACGAACAGAAAAGAAATTTCTGTTCGCAAGGTATTGAGAAAGTGATTACAAACCAGATGACAGTAGAACTTGGTGAGATTTGCTAACATACTGAGCACACATGAAAAGCGTAAATGAGCTTCATTTGTGGAAATTGCTTTTTGTCTATGCTAATTAACAATGAGTGACCCTCAGTTTTTTTGAAACCACAGCGTATATTTTATAGATAGCATCATATATGATACTTCGGGACTTAAGCAGGGCAATTATACACCCAACTATGCACTTTCGTGTTACTTTATTGTAAAAAAAGTAAAAACTACACATATTGTTCATATTTGCTGTAGATTTCAAGATAGATCAAACTACAAACGTGGTACCAAAAATTTCAAATACTGTAATTAAAAAAATTCAAAATATTGAAACAAAAATGTTCTAATTGAACTTTCTAGAGGAAAACACTAATTATTTTAATAACAAACTCACTCATATTCATTTTTATGTTTCCAGAACTCGTTTTTTCCTCGAATTTGAGCAAGAGGCACTGTTTCTTCTTCTGGCGCACTGCACCAAAGCGTCATTTCCATCGTTCGTTTAGTCAGTCTCTATGTCACTCTCACCTAGAGTGCTTCTGTTAACCAGCTGAATGGTCTCTTCATTAGTGAAGCCGGGGGATCAAGTGGAAAAAAAAATATAACGACACTTCAACTGACATAAAGAAAGTCGGCATTGAGTCTGGAGATATCACATGTGTTACTCAAAGTTTGAAGCTTATAAATCCATTATAAAGTTAATTCATAGTTCACTAATAACTGTGGGATGTCTGTACAGCGTTTATATGATATTATAACATGTGAAAACACCTGTAATAAGAGAAAGTTATGTACTTACTTTTATTTTGCCGAGACATGCTCAAATGGTTCAAATGGCTCTGAGCACTATGGGACTTAACATCTGAAGTCATCAGTCCCCTAGAACTTAGAACTACTTAAACCTAACTAACCTAAGGACATCACACACAGCCATGCCCAAGGCAGGATTCGAACCTACGACCGTAGCGGTCGCGCGGTTCCAGACTGAAGCGCCTAGAACCGCTCGGCCACACCGGCCGGCGCCGAGACATGCTGTGCAGTCGCTGAAACCGAAGTTCACCATCAGTGTCGCCACATCGAGGTGCTCTGCAGAGGACGAGCAAGTGAGCTGACGCAAGGGCGGTGTCTGTTGTACAGCTGTGTACGAGAGCGAGAAAAAAAAAAATTAAACCTGGAGGTAACATACACGATACCTCGGGATTGAGAGAGAGAGATAAATTCTGAGGAAAATGTTGAGTCCAATAAAATAAGACCGTGAATATCGCTACAGGAAAAATGGTTTTGTGTACAAGAAAACTGAACAATCAAATGTAGCGAAGGACAGAAGTCGAACGTTGTTTTACGGCCATCTCGTTTGGATGAATGAAAACAGGCTACACTGGAAAATTTTTGAAATCATCCCGAAAAAGTCTTCCAAATGCTTGTGGCTCCTCTTATATCAGAAGCGATCTGAATGAGATGAGAAAGTGGAATTCTGAACAGAATACATTTCGAATGGTGGTTTTAGAGTCCCATCTCCAGAGGCAACCAAAAAGGAGCAAAGTGGTCTGAAGTTCGGAAACGACAGGATTCTGATGGAAAAAAAGTGTTAGAAGAACAGAAAGTTAAATCGGAAGTAGATATTTACGTAGTCTGTAGGAGAGCAAAAACAATTACATGTGCAGCATCTGAGTTCGGATTTCTTTCGAGACACATGGAGACAGTCAAGTATGGCACTGTAAGAAAAAAGACGCAACAGCAGGTGGAGCAGTACTGCGCCTGAGGAACGTGTTTCCCACAAGCGCGCCTCACACACGTCACGTGTTGGCCCGGTTTTCCGTCAAGCAGCTGCACTCATATTCCTTCCGAGCAGCACACCGCTATCTGATAGATGCGGTCTATTTTTGTCTCTGGTAATGCTAAACAACATCACGAGCAGAAGCCCCTCTGCCGGATATTGGAGGCAATAGCTACGGAGAGTAACGGCGGATATAAACTCTCAACCGTCCCCGCTTCTTTCCATAGAAAACAACTCAGCTTCACTTTCATAGCTGGAAAGAAAGTTCTCATGCACCTGGTTTTCCGTGCGTTGTAATACCAGATTTTGCCACGAGAATGACGCAGGGAATATTTCTTTCTTCAGAAAATTCTTTTACACAGTTGAAGAATTTAAACTACTGTTGCCTTATTATTGTTTTCTTATATTTCTAGTCAGCAAATATCCTGACGTAGTGAGTGTCCTGAAAAGTTTTGGATGGAAAAACCGGAGAAATCTGTTCAAGCCAACGCATTCACCAAATCGTAACTTCTTTGGTGCCACTGGTACCTGTACTTGAGAGGATGACTGCACTTACACGCCTCTAGAACAAATTATTAAAAACTTGGTAAACTCGAAATAGTTCATTCAATTGGTATTCAAAGCAGGTATTCTCGTAACAAAATTGCGGAAGTTTTTTCACAGTGTTTCTATTTGTTTTTCGAGGTGCTGCAACTGAATTTCAAGTTTGCCACCCTGTAGGAGGTTGGCTTCATAATGAAAATCGCAAAAAACCTCTAAGTTTTGCACTTTCTTCAGGTTTCAGCTTATATCGGGAAAGGTGCGCGTTTTTATAAGACGGCCACTGTACGCAGAATTACTACAAAAATCACTATGAATGGTCGTGCTCCAACATCGACGACAATTTTGTCTTAGGAGACGAAGACGATCTTGAGGAGCCGAGCCGTTGCAGCACAATTTCTTTAACAGCTGAAGTGACAGGAGGTACTTATTCATGTAATGTTTTACAGCATTATGCATCTTTACTAAACAGTTTTTCTCTATCACATCATTAATCACTCAATTACAATTTTTTTCATTTGAAGAGCAACAACAACTCACTGTTTAGCCTCGACCTTCCACAGATGGTAACACTTTTCCTTGACCTTCCATTGTCTAAGACTGTTCACCTGGACCTTCTGGTACCCAAGAAACAGTGTCTGGACTTCATACATCCAAACGAAGACGAGTAAAAGTACCGCGCACATGACATCGGTGTAGGTATGTTTGATACGTTGATAGTCCACAATAAAACTTATCTGTCTTTTATATCCATATTCAATCACTAATGTCTTCTTAGTTTTCCAGATGGAGAACCTACTCTAAGTGATGATCCTGGGCTCGACATTCACTCATCTCATGACACCTGTACATTATCCACATACGGATTTCGCATTCATCTTCCTATTCTATGTCCTGTATCTAATATATTGTAAATAAAATGTGTTCATGTTTTCATCAAACATCATTTCTCACCAGTTCATTCCAAAGAACCGCTTTTAAACGTAATACACTGAAGGTATAGTGCCTATGAGAGACAAACAAATGGGAGGGGTCATTTGGCTGTAGGAATTTTCGTGTAAGAGGGGAAACGAAAATTATGAAAAATATTGCAAAGAATACTAATAAAATTATCTTGGAAATATGGAGTACAGAGAAAATTCCATGGGAACGGAAATGATCACCGATTCACCCACTCCACAAAAAGGGAGAGAGGACAGACCGTAATAATTACAGAGGGATCTCATTATTACACGCCACTTACAAACTTCTGTCCAAGGTGTTAGTGATGAGACTGGAACTACAAGTGGATACGAAGGTAAGTGAATAGCAGACAGGGTTCACAAAGGGAAGATCCTGTACTGAACACATTTGGGACCTGCGAACACTCTTGAAGGTCAAACAGGCGAACAACACTGTAGCTACATTTGTGGACTTTAAGACTCCATTGACAGGCAGACTATCTTTGACACACTATAAGGATATGGAATAGACAGAAAAACTAGGGCACTGATAGAACAGACACTGACAGACACCATATCCAATATAAAATTCATGGGAGAAATCTCAGAGACATTTGAGATACATTCAGGGCTCAGACAAGGAGATCGTCTCTGACTATTCAACATAGTCCTGGACAAAGTTATCAAGTAGCGAGAAGAAAAAAAAGTATAAAATATACCTACTGCAACCTACCTCATTCTGAATCTGCTTGGTTTATTCACCTCTTGGTCTCACTCTACGGTTCTTATCCTCCACGCTGCCCTCCAATACTAAACTGGTGATCCCTTGATGTCTCAGAACATGTCCTACCAACCGACCTCTTCTTCTAGTCGTGTCACAAATTCCTCTTCTCTCCAGTTCTATTCAGTACGTTCTAATTAGTTACGTAATCTACCCATCTAATCTTCAGCATTCTTCTGTAGCAGCACATTTGGAAAGCTGCTTTTCCCTTGTAGTCTAAACTATTTATCGTACATGTTTCACAACCATACATGGCTACACTCCATACAGATGCTTTCAGAAAAGACTTACTGACACTTTAAATCTATACTCGATGTTAACAAATTTCTATTCTTCAGAAAATATTTCGTTGCCATTACCAGTCTACATCCTGTATACTTCGACCATCATCAGTTATTTTGCTCCCCAAATAGCAAAACTCATCTACTACTTTAAGTGTCTCATTTCCTAATCTAATTCCCTCGGCATCACCAGATTTAATTTGACTACATTCCATTATCCTCGTTCTGTTTGCAAAACTTGTGTACGACTTTTGGTGTCTTATTGCCTCATCTAAATCCCTCGACATCGTTTGATTCAATTCGACTACATTCCATTTCACCTATTTTATTGTTGGCGTCCATCTTATAACCTCCTTCGCTACTCAGCCAATCCGTTCGAATGATCTTCGAAGCTATTTGCCGTCTCTGTCAAAATTACATTGCCTTTTTCGAACTCCAAGGTTTTTATTTCTACTCCTTGCATCTTAATTCCTTTTCCAAATTTTTCCTTTGTTTCGTTTACTATTTTCTTAGTGCACAGAACGAATAATACGGGGGATAGGCTACAGCTCTTGCCTCACTCCCTTCTCAACATCTTGCAGTTCGTGTCTATTGACTCTTATAACTTCAGTCTAGTTGAAGTGCTAGTCGTAATTAACCATTTTTCCAAGTAGGAGCTAAATTTGTAATACGCATCGCCTTCTACTTGACATGTTGCAGTCTACGTCCAACGACAGATGTCCTGGTGTTAGCGAACGGATTTGGTGTGCTACACTGTGTGGCCAAAATCATCGGATGGCACCGGGTGCTACGTCGGTCGTCGGCTGCTGAAGCGTGCATTCTCGGTGGGTTCTGTCAATGCTGCCGCGGTAGAAATCCATTACTGATCGGTAGCGATCCTGTTACGTGTTTGTACTGGACATATTTTACGGCAATGTGTTCCCGTGAATATTGGTGCAGAGTGGCTGCAATACACAGTGTTGTGAGATGGCCGGGCAGTAGCGCTGAATGAAAAGTCTGTTGCACGTACTATCTGAAGTATTGCCGAAGTGTTGCCAGGGTTGTCCACCAAAGGGTGGAGAACATCTACGTCTACACAGGACAATATCTATGTCTGTCCTTGTATGTACATTCTTCGCTCTCTCTCTCAGCCTTGCTACGTATTCCTCACGCTGACGGTGCTTCAGTGTCAAGTCAAGTAACAAGACATCGAGTGGTGGAACAGTGAAAGATGAAGTAGGCTACGTACAGGCACTCGATTTGTTTGTCGTCCACCGGAATGTGGAAGTGGGCAACTGAGACAACCGAGAGTCTGGTCTTCTTTCGACCGTACGTTCTCGTGACTATCGCTGCCAAGTCTCTCTATAATTTGGCGGAACGAATATCCAGCTTCTCTTAGCCCTATTACATGACCTCCTTCAAACTCAGAGAGATGTTGATAAAGACGTCTTTGTCGCTCTAGAGGAATTCTTGATCAACGCGAACTCACGATATCCAAAGGTAACTAATGTTGACTACCGTTACAGCGTATAGTTAAAGCAAACCCGATCTACCTCCTCACAGGTGCGTTGCTGGCGCCGCTCTTACGTGACTATTGCGAAATTTGAATAGTGATCATGGCTAGCAATTTCGTTTATGTCGAATAACTCCTTGGTTCATCTACATCTACATCTACATTGATACTCCGCAAGCCACCCAACGGTGTGTGGCGGAGGGCACTTTACGTGCCACTGTCATTACCTCCCTTTCCTGTTCCAGTCGCGTATGGTTCGCGGGAAGAACGACTGTCTGAAAGCCTCCATGCGCGCTCTAATCTCTCTAATTTTACATTCGTGATCTCCTCGGGAAGTATAAGTAGGGGGAAGCAATATACTCGATACCTCATCCAGAAACGCACCCTCTCGAAACCTGGCGAGCAAGCTACACCGCGATGCAGAGCGCCTCTCTTGCAGAGTCTGCCACTTGAGTTTATTAAACATCTCCGTAACGCTATCACGGTTACCAAATAACCCAGTGACGAAACGCGCCGCTCTTCTTTGGATCTTCTCTATCTCCTCCGTCAACCCGACCTGGTACGGATCCCACACTGATGAGCAATACTCAAGTATAGGTCGAACGAGTGTTTTGTAAGCCACCTCCTTTGTTGATGGACTACATTTTCTAAGCACTCTCCCAATGAATCTCAACCTGGTACCCGCCTTACCAACAATTAGTTTTATATGATCATTCCACTTCAAATCGTTCCGTATGCATACTCCCAGATATTTTACAGAAGTAACTGCTACCAGTGTTTGTTCCGCTATCATATAATCATACAATAAAGGATCCTTCTTTTTATGTATTCGCAATACATTACATTTGTCTATGTTAAGGGTCAGTTGCCACTCCCTGCACCAAGTGCCTATCCGCTGCAGATCTTCCTGTATTTCGCTACAATTTTCTAATGCAGCAACTTCTCTGTATACTACAGCATCATCCGCGAAAAGCCGCATGGAACTTCCGACACTATCTACTAAGTCATTTATATATATTGTGAAAAGCAATGGTCCCATAACACTCCCCTGTGGCACGCCAGAGGTTACTTTAACGTCTGTAGACGTCTCTCCATTGATAACAACATGCTGTGTTCTGTTTGCCAAAAACTCCTCAATCCAGCCACACAGCTGGTCTGATATTCCGTAGGCTCTTACTTTGCTTATCAGGCGACAGTGCGGAACTGTATCGAACGCCTTCCGGAAGTCAAGAAAAATAGCATCTACCTGGGAGCCTGTATCTAATATTTTCTGGGTCTCATGAACAAATAAGGCGAGTTGGGTCTCACACGATCGCTGTTTCCGGAATCCATGTTGATTCCTACATAGTAGATTCTGGGTTTCCAGAAATGACATGATACGCGAGCAAAAAACATGTTCTAAAATTCTACAAGAGATCGACGTAAGAGATATAGGTCTATAGTTTTGCGCATCTGCTCGACGACCCTTCTTGAAGACTGGGACTATCTGTGCTCTTTTCCAATCATTTGGAACCCTCCGTTCCTCTAGAGACTTGCGGTACACGGCTGTTAGAAGGGGGGCAAGTTCTTTCGCGTACTCTGTGTAGAATCGAATTGGTATCCCGTCAGGTCCAGTGGACTTTCCTCTATTGAGTGATTCCAGTTGCTTTTCTATTCCTTGGACACTTATTTCGATGTCAGCCATTTTTTCGTTTGTGCGAGGATTTAGAGAAGGAACTGCAGTGCGGTCTTCCTCTGTGAAACAGCTTTGGAAAAAGGTGTTTAGTATTTCAGCTTTACGCGTGTCATCCTCTGTTTCAATGCCATCATCATCCCGTAGTGTCTGGATATGCTGTTTCGAGCCACTTACCGATTTAACGTAAGACCAGAACTTCCTAGGATTTTCTGTCAAGTCGGTACATAGAATTTTACTTTCGAATTCAATGAACGCTTCACGCATAGCCCTCCTTACGCTAACTTTGACATCGTTTAGCTTCTGTTTGTCTGAGAGGTTTTGGCTGCGTTTAAACTTGGAGTGGAGCTCTCTTTGCTTTCGCAGTAGTTTCCTAACTTTGTTGTTGTACCACGGTGGGTTTTTCCCGTCCCTCACCGTTTTACTCGGCACGTACCTGTCTAAAACGCATTTTACGATTGCCTTGAACTTTTTCCATAAACACTCAACATTGTCAGTGTCGGAACAGAAATTTTCGTTTTGATCTGTTAGGTAGTCTGAAATCTGCCTTCTATTACTCTTGCTAAACAGATAAACCTTCCTCCCTTTTTTTATATTCCTATTAACTTCCATATTCAGGGATGCTGTAACGGCCTTATGATCACTGATTCCCTGTTCTGTACATACAGATTCGAAAAGTTCGGGTCTGTTTGTTATCAGTAGGTCCAATATGTTATCTCTACGAGTCGGTTCTCTGTTTAATTGCTCGAGGTAATTTTCGGATAGTGCACTCAGTATAATGTCACTCGATGCTCTGTCCCTACCACCCGTCCTAAACATCTGAGTGTCCCAGTCTATATCTGGTAAATTGAAATCTCCACCTAAGACTATAACATGCTGAGAAAATTTATGTGAAATGTATTCCAAATTTTCTCTCAGTTGTTCTGCCACTACTGCTGCTGAGTCGGGAGGTCGGTAAAAGGAGCCAATTATTAACCTAGTTCGGTTGTTTAGTGTAACCTCCACCCATAATAATTCACAGGAACTATCCACTTCTACTTCACTACAGGATAAACTACTACTAACAGCGATGAACACTCCACCACCGGTTGCATGCAATCTATCCTTTCTAAACACCGTCTGTACCTTTGTAAAAACTTCGGCAGAATTTATCTCTGGCTTAAGCCAGCTTTCTGTACCTATAACGATTTCAGCTTCAGTGCTTTCTATCAGCGCTTGAAGTTCCGGTACTTTACCAACGCAGCTTCGACAGTTGACAATTACAATACCGATTGCTGCTTGGTCCCCGCATGTCCTGACTTTGCCCCGCACCCGTTGAGGCTGTTGCCCTTTCTGTACTTGCCCAAGGCCATCTAACCTAAAAAACCGCCCAGCCCACGCCACACAACCCCTGCTACCCGTGTAGCCGCTTGTTGCGTGTAGTGGACTCCTGACCTATCCAGCGGAACCCGAAACCCCACCACCCTATGGCGCAAGTCGAGGAATCTGCAGCCCACACGGTCGCAGAACCGTCTCAGCCTCTGATTCAGACCCTCCACTCGGCTCTGTACCAAAGGTCCGCAGTCAGTCCTGTCGACGATGCTGCAGATGGTGAGCTCTGCTTTCATCCCGCTAGCGAGACTGGCAGTCTTCACCAAATCAGATAGCCGCCGGAAGCCAGAGAGGATTTCCTCTGATCCATAGCGACACACATCATTGGTGCCGACATGAGCGACCACCTGCAGATGGGTGCACCCTGTACCCTTCATGGCATCCGGAAGGACCCTTTCCACATCTGGAATGACTCCCCCCGGTATGCACACGGAGTGCACATTGGTTTTCTTCCCCTCTCTTGCTGCCATTTCCCTAAGGGGCCCCATTACGCGCCTGACTTTTTTCCGTAAGTGTATAAAGATCGAAGTCTGGAAAAGAGCATTCTCGCTAGTACCGTCGCAGTGAAGGATGTGTGGTACTAAGTCATAATTTTAGTGTACACATGTTCTTAAGACGACTAAACTTTTGTGAAAATTTATCTATCGCATTTTAGGGATCATGGGTAGCAGTTTCACAATGTCTTTCCTTTTTATTAAAGCCTTTCTGTACATTAATTACCACGTCCGGTAACTCTGAACGTAGATTTACCTCTTTCATTTTACTGGTGAAGAATAAGAAAATGATCACATACATATCTCCAGAATGAGATTTTCACTCTGCAGCGGAGTGTGTACTGATATGAAATTTCCTGGCAGATTAAAACTGTGTGCCGGACCGAGACTCGAACTCGGGACCTTTGCCTTTCGCGGAGAAGTGTTCTACCATCTGAGCTACCCAAGCACGACTGACGCCCCGTCCTCACAGCTTCACTTCTGCCAGTACGTCGTCTCCTACCTTCCAAACTTTACAGAAACTCTCCTGCGAACCTTGCGTAACTAGCACTCCTGGAAGAAAGGATATTGCGGAGACATGGCTTAGCCACAGCCCCCACTGATATGAATCTTTCCGGCAGATTGAAACTATGTGCTGGACCAAGACTCGAACTCGGTACCTTTGCCTTTCGTGGGCAGGTGCTCTACCATTTTTTTCTTCATTTTGTTGAATGTAGTTCGTTGCGTTTGGTCTGGGCGGACGTCAGAAGACATCCGTTCTAGTTGATCGTTGATTCCTTGACGCCGTTTTCTTTTTTTTATTGCAGAGAGCACGCAGCCCCCTAACCCACCATGCCGGCTGATTAATTACCACGTCCGATAACTATGAGCGTACATTTAGCTCTTTCATTTTACAGGTGAAGAATAAGAAAATGATCACATAAACATCTCTATAATGACATTTTTAATCTGCAGCGGAGTGTGCGCTGGTGTGAAACTTCCTGGCAGATTAAAACTGTGTGCCGGACCGAGACTCGAACTCGTGACTTTTGCCTTTCGCGGGCACGTGCTCTACCATCTGAGCTGCCCAAGCACGACTGACGCCCTTCCTCACAGCTTTACTTCTGCAGTACGACTCACGCCCCGCCCTGAGACCTTTATTTCTGCAGAAGTAAAGCTGTGAGGACGGAGCGTGAGTTCGGCTTGGAGAGCTCAGAAGGTAGAGCTCTTGCCCGTGAAGGCAAAGGTCCCGAGTTCGAGTCTCGGTCCGGTACACAGTTTTAATCTGCCAGATAGATTCACATACTCGTCTGATTGTTATTTGAAGTAACTTTAATGAATTTCCCGAGTCCTTGCACCAAAGCGTTATCCACCTGAGGTGGCAAAAGCCGTTGGATGGCGATGTGCACATATACAGATGGCGGCAGTATCACGTAGACAGGGAGCTGTTGCCGGCCGAAGTGGCCGTGCGGTTAAAGGCGCTGCAGTCTGGAACCGCAAAACCGCTACGGTCGCAGGTTCGAATCCTGCCTCGGGCATGGATGTTCGTGATGTCCTTAGGTTAGTTAGGTTTAACTAGTTCTAAGTTCTAGGGGACTAATGACCTCTGCAGTTGAGTCCCATAGTGCTCAGAGCCATTTGAACCAAGGGAGCTGTTAGTTGTACTCAAGCGACTGATGGAAAAAGGCTTCCGGCGTGATTACGGCCGCGTGACGGGCATTCACAGAGTTCGAACACGTTGTGGTAGTTGGAGCTACATGAATGGGACATTTAATTTCGGAAATCATGAAGGAATGCGATATTCCGAGATCGACAGTGTCAAGAGTGTACCGAGAACACCAACTTTCCGGCATTAACTCCCACCAAGGACAACGCAATGGTCGACGACCTTCACGTAACGTACGAGAGCAGCGGCGAGTACGTAGAGTTGTCGGTGCTAACAGACAAGCGACACTGCGTGAAATAGCCGCAGAAATCAATATGAGACGTATGACGAACGTATCCGTCAGGGTAGAGCGGCGAAATTTGGCGTTAACGAACTGTGGCAGCAGACGAGCGACGAGTGTGCCTCTGCTAAGAGCACGACACCGTGTGCAGCCCCTCTCCTGCGCTCGTGACGGTATCTGCTGCACCCGAGAAGACTGGAGAACCGTGGCCCGACCATATGTACGCCGATTTCGGTTGCTAAGATCTGATGGTAGGGTTCTAGAGTGGGGCAGAGCAATGGTCCCAATTGTGAAAAACGGGCTTTGCCAGTTGGTGGTCTCTAGATAATGGTGTGGAGTGAGTTTACATGGCACGGCCTCATGTCTAACTATCACTCTACTGGTGAATCGTAATAAAAGAATAACATATATATTTGGAAACAACTTTAATGAATTCCTCGAGTGCATGTACCAAAGCACAAACACCTGGTGCCAAGAGGCAAATCGGTGGGGCGTTGACCTTACCAATTTTCGGACGAATTGGTTTTAAACGATATTTTTAAAATCGTGTGTCAGCATTTGGGGAGCGACATCATCCAGCACCAATTCGTGAGCTGAAGTTTCGGAAGCGGTTCGCTTACTTAAAAAAGAAAGCATCCTCAAAAACCGATCTGTCTTTTCCTTTCAAACATTTCTGCTTGTGAAATTCAAATGTAGGAGACGTGCACTCCCTGCTACCAACTCTCTTCCATTCACTTCGCCGTCGTAGTGTGCCTCGTATAAGCTTTTCCGGACCGCGAATGCACGGCTACAAACATTGTCGGCCAACAACTGCCGCGAAAAGCGCCGAACACGTGGCTGCAACACTCGCGGCCGGCCAGATTGCTTGATAACGTCGCCGAGATAAGCTTTTGGACCTCTTAGACAGGCGGCAGACTGTCGATCGCCCATTGCGGCTCTGCGGAGGCAGCCGACGTTCGTTCATCAAACACTCGCGGTGGTGTGCTGTGTGTGAAAACATATTCTCTGCGATACTGGGAATTCTAGTACCGCAGAGTCAGCTCACGCCAATATTGCTCATTGAGTATTGCTCATCAGTGTAGGATCCGTACCAGGTCGGTTGGACAGAGTAAAGAACCAAAGAAGAACGGCGCGTTTCGTCACAGGGTTATTTGGTAGGCGTGATAGCGTTACGGAGAATTTTAGCAAAGTCAAGTGGCAGACTCTGCAAGAGAGGCTTGCTGTCCAGGTTTCGAGAGGATGTGTTTCTGGATGAGGTATCGAATACATTGCGTCCCCCTACTTATACCTCCCGAGGAGATCATGAATGCAAAATTAGAGAGATTCGAGTCCGCACGGAGGCTTTCCGGCAGTCGTTCTTCCCGCAAACCATACGCGACTGGAACAGGAAAGGGAGGTAATGACAGTGGCACGTAAAGTGCCCTCCGCCACACACCGTTGGGTGGCTTGCGGAGTATAAATGTAGATGTAGATGTAGATGTAATCTGTTTCGTTACAAACATGTACAGCTAATGGCCGAAATCTTGGCATTCATGATGTAAACTACGTTCTGTTCTGTTCGTAGTGCACATTTAAAGTAAAGTTGTCCGTGACTTGCATACGCCGTTTAGGTGGAAAATAGAGGATTATCGCAACGCCATAGGCTGACAGTTCATTAGGACGATAACGTTCACTGGTTTGTAAATGGAGACGGTGTGGCCGAGCGGTTCTAGGCGCTTCAGACTGGAACCACGCGCCCGCTACGGTCGCAGGTTCGAATCCTGTCTCGGGCATGGATATGTGTGATGTCCTTACGTTAGTTAGGTTTCAGTAGTTCTAAGTTCTACGGGACTGATGACCTCAGATGTTAAGTGCCATAGTGCTCAGAGCCAGTTTTAAATGGAGAATTGTGACAGTCCAAGGTTTATCCGGCAAACAAATGTTGTGAGCGCTGTCCGCAATGCGAAAGTTGTAGGTAAAACAAAGGTTTTGATAGCATACTGGTAACTAATGCTAAATCTTGAAAGGAATATTTGTTTCTGAATGCTGATCTCGCAAGCATGACGTCAATGCTCTGGCACGTGGTAGGGTAATATTTCAGGGAAGGCCTTCGATGTTCAAGGGTCCCCACGTAAACAACAACAACCGCAACAGTTCCGGATACGGACATCCTTACTCAGTGCGTCCGGTTTCTTGTTTGGACACCCGCGCTCATAAAAGAGTTGCGATGACAGTGGCAGTCCGTCACGCTGCTTGAGACAGCTGTGAATAACCAAATTGTTGGTGCAGTACGTCGCCATACCGGCGCCACGCTCGAATACTAACCGCGGCCACGGAGGGATACTACGCGAAGGACCGTTCTACGGGACCAGTGATGACAGGACGCTGGTGTGTCGGCATCCAGGCAGAAGTAGCGCCCGCGAGCTGATTTTGTAGAATCTGCAAGTCTGGAGACTGACATCAGTCTTTCGGAAAAATATCATCCAAGAAACCCCACAGGTGACAACAGTAAATAATGCGAAAACTCTCGTACAGCCAGCTTAACACTTAATGCAACCGAGCTGGTGACAAGTAGTGTACATCATTTTGACTTTAGGAGGCAGATCTGACGTGTTTGACAATGTAATAATGGTGCAACATGTTAGAAATTGTCAAGAAAAGATGCATAAGATAAAGGGAAAGACGGGTAATAAACTATATGTACAAGATTGAGCAGGAAAAAAAAAAAAAAGAATGGAAGACCATGAATGTAGGAGTAGAGAGGATATAAGAAAGAAATGTAGTCTTCCGCTGTTACTGTTCGATCTGTACGGTGAAGAAGTAATGATGGAAATGAAAGAAAGGTTCAGTATAAAACGAAGTCTATAATAAGATTTGTAAGTCGGCTGTTTATGTTTTCTTATTGGCAACGTTACGTAGCGCTCTGTATGAAAATCACTGGCTGTGCTGTGTGCGGTCTGTGGCTAGTTTGCATTGTTGTCTGCCATTGCAGTGTTGGGCAGCTGGATGTGAACAGCGCGTAGCGTTGCGCAGTTAGAGGTGAGCCGCCAGCAGTGGTGGATGTGGGGAGAGAGATGGCGGAGTTTTGAAATTTGTAACACTGGATGTCATGAACTGCTATATACATTATGACTTTTGAACACTATTGAGGTAAATACATTGTTTGTTCTCTATCAAAATCTTTCATTTGCTAACTATGCCTATTAGTAGTTAGTGCCTTCAGTAGTTTGAATCTTTTATTTAGCTGGCAGTAGTGGCGCTCGTTGTATTGCAGTAGTTCGAATAACGAAGATTTTTGGTGAGGTAAGTGATTTGTGAAAGGTATAGGTTAATGTTAGTCAGGGCCATTCTTTTGTAGGGATTTTTGAAAGTCAGATTGCGTTGCGCTGAAAATATTGTGTGTCAGTTTAAACACAGTCATGTACAATTGTCCAAAGGGGACGTTTCATATGTCGACCCTTAGCCGAGGATACCTCACTGGAATCTTCTGATTTTTTTCTTGTAGTTTGTGTAATTAGTGTAGATTTTGTTTATTGCTATCGCGTAATTGTAGAGAGAATCTCCTTTGTAGTTGCAGTCTTTCATTGTTATACAGTAAAATAGGTGTGGCATGCATGTAGATTTGCCCCAAGTATTTTGCAGCTGCGCTTGCAATTAACTAGATATCATTTTCAGTGCTATGTTAATGTGTTTTCTTATTTTGCTCTTCAAATTGTGCTTTTCTGTGTTGTCGTGTGAAATACTGTGACAATAATGGCGTGTGAAAAACGTAACACTAGGCTCCAAAGTAAACTGAGAAATAATAGTGACGACGAGCGTAGCTTATCAGCGCTGCCGAGTAATGAATTAACTAATGTCCAAAGTAGTAATTTGGTAATTGTGCACAGGGAAATGGAGCGGCTGCAAATAATGCTGTAGGCAGTGAAACAATTAGTGAACAGGGGAGCATTATCGATCGATCGGTCGGCAAGAGCTCGCCTCAGGAATCCGAAATGACAGGACACAATCTTGCAAATACTGTAGATTCAGGTTTTGCGTCCTCACCGTTTTCTCAAATAAGTCAAGACACATTTTCTGCTTGTCAAAATGTGAATGTTGCCGGTGCAAATTCTCTGCCGAAAAGCATAGAGGAACAGATTCCAGATACTAATACATTATTATTGCAATTAATGCAACAAATGGAACAAAATCAGAGACAAACACAGCAAAAGCTTCAAAAGTTGGACACAATGGAACAAAATCAGAGACAAACACCGCAAAAGCTTCAAAAGTTAGACACAATGGAACAAAATCTTCGGAAGTTAGACACCACACTTGAACAAACACGTGAAGATTTAACTACTGAGTTACATAACATTGAATCAAAATGTCAAAATGTCTGTAATGACGTAAAAACACAAATTTGTGAGCATTTTCAACCTATTTTTTCGCGGCATGAAAATGCATTACAGAATCACGAAGCAGCCATAAAAGAACTGCAAACCATTGTTCATGAAAATCATGAGACCTTGTGGGCTAAAATTGACTCAGTTGCATCTACCGATTCGGTTACGCAACTTACAAAAACTCAGGAAAACTTAAAGGACACAGTAGATTCGATTTCAACAGATATGGACACTCTGAAACTTGGTTCAGAAAAACGCACTGAGGAAATGTGTTCACTATCGGAGAAAGTAGCCGAACCTTCGGATCAGTTCACTAACTTATCTACGAAGGTAGATGATAATCTGAATGACACAAAACCGGTAGTCTTTAATGACACAGATGAGTGCGAACAAATTAGGAAATTCAAACAAAATCAGAATCAAATTAATACGCAACACCAAAGAGAAATCCGGGAAGTACAAGATCAGCTGACTCAGGTAATACAAGAATTACGTATTTCAGAGGACACTCGCGCTTCAGTATGGGAAGAGAGACATAGAAATACGGACAGCCACAAAATAATAACACAGCGCATTTCGGAAATTATGAAAGAAATTGGCAAGGTGCAACGAATTTTGAAATGGAACCGCCGAAACGACGTAACAATGACCGATATGCGACTCGCCGACATGATGATTTTGACTATAAGCCGTTCATTACCACACGTAAATTTGAAACATTTAAGAATTCTGGCAACAACATTCATCCAAAAGCGTGGCTCCATCAATTCTCTCATTGTTTTCCTCCCAACTGGTCATTAGAGCAGAGATTAGAATTTATGTGTAGCTATTTAGAGAATGAACCAGCTGTAAGAATGCGATCGGTCATTCACGATTGTCACAGTGAAGGAGAATTTTTCCATGCCTTCCTCTCAGCATATTGGTCTCAAACTACACAAGACCGAGTAAAACATAGCATCATGATGATGAAAGATTTCGAACAATCTGAATTTTCCAGTCTTGTGATATATTTTGAAGACATGTTGCACAAGAATTAGTACCTGTCAAACCCATACAGCCCCTCAGAACTCATCCGCATTTGCTTAATCAAATTACCTGAACATTTACGACATATTATTTTGGCAGGACGTTGCAAAGACGACATTGAAGATTTTCAGGGAGTCTTACAAGAATTAGAAATTGACACAGACAGTCGCGGGATGCGAAAACAGGAAAACTATCACTACAGGTCACATCCGTCACAATTCCGTGACGACAGAAACAATAACTGGATACGACAAGTCTATTCTTACAACGCAAATCGTGACCAAAACAGACACCATCCATATGACAACCACTGGCAGAATAATAATAGTTACAGAGAAAGATCGCATTTCCGTAGTAATGAATATGACAGAGATTACCATAGAAACAGACAATATGGGAACAAAAATGATTATTATCAAGGGAGACAGAATAACTTCAGATGCAACAGTTCAGCGCGCAGTTACGATTCCGGGAGAAATTCTCCACCACATGACCGACAAACAAGAAACTATGTAACCTACCGACAAAACGACAGACCTGAATTCCATCAGAACTGGCGGGATTCAAACAGAGCAGGGTACTCTCGACAAGGTGAATTTGTAGAAGTTAGGTCTCCTAATCCCAATAACGACGCACACCAACAAAGAGACAGACAATGACTCGCACTGCAGGCAGCCATGTGCGCCGGCTGGCTCAGGGAAAAATTACACAGACGCTAACCTTGAGAAAAATTTTAGCATTCTTTACCGGTGTACCATATACCACATGATAATTCCACTGAAGCTGAAACTCTGCGTACTAGGAAGAGTAAAGGTTTACACCACATTTCACATGTAAAACCGTTTGTTGAAGGATAATCTGCTTTTTAACTTTGTCTTTTCCGTAATATTTTTCACTTCACATTTCTAGTATGCATTGTCAGAGTTAGAAACTGTTACCATGCAACAATGTTTGAAGTTAAATATCCAATCAAGAACCAAGAGAACTTATTTAAACAGAAATTATGAATGCATTGTTATAGTGAACAGACGTCACAGTGTTATTGTGTGTGTACACTCTTGCTTGTTAGTTGCACGATTACGTAACAGCAATAAGGCTTACATACTTAGAACATGTACTGGTACTGCTAATGAGATTTTAATGCAACATTGTGGTTTACTTGAAAATACATTCTGGATTTAAAGTACTTTCTGTGAGATACCAGATGACACAGTGGTTAGTTTATGTGACAGCTACACGATTTTATCACGACGCTACTAATGAGTGACAATTTACAATGTTGCTTTTGCGGTGTTTCTGTTTTATATTTGCACAGTTTTTCTGAATTATTCTGGAAAGTAAAACATGTTTTAGTAGCAACTTTTGTGGTATAGCTACAATGAGACAGCCTTTTCCGTAGCACAACAATACGTTACAGCACAGTACTTTCTTCATCACGGCAATAAGCGTAATAACAAAGGTATCTGTACGCAAAGCATTCACTTTTGTTTATCATGAGGTAAGTACATTGGCTTCTACAGAACTTAGCTTTTGGAGGACAATAACTACGACACTTCCACAGATATTATCTTACAACAAGACGCACAGTTTAACGCTACAGTACACGTATTTGAGTGATTAATTTTGTACTTAAAACATTTATTTTTAAAGATATTTGAAGTTCAATAATACAAAGGTTTTCCGTGATACATTTCATTCCATTGTTGTAATCTGTAACACCTGAGGGTATAATTACATTAATCCTCAGGGGGGTACACGCTCACTTTGTGTACCATGTGTTTGGCAAGCACAAGGAGCCCTAGCTAATATGGTATTTGCTTATACAACTTTACACATCGGTACCATATTTCTCTAACAGAAAATCACGCAGCTATCTGATTATTTAACAGAGAAACAAACATATTTTACTACATCAGTGACGCATGTTTACGCAATTACATCGTTGGATAACTTCACACTTACAAAATTGTATTTTGTCTGCACTTTGTAAACTCTTCATATTTTTTCAGAACCGTTGTGATACTATGAGAGCTTAGAATGATGTATTTGGTAAGGGACCATGATTTTTGAAGTACGTTTGAGGTAGATGACTTTATTGAAGGTCTTGAAATTATTGAAAGAAGCTGCGACGATTCTGAGATGTGATTGATCTGTTATGATGTTATTATTGCGATGACGATGTGTATTATGCTGTTGATGTGCGTTTATAATCAATAAGATGAGAATCGTACTTTAAAGAGTTATGAAATGTGTGAACATGCGTGAATGTATCACAATGCCGCCAAAAATTTTTTGGACTCTGTTATATTGATAGGATTTTGTTTCTACACATTTGTAACGCAAATTCTTGACCTGTGAAATTTTTATATGAGACTGTTACTGCTGTCGTAAATATTTCGGTAAGAAAGTTAAGTGGCCACCTTCACGTAATGCGTCGTGGGCACCCAGATGCGCGACAATCGCCTGGAGAAAAGCCATTAGTGTGTGCCTTTCAGAGGCACAGGTGGAGAAAAAAAAAGGGAGGCCATTATCCTCGCTATTGACATTTCTTTGTAGAAAGCTTCGCAAATACGACACGCTCAAACTTGAAAACATATGATTACACTATGGAGCTCTTAATTTATGATATTTACTAAAATGCCTAATGAAACGATAAGAAACATTTCACGGCTATTGTCTTGCTAGTTGAGAGAAATGCTATATGGCTTGCTTTATGTATTTATTTACTCATTTTGTTTAATATCTAGTTTCTAGCTGCACTGCAGCATTGGTTAAAATAAAATTTAATAGATGTACTAATATAGTTATTTTATGTCTACAGATCCAGTCAATTATAAGAATTCCAAGAAAACGAGGGCACATAAATAGACATTTCCCTTCACAGGAATTGCACAAATAATTTTTTTACGATTTGGTAACTTATCTGCTAGCGTAAGTTCTCGTGATACATCACCCTAGTGTTAAGATGTGACATAGGTATTAAACATGGCCATTTTTACTGTAATATTTTTTCTGATTGAGCTTTGTCATGTTTAGCTTTAAGTTATTGCATTTGCTGCTGATGTTTGCCAGGCATAGTGCTACTAAATTTCACTTTGTATTAATCTGTTAAGCTAGTTTTACTACTGATTTATTTTTCTTGTTGCTGCACATTGGCTCATATTAGTTGTAATGTTGCATTGCTTGGTAATTTAGATTTATTGCAGCTTGCTTTGACAGTTTCCATTTTTTCATTGCTGTTTGTATTACTTGTTTTATGCTGCTGCATTGCCTCATCCCTTAGTTTAGCATCTGAGCTCAGTAGATTTAAGTTAGCTTAAGAGGGGGTTGACTATATAAGAGAATGAGTTGTGATGAATTGGAACAAATGCATTGAGAAGTTTTACGAAAAAAGTACGGAAAGCAGGTATAGATAGCACTTTTTGAAATAATGAAGAACGAAGGGAGATCTCCAAGAGGTAAAGAAAGTTTTGTTTGCAAGATACTGCAGTAAAACAAACCCTGTCCTTTCCCTTTCTGTTATTCCGTTATGTGTTTGTGTACTCTTATATATTTGTGTTCTTCCTGTCTTTATGTGTTTATCTGATGAGAGTTACATTGTAGAATTTTTCTGATAATATGTTATTTACTTTGAAAAGATGTTTAGACATTATTTATTCTGTTTTGTTGCTCATATGTGAAGGTGATGTTTCAAAAGTTATTCTGATCTTTATGTATGAACTTATATCATAATTCCTGTAACACTGATGTATATCTTATTTCGATTCTTTTGTAAAGCCTGTACTACAAATGTTATCTGTATTGTTATATTCTTTAATGATGTATTTTGTACCTTTGTGATTGTATTCTTATGTTATAAAATTGTAATTGACACCAGTTCATCATATTATTAACTTGTAAGTTCCATTCCACTGCACATGTTTCTGTTCGTCATAGTATATGGACAATATGTGAGAAGTAGGGACTGTTAGTGTTTGGACGTGTGTTAATAATTCAGCAAGGGACTGGATAACACCATTGCTGGTTCTAAGGGTATTTCAAAAAAAATTTTTGTGAATGCACAAGTGGTGGTTATGGACTTGCTATATTATACGCAAGACTCTTCAATGGTGATTGTGCACCTGCACAGTCACAACAGATGGCTGCTGGCCATCTCTACAAGGACTACAGTGGGTCTGCATCTTTGATGACCCACCAATACCATTATTTCTACAAGGACTACAGTGGGTCTACACCTTTGCTGACTCACCAGTACCATTATTTCTACAAGGACTGCAGAGGGTCTGCACCTCTGGTGGCCCACCAATACCGTAATCTCTACCAGGACTACAGTGGGTCTACTCTGTGCTGACCTACGTACCAATATTCTTCAAAACTTCGAATGACTATGCTGTGGGTTTGCTCTGTTGTGACCCATTACCTGTGTGCATGTCAAGAGTCAGCATTGTCTTTCTGTTGGAAGGACAACACTACTTCTTCAAGACTGCATGGAAATCCACTACTTCCTTGTGCGTTGTCTTTTACTGCTCAGACTTTGAGAAAAGAAACGGCAGTTTTACTGTGATGAATGATCAGGGCTGTGGTTATGGACTGTGAGAAAATTTTAGCTTTTGACCAACATTGTATTAATAAGTGTGTGCATTTGATATCTTTCTTATTGTAATAATGAAAAATTTTTTCAAATCTGTATTGGCCAGTGCCCAAAACAATTTGTAAAATTTTTTGTGGGGAGCATGGGGGCTATGTAAGTAGGCTGTTTATGTTTTCTTATTGGCAACAATACGTAGCGCTCTGTATGAAAATCACTGGCTGTGCTGTGTGCGGTCTGTGGCTAGTTTTCATTGTTGTCTGCCATTGTAGTGTTGGGCAGCTGGATGTGAACAGCGCGTAGCGTTGCGCAGTTGGAGGTGAGCCGCCAGCAGTGGTGGATGTGGGGAGAGAGATGGCGGAGTTTTGAAATTTGTAAGACTGGATGTCATGAACTGCTATATACATTATGACTTTTGAACACTATTGAGGTAAATACTGTGGTGTCACCGCCAGACACCACACTTGTTAGGTGGTAGCCTTTAAATCGGCCGCGGTCCGGTAGTATACGTCGGACCCGCGTGTCGCCACTATCAGTGATTGCAGACCGAGCGCCGCCACACGGCAGGTCTAGAGAGACGTCCTAGCACTCGCCCCAGTTGTACAGCCGACTTTGCTAGCGATGGTTCACTGACAAATTACGCTCTCATTTGCCGAGACGACAGTTAGCATCGCCTTCAGCTACGTCATTTGCTACGACCTAGCAAGGCGCCATTATCATTTGCTATTTATCTTGTGATGCATGTACCGTCAGACCGATGTTCACCAATTATGGATTAAAGTTAAGTATTTCAGAAGCTACGTACCTTCTTTTGCTAGTATAATTACTTTACCTGTTCCAGACCTCACGCCAGCCTGCGTGAGCTTAAACGCATGCCTTTCGGCTTCCTCTCCTAGTGGCTTTGCTGTCTTGCCAAGTCCCAACAAATACATTGTTTGTTCTCTATCAAAATCTTTCATTTGCTAACTATGCCTATTAGTAGTTAGTGCCTTCAGTAGTTTGAATCTTTTATTTAGCTGGCAGTAGTGGCGCTCGCTGTATTGCAGTAGTTCGAATAACAAAGATTTTTGGTGAGGTAAGTGATTTGTGAAAGGTATAGGTTAATGTTAGTCAGGGCCATTCTTTTGTAGGGATTTTTGAAAGTCAGATTGCGTTGCACTGAAAATATTGTGTGTCAGTTTAAACACAGTCATGTACAATTGTCCAAAGGGGACCTTTCAGATTCACTGATGACATTGTAATACTCAATGAAAGTGAGCAACAATTCCAGGAACTGTTAAACGGAGTAAACGGTGTAGTGACCCACATGCTGTGAATTGACAGTAAATCGAAAAAAGTCGAAAGTCAAATAAAACTACGTGGTTCCAAAAACATTTTCAGTTGTTAGAGATCTATGATATACCTATGTGGACTGAAGCAAAGAATGAAAACTCGTGGCACGGACTGTATTTGAACCTAAGTATCCTGCTCAGTACACCTGTGCGCTAACCACTGCGCCACCATGGCACAGTGGCTCTGTGTATCTGCACGATCTGCGCTAGTGCGGCTCCTTCCTCAGTCCGAGGTCCTATTGACGCCTCAGACCATTTCGTAGTCCCCACAAATTCGAACAGCACTGCAGAGGCTCTCCGGATGTGTTGGAGTAGCACCTCAGCATCGATCGAAATGGTGATCCTGCCTGGAACGCTGGGGTAGGTAATTTGATCAAATGAAACTATACGGTTCCAGAGAGCTTTTCAAGTCTCAGATATCTATGATGCAGATGTGCAAACTGAAGCGAGGACTGAAAATTTGCTGCAAGGTCAGGTTTCCAACCCAGGTTGAGAGGTTCCATGTCCTCTTTTGGATGTCTCCTCTCATTTTCATGAATTTTATTAATATTCTATGTCATTGCACTGTAGTAACAGACCGAATAAGGTTATTGTAATGAGAGTATTTGTACTGAGAGCTCAAAAAATACTTTTCACTAGATTCCTAAGCGTGCTGTTTTACTTCCCTGGGTGGTCTTTGCGAGGCGAGCATCGTAGGACGCGGCACACTGAGTTTCCGGCTAGGGGCTGCACTTCCCCGAATTCGGAGGGGTTCGTACGATAGGATTAAGCACCTGGCGGAACGACTGACGTCGGTCGAGTTTCGCCTATTGTATGCAGGGCGAAATGACCTGAGTGTCACCGCAGTTTATGTGTTTACCGTTCTGGCGTGTCCGGAACGAAGATTCCCGGCACCGACTGACTGCATTGTCCTCTTGAGTTGGAGAAAACTTGTGGACCGTGCCCTGCTGGGTGCGACTGTCTGGTGGCGGATGGCCGGTGGTCTAGGCAGTTTGTTTTCGTAGCCAGTCAAACAGCAAGTTCAGGGCCTTCAGCTGAATAGTAGAGGCATAATTGGTCAACTTAAACTGAGGCTAGTTGACGTCATAAAGCCCTGCTCTAAATTGAATGGAACGGTCGCTATTGGCGCGAATGATGTTCTGAGACAGTGTGGAGGAAGTTTGGAATCAGAACTGAATGCTGATTCGCGGTTTTTCGAGAAGAGTAGGGAGTGGAGCAATGTTGGCTTCGCTGCTTGCATCGCATCACAGAGAGGGAATTCGAGATCTGATCTTCCTCGGAGTCGGACGGTCTTGAGACTTGGTTGCTCGTTTTCGAAAGAACTCAGAAATCTCTGACAGCCTTCGAGGTCAGGGGTTGACACAGAGTTGCTGCACGGCAGAAGCCGGCGCCTACATCATCAGGACGCTGCCTACCGACGACGTGCTGCAGATTTCAGTACTGGTACAGTATTTTGCAGCTCCGGCATTGTAGGACCTTATCAATTTTATAGTGAATCCCTCAGCAGCACGCGCGCTCACTTTGCTACAAGTCCACCTTGCTTGTTTCTCCGTGTGATTCCATTTAAAAGCTTACTAGTAATCGATACTGCTATATAGTCGGAAGATTAAGATTTGATTCATTAGAACCTCCAGTCATTATCGTCAATCTATTGCATCACAGAGAGTAATGTATGTGAAATCTTATCAGATATAACTGCTATGGTCATCAGTCCCTAAGCTTACACGCTATTTAACCTAAACAGACAGACCCGTGCCGGAGGGAGGACTCGAACCTCCGCCGGGACTAGCCGCGCAGTCCATGACTGCAGCGCCCCTTGTTCTCGAGCCAACTGTTATTCTCACAGTATTCCAGCATACCCTATCCTTTAACCTACTGTTTGTGTCGATAATCATGTGCCTTTACGTCCTGATGTATAATAAATATTGTAATACTTAATCCGCATATCATTTCGTAGATATATGTAGAATCCCATTTCCTGTTGTTTATTATGATAAAGTTCTCTTTTTTCTGAGTAGATGACGATTTTTATTAAACTATTGTGAATGTGCACTCGTTATTTTACTAGCTAGCGGGTTCCTCCATCATTTTCTTCCGTTACTGTTGTGTGCATAACTAATTAGCCGGTAGATAACGAGGGGGTCGAGTGCATGTCGCATTCTCATGCAAATTTGGTCTGAATTAAAGAGGTACAAACTCTTCTCCGCCCCGGCACCTCGCAAGGTCTCGTGCTCGCTAGGCAGACGCGCTGACCACTACACGCCATGTACGGATGTGCCAATGTCCGCGTGAACGGCTGCCCTGAACATGCACTGTCGCGCGGACGCAGGCCGTCCAGGGCATTGTTGTGCTCTGGAATTCCAAGGCACCAACGATAGCAATCGAATGCATCGTACCATTTGTGGACTACGTGAAAATTATTGCAGACCAGCTGCATCCACTCATGCTTTATGTCTTCCACGACGACTGCGGCATGCGTGTCACAAGGCCAGAATCGTGCTATAATGTGTTTGAAGAACACGATGGAAAATTCACATTGACGTCTCAGCCAGCAAAGTCGCCTGAGCTGAACTGGACGTAACACATCTGGGACGCTATCAGACGCCAGCTCCGCGCTCACAAACCACAACTCGGTGAGTTGCGTCACCTTGCGGAGACATCTGGTGTCACGTACTTCCGGAAACCCACCGCAGACCTTTCGAATCCACTCCACGTCGATTAGCTGCTGCATTGCATTCCAGTGCTGGACCGACACGCTGTTAATCGGCTGGTCATAACGCTCTGGCTTCTTAGCGTGCGCGGCTACCGCGGAAGGAGCGGCCGCCGGCGCAGCGAGCTCCCTGCGTGCTCCGGATGACGCCGGAAGTCCACCTGTTCACCGCTCTGCCGCTTCTGTGACGCTCCGTACGTCACTTCCGGAGTCCTTGCGAAAAACCAGCGCTGCGACCCCGGCGCGTTCGTGTTTGGTGGGACTGCCCCGCGAAGCCAAAGCGGGAATGCCGAGCTCCGTCCCCAAATGTCGCTCTGCAAAGGAAGACCCAGGAGTGGAGTTCCATTTCTATGTGTCACAGTACTGCAAATGACGACAGATACAGGTAGCAGTGTCGTTGTCGTTCGTAAACAGCCAAAATCGTAGAGCCCCAAAGAATTCCGGTCACATTCCACTGATTTAGCCAGATACCACTCTGCTCGCGGAGCTGTACTTCTCTGCGGTTGTGTGTAGGCCTGCGGCAAGATGTGAGGGAGATTAAGCTACTCGTTGACTCTGGTAATAATACTTACTTTAACACAATAAATTATTAAAAAAACCGTTACAAAATTGGTTGTAATCACCTAAATACGATGCTCTCATAACATAGCGGAGAATAAAATGCAAAACAGTTATTTCAAAGCACTTTGCGCTGCCAAAAGCAACGCTGAACGTCGGTACGCAGTCGAGCTTCTTCACTTTGAAACTAATCTGAAGAGCGAGTCAGTCACTCGCTCACGTATCGCATCGGCACCCACCTACCACTGTTGTGTATGTACAAATGTCGTGATACAGGCTGGCCAACATAAAGCTGTCCCACGTGTTTTGAGCGTTTGGTAACAAAGTAACGTAAAATGCAGAAGTTCATTAAAAAATTGGCCACGTGCAACTAGGACTACCGCACTCAAGGTTCCGTCCAAACTTACTTGCGTACACCGACAGTTCATCCATCCAGGGAATCGGGAATCTCGTCGATTTTGGGATGTTATTGACACTGATACTGGAAAGATAGCGGCCACGTGCATTACAAGACTTTCAATACTTTTAATTTCAAGTTTCAAGGCGGTTAACAAATCACAAAAATTACATTTATAATTACAAAGTCGCAATTTTTGGATTATTTCCTTTGATTTTAGTGTAAAACCTTCCTTCTCAGCAAATTTAATGTTTTTGGATCAACGGGAAATACCCTACAAGTTCTGATGAGTGAGTTTGCGAGTATCAAAATATGTGACATAGAAATATAGAGACATCTTTTTATTGCATTGACTTAGACGCTTCACTCTTTTATATTGCTAACGAACCTTAATAAGTGACATGAATTTCAGCTTGATACATCTTCTGGTTCCGAGAGAAAGGATTTTCAACGGTGGGAGAGACAAAGAGACAGATGGACGGACGGAAAACAAAGTCACCCAGCAAGAGCCTCGTTTTTACCGATTGATCTGCAGAAGTCTAAAAACGACGCAGAATGATTCTTGATACTGAAAAACATTGTCTGAGTGAAATTAAAGCCCAACAAAAATGCAATGGCAGTACGTTGTAAGACAAGTGGGAACTGAAAGATCTTCGTATCCAAGCATTACTAGATAGAGCTCGTACCTGTGTCCGGAAAAACAGTTCTGCGTGGAGAAAAGCTTTCAGAACAACTCGTGCGCCATGAGTTTTGCTTCCGGTTTCTGAGTGTAGCAGTATCGGGACGCTTGGGTCCTCAGTTTCTCATTTTTGTAGATGAGTCCTGATTCAGCTTATCCAGGCGTCTGAGCTCACAGAAGCCGCTCCATCATGCGGCAGAAGGTCGTCGTTAGTATATTCGACAACCGTTGTACAGTGTTGAGACTGGTGTTCGTTTCACAATCCGTTGACCGGTTCCATTGAACACTATGTGTAAATAATGCTCTCGTGATAATGACAGTGATCTGCCTGTAACACCACCACTCCAACGCAACTTTTCAGGTATTGGAGAAAAACAGATAATTTATTATTTTTACTTACTAATTTCGTGTTCTGTAATGTAACGTTGTGAACAGCTCACAGGGTACTGAATAAGTCAGTTTTATCATCATGTTGTGATTTTTACAACACAACATTTCGGGGAGTTAAGTAAGTAGTTCTGACTCGTTAAATAGTGAAATATGTATTTGCTAGGTATTTTACTTTACAGAAGAAATGCAATATTTAAATACTCTTAGTATAATAAGTCCACATACATACATATGAGATTCTGAGAACGAATCTACACGGTGAAACTACATGGATATTACACATTACGATTCAGGGAGTCTTATCTACTGTAACATAACTCACGCACCAAGTAATGTCATAGGTTTTTTTAAACAAAATTTCATCGTCCTTTTAGGTTGTGATAGTAATTGTGTTTTAACTACTCGAATAGATACACGGAATTGTGATTATTGCCAAATAATGTTCTTCATATATGATTTAATAGAAACTGGAGAGTTCATTATAAAACTACCGTTCTGATTTTTTTTCGGTTTGCGTTATTCAGCGCATTCTGGTAGCAAGGCCAGGAGTCATCATTTCCACTTATTAGATGTGGCACAGTCAGGGCATGTTCTGTTTCTGTAGGTCAGAACTAGGACATTTCGACAAAATCTGCCCTTTTCAGAAACGTTCCTGACAAAAAGAAGCTTATGTCATTTTTCTTAAAAAGTTAGCGACAGTGCACCCCGAAGTTTTACTTTTGGGGGTATTTCGGAGTAGTACTTGCCCGTGTTAGTGGTCAGTTTCTGTGATTCTCTAATAAATTCCGAGGGCAGTGTCCAGAAACGCCGAAAAAGAAAGGAAAATGGAATAAAAAAGAAGTAGCTGATTGGCGTGGAGCACGTCAACAGCGTTGTCGAGGATGTTTCCTGCAAACGTGTTGCAAGTAACTGCCGACGATCACTAGTCTCTCTCCTTTCAATTTCTCCGCCAGGAAAATTTTCAGGAAAGTATGTAGATGAACTGATACCTGTACCATTGGTTGTATGTATATAAGACTATGATGCTTTCAGTCGCCGGCCGGTGTGGCCGAGCGGTTCTAGGCGCTTCAGTCTGGAACCGTGCGACCGCTACGGTCACGGGTTCTAATCCTGCCTCGGGCATGGGTGTGTGTGATGTCCTTAGGTTAGTTAGGTTTAAGTAGTTCTAAGTTCTAGGGGTCTGATGACCTCAGATGTTAAGTCCCATAGTGCTCAGAGCCATTTGAACCATTTGATGCTTTCAGTCGACAACAGATGAATGCAGAGAACATATTCCTCGAAGGCCTATAGAGTGGAGGCAGAATACGTTCAGCAGCCTCATTTGGCTGGTATTATCACAGTTGATAATGTGAAACACCGAAGACCGTATAAAACAGTGCATGAAGAGGGAGCAAATGATAGTGTTGCAATTTAGCTCTCTAGCACTCCTATCGTTTTATTACAAAGCATGAGTCACTGCTGATACTATTACAAACATGTTCAATAGACTAACATAGCTCTTCCACAAGAGATGTCAGTCTTTTTTTTCTCCAGCGACCACGATTTATTTTTAATTTAACGTAACTAACAGAATAACGTCACCGACGTTGCTGTTGGTAACTTAATCTTCTTGTTCGATAAAACAACAACATACGATGATGCTCTTCAAATATAATTAGTCCTGCTAGCGTGCCGATCCTTCCCACTCTCACATAAAATGACTTGTAAAAACAATTTGCATCAGTGAGGACTGTGCTTCAAAAAAATTCTCCGTCTAACTAGACTGAAAGATAAGTAAGTATAATGTCATAGGAATGATTTAGATGTGCCTAAGAAGAAATACAACACATGTAACTGAAAAAAAAGCAGATTTCAGATCATTTACAACGTTTTATCGCTCTCCTGAAGAATGCAAAATTTTGACAAGGGCTGGATTTTATAATCAGCTCTTAAATTGTAAAATACTATATTCTCCACCTTTATTTAACATTTATGTGACAGATTCACAGTTTTTCACTGCACTGTGAACCTAGACACATCATAACAGCGACGAAATGTTACCAGCGAGGAAGGGATGCCGATGTTGTGTTGAGTGCCTTGCTCCCACGTGTAGTTCAATGAATCCGCGATCAGACAGTAATGTTTCATTGCTGGCGAATAATTACAGTTGATAGGCTCATAACAGCTCTCCATGCACTGCCAGTTGCAAATCTGCATGCAGATTCAAAGTCGGGCGCAGCTATCAGTCGCAGCCAGTCATCATCTGCTCTGCCTTCTTCCTTTAACTACAGTTTTTTTTAAAGGCATCACACTTTCGAATGTTTTGCTCCTGTCCTGAGTCTTTTGCTATTTGGTGCCCATCTCCTTATCCCTGCATAGCTATTGCACTAAATATCTGTAATTCATATTCTACACTACTGGCCATTAAAAATGCTACACCACGAAGATGACGTGCTACAGACGCGAAATTTAACCGAGAGGAAGAAGATGCTGTGATATGCAAATGATTAGCTTTTCAGGGCATTCACACAAGGTTGGCGCCGGTGGCGACACCTACAACCTGCTGACGTGAGGAAAGTTTCGAACCGAGTTCTCATACACAAACAGCAGTTGATCGGCGTTGCCTGGTGAAACGTTGTTGTGATGCCTCGTGTAAGTAGGAGAAATGCGTACCATCACGTTTCCGACTTTGATAAAGGTCGGATTCTAACCTATCGCGATTGTGGTTTATCGTATCGCGACATTGCTGCTCGCGTTGGTATAGATCCAATGACTATTAGCAGAATATGGAATCGGTGGGTTCAGGAGGGTAATACGGAACGCCGTGCTGGATCCCAATGGCCTCGTATCACTAGCAGTCGAGATGACAGGCATCTTATGCGCATGGCTGTAACGGATCGTGCAGACACTTCTCGATCCCTGAGTCAACAGAGGGGACGTTTGCAAGACAACAACCATCTGCACGAACAGTTCGACGACGTTTGCAGCAGCATGCACTATCAGCTCGGAGACCTTGGCTGCCGTTACCCTTGACGCTGCATCACACACAGCGGCGGCGATGGTGTGCTCAACTTGGGTGCACGAATGTCAAAACGTCATTTTTTCGGATGAATCCACGTTCTGTTTACAGCATCATGATGGTCGCATCCGTGTTTGGCGACATCGCGGTGAACGCACATTGGAAGCGTGTATTCGTCATCGCCATACTGGCGTATCACCCGGCGTGATGGTATGGGGTGCCATTGGTTACACGTCTCGGTCACCTCTTGTTCGCATTGACGGCAATTTGAACAGTGGGCGTTACATTTCAGATGGGTTACGACCCGTGGCTCTAGCCTTCATTCGATCCCTGTGAAACCCTACATTTCAGCAGGATAATGCACGACCGCATGGTGCAGGTCCTGTACGGGCCTTTCTGGATACAGAAAATGTTCGACTGCTCCCCTGGCCGGCACATTCTCCAGATCTCTCACCAACTGAAAACATCTGGTCAATGATGGCCGAGCAACTGGCTCGTCACAATGCGCCAGTCACTACTCTTGATGAATTGCGGTATCGTGTTGAAGCTGCACGGGCAGCTGTACCTGTACACGCCATCCAAGCTCTGTCTGACTCAATGCCCAGGCGTACCAAGGCCGTTATTACGGCCAGAGGTGATTGTTCTGGGTACTGATTTCTCAGGATCTATGCACCCAAATTGCGTGAAAATGTAATCACATGTCAGTTCTAGTATAATATATTCGTCCAATGAATACCCGTTTATCATCTGCATTTCTTCTTGGTGTAGAAATTTTAATGGCCAGTAGTATAGATTTTGCTTACTCCGCCCTACTGCTGCTTCCAGCGTAAGGTTAACCAATCCTGGATGCTGTAGAGCGTGTCCGAGTAGCGCGCCTTTTCTTCTGGTGAGACTCTTCCATAGTTCTTAAATTCCTTATTTCCTCTGCGCATATTCCGTTTAGTTTTCCTTACATCCTTACACATCCAGCTAGAAGGGATACGTCAACTGCAAGACTTGCCATTGGTATCTCGCTTCCGAAAATTTCTTTTAATTCCCACATTACTTTAACGACGTAGAGGTCGATCAGCAGTGGCGATAAGCGGAAGTCGTTTCTCATACATTCATCAGCTCGTACCTGTGTTGCTCCCGCTTTGGTCCTGCATATGTTGTAGACAATTCGTCTGTCTCCATACTTTAGCTCCAGTCCTGTGTGTATTTAAAACATTTGGATCCATCATACGTCGTAAACGCTTTCCCTAAAGTCCACAAACGCTGTGCAGATATTCTCACAGCCGCCCCAGTCTGTTTTAAATTCCCCCTTGCACACGAACGGAACTGTAGATGCTCTCCATCTTCTGGAAGAGCGACTCAGCGTCAAAAGTAAATGGTGGATTCAGCCTGAAATCCAGCGCAGGTACTCGTACAAATGAAGTGATACAATTTTTTGAGACTCGAGCAGTGAGAATTTGGATCGCGGACGGGGGCGTGCCAGCTAATTCGTGGAATGGTGTGCACCGCTGTGCGAAGGTGGCTCAGTGGTAGTAGGCAGGCGTCCCGGCCTTGGTATAAATTTTCACTCGGCGCTTTATTACTTAAATGATCTACCCATCTTATCTTCAACAGTATTCTGTAGCACCTCCTTTCAAAATCTTCCATTCTCTTCTTGTCTTAACAGTTAATCGTCGACGTTCCACTTTCGTAAAATCCTGTACTCCAGCCAAATACCTTCACAGAGGGCTTTCAAACACATAAATTTATATTCTATATTAACGAGTGTCTCTATTTCAGATTTGTGTGTTTGTTTATTGCCAGTCTGCGTTTTAATCCTCTTTAGTTCGCTTATCGTCAGTTATTTTGCCGGCCAGAGAGAAAAATTCACGTAGCACTTTTAGAGTCGCATTTCCTAGACTAATTCCCTCAGCGTGACCTGATTAACTGGAGCTACATCTCACTGCCACTGTTTTGCTTTAATTCGAGTTCCTCTTACACCCTATTGTTCAGCTGCTATTCCAAGTCTTTTGCCATCTCTGACAGTACTGCAATGTCGTCGGCAAATCTCAGAGTTATTATTTCTTCTCCCAGAACTTAAGTCCCGTTTCCAAACTGGCCTTGGTTTTTTTCTCAGCTTAAGCATTGCACTAAATGAATAATGTCAGAGTTAGGCTACAATCTTGTCTCACTCCCTTCTCAACTACTTATTCGTTTCTATGTTTTTCACCTCTTCTGCAGTCAGGTTTCTGTACAAATTGTAGATACCCTTCCACTGTTTGTATTTCACCCCTGCATAGTTCATAATTTTAAAGAGTGTAATCTAGCAGACATCGCCAAGAGCTTCATCTAAGTCAAATAAATAAGCAGAGCAGTAAAACACAAAACTTTTATTTTTAGCGTGGAATGTGGCCGAAATGACCATTTACTAGCACATAGCCAAAAGAAATTATACATGTCTGGTCTATGACACTAGCACACTGACGGCTTTGGTTATCAGCTGCATTGAGCGCGTTTTGTGCCTTCGAAAATCTTACGCCTAGACTGCGCTTCGAAGGTCAGGGCCATTTCTTCGGGAGCTCTTGTCAACTCCAGGGCAAAGTTCCCGTCTAATAATCCAGGAGACTGCCTTGCTGGAATCTAATAACAGCCGCCCTCGGTGAAGTATTCAAAAGACGCGGAGGGCAGGAATGTCACAATCACAGATGGCCACAAGTTTGCAGGCGCCTACTGGGTCGAAGTTTGTGGAACAGAAATTATCGCCGAGAGGGTACTTCAAGTAGCATGGAAATAAAAAAAAAAAAAAGAGGAAAAATATTCGTAGAGTGTCGTCTTGGATTAAATCAGATAGTGCTGATAGAATTAGATTAGAAAATGATACAGTAAAAGTAGTTGAGGAGATTTGCTATTTAGTCAGGAAAATAAATGACAGTGGTCAAATTAGTGCCATGACGATAACTGCATCGCAATGTAACGGATTGAATGCTTATTGCCAAACGCAGTTATTTTCCTACTCGCGTATAAAAACAATAATACAATCACTGTCTGGTCGCGAATGACATGGAATGTTAAAAGACTTGTCAGATGCCAATTAAAATTAGTCTCTTTCGTATAATAGTGGGAATTTCCTCAACGAATACTGGTTAACTGTTTGTGGCTCGATATTCTTCAGGACGAGGAAGTGGTGGTTTTTATATTTCTGGCGTAAATTTAGCAGGATACGTCTCATTCAGAAAACAATTACAGTGTGCACAGCGTCCCCCGCCCCCCCACCCACTACGTCTGCGCCGGCCGGTGTGGCCGTGAGGTTCTAAGCGCGTCAGTTTGGAACCGCGTGACCGCTACAGTCGCAGGTTCGAATCCTGTCTCGGGCATGGATGTGTGTGATGTCCTTAGTTAGGTTTAAGTAGTTCTAAGTTCTAGGGGTCTGATGACCCCAGTAGTTAAGTCCCATAGTGCTCAGAGCCATTTGAACCATTTTTGAACTACGTCTGCCAACCTCAAAAACTGAACTATTCCATCTTCATTAACAGTTATAATCCACAGCCGCTTAACGGTATGAGGTGGAGGGAACTTCTGTTAACGTTATCTTCTTCCCCATTTCATGTTCCATTCACGAATTTACGTGGGAAGATTGACTGTCGATAAAGCTGATTACGTGATCTAACTTTTCTGCTTTTTCGATTGTGGTCATGTTTGCGAGATACATTTTGGGAGGAAAAAAAATGTTGTCCGACTCTTCTGGGGACGTACACTCGCGAAACTTCAACAGCAAGTCGCTCCATGCCGCGCAAAGCCTCTCTTGTAGCGCCTGCTGCTGGTGTCTGTTGAACTCCTCCGTAACGACCTAACGGAGAGTAAACGATCGCGTGACGAACGTACTTACGTCTTCCTTCTGTCTTCTCATCAAAAAAAGTTTTGCATCAAATCGTTTCCGACAGTTCTGGAACCTGTACAGAAAATTGGAATAGAGATTAACATAAACATCACTTCCACCGTTTCTATTGCATGTTGTACCACCATACAGTGAGACCTACAGAGGTGGTGGTCCAGATTGCTGCACACACCGGTACCTCTAATAATCAGTAGCACGTCCTCTTGCATTGATGCGTGCCTGTATTCGTCGTGGCATACCATCCCCAGGTTCATCAAGACACTGTTGGTACAGATTGTCCCACTCCTCAATTGCGATTCTGCGTAGATCCCTCGGAGTGGTTGGTGGATCACGTCGTCCATAAACAGCCCTTGTCAATCTATCCCAAGCATGTTAGATAGGGTTCATGTGCTGGAGAATGTTTGCACTATCGGTCGGAGAATGGAATTCACGTATCGTACAGACGTTACGGCGCCTTTCATGACCACCGGCGGCGTACGTCGGCCCCACAGAATGCCACCCCAAAACAGCAGGGAACCTCCACCTTGCTGCACTCACTGGGCAGTCTGTCTAAGGCGTTCAGCCTGACTGTGTTGCCTCCAAATATATCTCCGACGATTATCTGGTAAAAGGCATATGCGACATTCATTGTTGAAGAGAACGTGATGCCAATCCTGAGCGGTCCATTCCCCATGTTGTTGAGCCCATCTGTATCGCGCTGCATGCTGTCGTGGTTGCATAGGTGGAACTCGCTATGAACGTCGGGAGTGAAGTTGCGCATCATGAAGCCTATTGCGCACAGTTTGAGTCGTAACATGACGTCTTGTGGCTGCACGAAAAGCATTATTCAACATGGTGGTGTTGCTGTCAGGCTTCCTCCGAGCCATAAGCCGTGGGTAGCGGTCATCCGCTGCAGTAGTAACCCTTGGGCGGCCTGAACGAAGCGTGTCATCGACAGTTCCTGTCTCTGTGTCTCTCTTCCATGTCCGAACAACATTGCTTTGGTTCACTCCGAGACGCCTTGTTGAGAGCCCTTCCTGCCTCAAAGTAACAATGCAGACGCGATAGAAACGCGGTATTGACCATCTAGGCATGGTTGAACTACAGATAACACGAGCCGTGTACCTCCTTCTTGGTGGAATGGCTGTAACCGATCACTTTTGTATCGCTGTTAGCTGTAAAATTTTGTAACAGCCCACCAGCTCCACATTAACAGTAATTTATGATGTAAGGAAGTAACTTTATTTTAATAAAATAGCAGAGTTACAGTAAATTAAAACATAGGTATATATGCAGACTGAAGTGACGGGTGAAAATTTGTATGAAGGCGGGGATTCAAACTCAGGTCTCATGCTCACTAGGCACATGCGCTGACCACTTCGCCGTTGGCTGAGGCGTGAATGGGAATGTGGATTGAGGAGAGAGGCGTGCCAGGGTGGTCTGTGCAGCTGAGCAAAGCCACTGTGCCAGGGTGGCGTAGTGATTAACTCATGTCTAGTGGCTGAGAACCCGGCTTCGAATCCCGGCCGGGAACAAACTTCCGTTGGTCGGATTAGTCAACATATATACATCGTAGATGTTTGAGACTTGAAGAGGTCTGTGGAACCATCTAGTTCCATTTGATTAAAGCACCAGTCTCTGGGTTTCAGGCAGTATCTCCCATTTCGTTCGATGCTGAGCTGCTATGCCAATATAGTTGGAGGGCCTCTGCGACGCTGTTCGAGTATAGGAGGAGTACTAACTGGGCTCAGGCGCGAGCAGGACTTTGGATCGACGAGGGAGGCGTGCTCGGTTACGCAGTGCAGTTGTGCCAGGGTGGCGAAGTGCTCAGCGTGTTTTCTGGGTACGAATGCCGATCTCAGTGCATTTTTCATTCGTCACTTCAGTCTGAAATGCATAGATCATAAATGCTTGAGACTTGAAAAGGTCTCTGGAACCATACAGTTTCATTTGATCGCATGTTTTGTCGCAATTTTACGAAAACCTAAAGGAAATGTGTTTTAAATCCATACTATCCACCACCACGGTGAAAACTGGAACGGTAGGACCCAGGTTGACCACCACAGCTGTAGACAGTAGCGGCCCTCTAGCATTCTCTTGGGTTATTCCCGAAATTACCATTACACCAAGAGAATTTTTCTGTTAAAAAGGGCGTGTTGATTTGTATTTACAAGAAAGTCCCGAACCCAATAACGAATCTGGTCCGATACACGGTAAGCTTTACTAAACGACATTACAGAAGTGTATCGAATGCCTTCCGGATGGGATGAAACTATTAACAATTAAGTCTTCCGGTAAAGCTCACGAGATGCTGCAATATTCCCTCGCGGCTCAAAACCACCGTAGAAGTTTCTCCGATTAAACACGACACGCAGCAAGCGGCATACGTGACGTAGAGTACCGCTGTTCATCTCTTCAGGCTGGAGACTGCGTAACTTCAGTTAGCCCTTCCTTGGATTACCTTAATGAATTTGCTAATGTAATTTCCAGCTACCTGTTCTCCGTAGATCTTTCGTTGATGCTGTCCTTCGAAGCAGTTGTTGTAGGTAGCACATACGGTTCTTAAGAAATTGCAAGGAGGCGATCTGGGATTACAAGTAGAAATGTCGGTACATAGTCAACTCAAAATAGGTTCCGGGATGCCATTACGATGCATTTGTTAGAGAAGACCGTAAACAGTTTACAATGTGTACCTCTGCTTTATTGACTACGCCAAAGCCTTTGACTGCGTCGATCATAACAAATTATGGAACATACTGAAAAACATGGGTGTACCAGATCACCTTATTCATCTATTCATCTGATACGGAGTTTATACCTTGACCAAGAAGCCACGGTGAGAACTACGTATGGAACAACGAAATGGATAAAGATTCAGAAAGGGGTCCGGCAAGGCTGCATACTGTCACCGTACTTATTCAATCTGTATGCAGAACATGTCATGAGGAATGCGAGGCTAGATGAAGGAGAAACAGGAATTAAAATAGCTGGAATTAATGTAAACAACCTCAGGTACGCGGATGATACGATCCTGTTGGCAGAAAGTGAAGAAGAATTGAGAACACTCTTACTGAAGGTGAAAGACGAAAGTGAAAAGGCCGGTCTTATGCTGAATGTGAAGAAAACGAAAATTATGGCAACTACACCTACCAATTCGTGGGATATAGCAGGAGAAACCATGGAGGTAGTAACAACATTCAGTTATCTCGGTTCCCAGATCTCTGCTGATGGCGACTGCAGCCATGAGATCCGGAGACGCCTGTTGCTCGGTAGACAGGCGATGTCAAACCTTGAGAAGGTTATAAGGTCCCGAGATATAACACTAGCAACAAAGATCCGTATTGTGAGGGCTATGGTCTTTCCAGTTGTGATGTATGGATGTGAGACCTGGACCATTAGAAAGGCTGAACGGCGTAGAATTGTCTCCTTCGAATTGTGGTGTTCGAGGAAACTTCTTAGAGTTCCATGGACTGCAAAGAGAACCAACAGATCAATATTGGAGCAAATAAAACCAGATTTCTCCCTGAAAGGTCTAATGTTAAAACAAAAGCTGATCTAATTTGTACACACAATGCGAAGGCATGCCTCGCTGGAAAAAACATTAATGCTGGGGAAGATTGAAGGAACTAGAAGAAGAGGACGTCAGAGAATGAGATGGATCGATGGCATCACAGAAGCCATGTGTTCCAACCTGGAAGGTCTACGGGAGAAAGTGCAAGACGGGAAAAAAGTGGCGTGATTTGGTTCATGGGGTCACGAAGAGTCGGAATCGACTAAACGAATAGAAAGAGAGAGAGAGAGTACTATTTGAAACTACTCACCTAAAAGATGACTAAAAACCGTGTGACTATTGTGAATTAAAAATTGCTGTGAACAAAACTTGCAGTGGACTGGTTTCCTGTGTGTCTGCACTGTTGTCCTCAACAACACAAATGGTTTAACTACGAAAACGCTTTCTGATAAAGTAAGTCGGCATACTATCTGAAACTATGTAACTGTATTCTGTTGTTACAGTTAGCTTCTGCCAAATTAAATTAGAAAATCAGAACTGTAAACTAGAGAAACGTTCCTGTGTGATTCTGTATTATACAGCCCAGTGAACAGTGCTACAGTACGTAACTTGCAATTTCACCACATAATATTAACACAGTAAAAATGCTACATAAAATTCCCAATCGAATTTTGAAAGAATAAATAACCAAAATGCTTCTACTATAAATCTGCGCTGACAATCTGACTAAATAAAATGCCAAACAGTAAATAATGCACACGCAAATGTAGCAATGCACTGCAAGAATAAAAATGTCTGCACAAGAACTTTATCTAAACTGAGCCAAATAATAATTTTGTAAAACAACATCTAACTGTGAATAAGCTTGTTACCTTGACTGTTATGTAACTGGTCCTAACAAATTTTCATAGCTTACCTGTGGCAATGGAAACTCGGGTCCTGCTCGATGTGATGTAGAGAAATATGTAGCGCAGCAACAGATTAGCTAAACAAAAAGAGTGAAAAACGTGTGCAGTGCAATGCAAGAAGATGCAACCATGTTAAGCATGCTTCGGTCTTAGCCACTGTGTTCCACACAGTGCAATGTGGTACACACTTTCGTCAGGAAACGGTGGTAGCAATGCTAAATAAATCAAAAAACTATATTATGAGTAAGAAATACTCGTTGTTTGATAATTACAATAACCTTTACAAGAATTACCTTTTTATAACAAACATTATTCTGCCATAAAATTAATTATTTAAATGGTAATGGAGTGGTAAATCTATAACTTCTGAGTGCAAGGCTTGTGAACCGATAACTTTATTATTTCTGAGCAATACAACTAAGTAACCTAAACGGACTAAGAAAAATGCTACTAAAACTTCCCGCTTTTCAAACACATAGCAAGCAGTGCAGCAACAACAGTAACTGGAAATCTTCACTTCTGAAATTAATCTTTACAAAAGCATGTTTACAAAATTCCGTATCCTTCGTATGTTATCTGTGTGCTCTGAAAGCTATATCCAGACCACTCAGCTGCATGACCAGCCGACGACTCACTCATCATCTGCTCTTTGAATGCCACAGCAATAACAATGCTACTAGCAAACAAAGGTCACATTGCTCGTACTTAGAATCAACTAGTGAAAACCTCCGTTTGAAAAATTTGCAGAGTAAAAATATGAAGTACGACATTGAATGAAAATATAGAGTTTACATCGTATTCCTCGACAACCGAAAATAACTAGAAACCTTACAACCAAGAGCATAGTTAAGAGGATTAGTACAGAGGACAAACACAGATTACATCCCAGTGCTGACTGAGACAAAAGAGCAGACTCTGATTACAACCTGTCGCCGACTGACTACATGGTCAAGCAGCTGAAATCTCTTGAATACTTCGTAAAATTTGATAGCGTTCCGCAAAATCATCGGTTACTCAGCAACATGCATTTATTTCCTGTTTTAACTCGTTTACAACATCGTAGTATCTTTGTAGTGAAACTCTAATCACAGACATGCTCCTCTAGTACTTTGTCTATCAAAAGCGGACTTTGGTAACTGATATCTGATAAGGAAAATTCTTAGTTTCGCCACTAAATGTATGTGGTCTCCCCACGTATATATGTTCAAGGGAGATTTTTTTCCTCGCGACTCGAGTACACCTCCTCTTTCCAATGACTCATTACTGCGCCAAAGGCCCCTTCTTTATCGCCTGCGTAGGAAAGACCTCCTCACTTGCTATCGCTGTATTATGCAGTGCTGCTTAACGCAGCGAATTATATCTGCTAGTTGCAGCGTCACAGTAAAATACAAAATTTAGAAAATAAAATGTCGTCAAAAATAAAAGAAAACTCACAGTGTGCTGCCGCATTTTTAATCTGCCGACACGTTTGGATTTTGTGGCGAAAACTCGCCATACAGGGCCACGTCACATCGCGAATAGAGCCAAGTCTTCCCCTCCACAGGTGATTCCCATAGTGGCATAGATAGAGGCTATTAAGACGATACGGAATCTCCTAAGAGCTTATGCATCTAAAATATGTAGTTTCTATGGTACGTTCTGTTGTGGCGTAACAAGACAGCTACGCCACACTGAAGTAGCCGAAAGGCACGCGTAATCTCACGTAGGCTAGATAGAGGTCTGAAACAGGATTCGTAATGAATGTGATAAAGAAAAGTAGGTAGCTGCTGGAATACTTAACTTTAATCTATCCTTGTTGTATACATCGTTCTTGATGAGACATTTCATACGATAACTATCAAACTATGTAAGGCTAATGGCGCCTTGCTAGGTCGTAGCCATGGACTAAGCTGAAGGCTATTCTAACTGTCTCTCGGCAAATGAGAGAAAGGCTTCGTCAGTATAGTCGCTAGCAATGTCGTCCGTACAGCTGGGGCGAGTGCAGGTCCGTATCTCGAGACCTGCCTTGTGGTGGCGCTCGGTCTGCGATCACACAGTGGCGACACGCGGGTCCGACATGTACTAAATGGACCGCGGCCGATTTAAGCTACCACCTAGCAAGTGTGGTGTCTGGCGGTGACACCACACGTTCAACAAAGGTTTCCGATTGCACTGGAACTTCCTTTACGGGGAGAGAAGAAGTAGAATCAACAGAGACTGAAGTGATATCCGATCCTCCCCAGAAACGTGTGGTAGCGCCGTTGTAATGCGTGTTATAAAATGACTTATTGGGTAATACTAATTGGAATCTCAGGCATTCCGCAAATGATTCAGCATTCTATGAGGAAATTATATGCGGTAAAAATTGTTATCTCCAAATGAACCGTGGACGTAGCCGGTGGCAGGGTGGCTTCCGTGCTTCTGCGATACGGGTAGCCACACAGTACGTGAAACCAGAGCGGAGGGGTGCGTGTGCAGACGGCGGGTTAACGTATGGGTAGTAAAGAGCGGTTGAAGATAGTGGGAAGCTACAGGTCTTATATGTCCCGGGGACATACAGTTATACATAACGACAATGGTATCCTGTCGGATAAAATATTTTGATGGCAAAACAATTTTCAAATCGGATTCTTAGGCAGAGACTTTTCAAGAAGACGTCGTCATCATGAGAAACAAGCTGGCATTCTATGGTTCGCAGCATGGAAAGTTTGATCTCTCATTCGGGTAGAGAGGTCAGACAATTTAAGAAGAGAGGTGGATAGATTGAAACATGTGGGGATAAAAATCCTACATCAAGATCGCAAATTGTCTGATTGTAAGATTTAAAATACAGAAAATGGCATATAAAAAGTGAACAATGTAAATACATTCAATATTTGAATTTACTTTATGCAATACATACCAGTCTAAAATGTTGTTCAGTGCGTGATAATCATTACACATTAACACATTCTTAGAGCTAAGCCGACCTAGTTGAGTAAAAAAAAATCATATAGGCATTTAACTAGGGAGTCTTAACTCTAAGAATACGGTGATGTGTAATGATTGTCACACACGAACATTTTAGATTGGTATTTACTACATAATGGAAATTAAAATATTGAAGGCATTTTATATTGTTCACTTTTCATAAGAAATTTTCTGTATTTTAAGTCTCAAGACCCCCCCATGAACCATGGACCTTGACGTTGGTGGGGAGGCTTGCGTGCCTCAGCGATACAGATAGCCGTACCGTAGGTGCAACCACAGCGGAGGGGTATCTGTTGAGAGGCCAGACAAACGTGTGGTTCCTGAAGAGGGGCAGCAGCCTTTTCAGTAGTTGCAAGGGCAACAGTCTGGATGATTGACTGATCTGGCCTTGTAACAATAACCAAAACGGCCTTGCTGTGCTGGTACTGCGAACGGCTGAAAGCAAGGGGAAACTACGGCCTCTTGGGTAAAATATTCCGGAGGTAAAGTAGTCCCCCATTCGGATCTCCGGGCGGGGGCTACTCAAGAGGATGTCGTTATCAGGAGAAAGAAAACTGGCGTGCTACGGATCGGAGCGTGGAATGTCAGGTCCCTTAATCGGGCAGGTAGGTTAGAAAATTTAAAAAGGGAAATGGATAGGTTAAAGTTAGATATAGTGGGAATTAGTGAAGTTCGGTGGCAGGAGGAACAAGACTTTTGGTCAGGTGACTACAGGGTTATAAACACAAAGTCAAATAGGGGTAATGCAGGAGTAGGTTTAATAATGAATAGGAAAATAGGAACGCGGGTAAGCTACTACAAACAGCTTAGTGAACGCATTATTGTGGCCAAGATAGATACGAAGTCCACACCTACTACAGTAGTACAAGTTTATATGCCAACTAGCTCTGCAGATGACGAAGAAATTGAAGAAATGTATGATGAAATAAAAGAAATTATTCAGGTAGTGAAGGGAGACGAAAATTTAATAGTCATGGGTGACTGGAATTCGAGTGTAGGAAAAGGGAGAGAAGGAAACGTAGTAGGTGAATATGGATTGGGGCTAAGAAATGAAAGAGGAAGCCGCCTGGTAGAATTTTGCACAGAGCACAACTTAATCATAGCTAACACTTGGTTTAAGAATCATGATAGAAGGTTGTATACATGGAAGAATCCTGGAGATACTAAAAGGTATCAGATAGATTATATATGGTAAGACAGAGATTTAGGAACCAGGTTTTAAATTGTAAGACATTTCCAGGGGCAGATGCGGACTCTGACCACAATCTATTGGTTATGACCTGTAGATTAAAACTGAAGAAACTGCAAAAAGGTGGGAATTTAAGGAGATGGGACCTGGATAAACTGAAAGAACCAGACGTTGTACAGAGTTTCAGGGAGAGCATAAGGGAACAATTGACAGGAATGGGGAAAGAAATACAGTAGAAGAAGAATGGGTAGCTTTGAGGGATGAAGTAGTGAAGGCAGCAGCGGATCAAGTAGGTAAAAAGACGAGGGCTAGTAGAAATCCTTGGGTAACAGAATAAATATTGAATTTAATTGATGAAAGGAGAAAATATAAAAATGCAGTAAATGAAGCAGGCAAAAAGGAATACAAACGTCTCAAAAATGAGATCGACAGGAAGTGCAAAATGGCTAAGCAGGGATGGCTAGAGGACAAATGTAAGGATGTAGAGGCCTGTCTCACTAGGGGTAAGATAGATACTGCCTACAGGAAAATTAAAGAGACCTTTGGAGATAAGAGAACCACTTGTATGAACATCAAGAGCTCAGATGGAAACCCAGTTCTAAGCAAAGAAGGGAAAGCAGAAAGGTGGAAGGAGTATATAGAGGGTGTATACAAGAGCGATGTACTTGAGGACAATATTGTGGAAATGGAAGAGGATGTAGATGAAGATGAAATGGGAGATACGATACTGCGTGAAGAATTTGACAGAGCACTGAAAGACCTGAGTCGAAACAAGGCCCCCGGAGTAGACAACATTCCATTGGAACTACTGACGGCCGTGGGAGAGCCAGTCCTGACAAAACTCTACCATCTGGTGAGCAAGATGTATGAAACAGGCGAAATACCCTCAGACTTCAAGAAGAATATAATAATTCCAATCCCAAAGAAAGCAGGAGTTGACAGAGGTGAGAATTACCGAACAATCAGTTTAATAAGCCACAGCTGCAAAATACTAACACGAATTCTTTACAGACGAATGGAAAAACTAGTAGAAATGTACCTCGGGGAAGATCAGTTTGGATTCCGTAGAAATACTGGAACATGTGAGGCAATACTGACACTACGACTTATCTTAGAAGAAAGATTAAGGAAAGGCAAACCTACGTTTCTAGCATTTGTAGACTTAGAGAAAGCTTTTGACAATTTTGACTGGAATACTCTCTTTCAAATTCTGAAGGTGGCAGGGCTAAAATACAGGGAGCGAAAGACTATTTACAATTTGTACAGAAACAAGATGGCAGTTATAAGAGTCGAGGGACATGAAGGGGAAGCAGTGGTTGGGAAGGGAGCAAGACAGGGTTGTAGCCTCTCCCCGATGTTATTCAATCTGTATATTGAGCAAGCAGTAAAGGAAACAAAAGAAAAATTCGGAGTAGGTATTAAAATCCATGGAGAAGAAATAAAAACTTTGAGGTTCGTCGATGACATTGTAATTCTGTCAGAGACAGCAAAAGACTTGGAAGAGCAGTTGAACGGAATGGATGGTGTCTTGAAGGGAGGATATAAGATGAACATCAACAAAAGCAAAACGAGGATAATGGAATGTAGTCGAATTAAGTCGGGTGATGTTGAGGGTATTAGATTAGGAAATGAGACACTTAAAGTAGTAAAGGAGTTTTGCGATTTGGGGAGCAAAATAACTGATGATGGTCGAAGTAGAGAGGATATAAAATGTAGACTGGCAATGGCAAGGAAAGCGTTTCTGAAGAAGAGAAATTTGTTAACATCGAGTATAGATTGAAGTGTCAGGAAGTCGTTTCTGAAAGTATTTTTATGGAGTGTAGCCATTTATGGAAGTGAAACATGGACGGTAAATAGTTTGGACAAGAAGAGAATAGAAGCTTTTGAAATGTGGTGCTACAGAAGAATGCTGAAGATTAGATGGGTAGATCACATAACTAATGAGGAGGTACTGAATAGGATTGAGGAGAAGAGGAGTTTGTGGCACAACTTGACCAGAAGAAGGGATCGGTTGGTAGGACATGTTCTGAGGCATCAAGGGATCACCAATTTAGTATTGGAGGGCACCGTGGAGGGTAAAAATCGTAGGGGGAGACCAAGAGATGAATACACTAAGCAGATTCAGAAGGATGTAGGTTGCAGTAGGTACTGGGAGATGAAGAAGCTTGCACAGGATAGAGTAGCATGGGGAGCTGCTTCAAACCAGTCTCAGGACTGAAGACCACAACAACAACAACAAGTCTCAAGATGCCTAGTCAATGAACCGAAACCTGTCATCATAAAGAAAATTTGCGAACATAATGTAGGATTTTTAACCACACATGTTTTAAATCAACAGATCGCGTATATCCCCACTGACAAAGTCAAAGAATAGAATAGGCTAAAGTTGAATGTAGAAGTAATTAATGAAGTGCGACTTCAATGAAAACATGGTTTATGGTCAGGCGAGTAGAGGGTTATAAACACGAAATACACTCCTGGAAATGGAAAAAAGAACACATTGACACCGGTGTGTCAGACCCACCATACTTGCTCCGGACACTGCGAGAGGGCTGTACAAGCAATGATCACACGCACGGCACAGCGGACACACCAGGAACCGCGGTGTTGGCCGTCGAATGGCGCTAGCTGCGCAGCATTTGTGCACCGCCGCCGTCAGTGTCAGCCAGTTTGCCGTGGCATACGGAGCTCCATCGCAGTCTTTAACACTGGTAGCATGCCGCGACAGCGTGGACGTGAACCGTATGTGCAGTTGACGGACTTTGAGCGAGGGCTTATAGTGGGCATGCGGGAGGCCGGGTGGACGTACCGCCGAATTGCTCAACACGTGGGGCGTGAGGTTTCCACAGTACATCGATGTTGTCGCCAGTGGTCGGCGGAAGATGCACGTGCCCGTCGACCTGGGACCGGACCGCAGCGACGCACGGATGCACGCCAAGACCGTAGGATCCTACGCAGTGCCGTAGGGGACCGCACCGCCACTTCCCAGCAAATTAGGGACACTGTTGCTCCTGGGGTATCGGCGAGGTCCATTCGCAACCGTCTCCATGAAGCTGGGCTACGGTCCCGCACACCGTTAGGCCGTCTTCCGCCCACGCCCCAACATCGTGCAGCCCGCCTCCAGTGGTGTCGCTACAGGCGTGAATGGAGGGACGAATGGAGACGTGTCGTCTTCAGCGATGAGAGTCGCTTCTGCCTTGGTGCCAATGATGGTCGTATGCGTGTTTGGCGCCGTGCAGGTGAGCGCCACAATCAGGACTGCATACGACCGAGGCACACAGGGCCAACACCCGGCATCACGGTGTGGGGAGCGATCTCCTACACTGGCCGTACACCACTGGTGATCGTCGAGGGGACACTGAATAGTGCACGGTACATCCAAACCGTCATCGAACCCATCGTTCTACCATTCCTAGAGCGGCAAGGGAACTTGCTGTTCCAACAGGACAATGCACGTCCGCATGTATCGCGTGCCACCCAACGTGCTCTAGAAGGTGTAAGTCAACTACCCTGGCCAGCAAGATCTCCGGATCTGTCCCCCATTGAGCATGTTTGGGACTGGATGAAGCGTCGTCTCACGCGGTCTGCACGTCCAGCACGAACGCTGGTCCAACTGAGGCGCCAGGTGGAAATGGCATGGCAAGCCGTTCCACAGGACTACATCCAGCATCTCTACGATCGTCTCCATGGGAGAATAGCAGCCTGCATTGCTGCGAAAGGTGGATATACACTGTACTAGTGCCGACATTGTGCATGCTCTGTTGCCTGTGTCTATGTGCCTGTGGTTCTGTCAGTGTGATCATGTGATGTATCTGACCCCAGGAATGTGTCAATAAAGTTTCCCCTTCCTGGGACAATGAATTCACGGTGTTCTTATTTCAATTTCCAGGAGTGTATAATAGCGGTAAAGCAAGACTGGGTCTCTTAATGAGTAGGAAAATAGGAATCGTGGTCACATACAATGAAGAACGGTCTAAACGCATTATTAGGCAAGATAGACTCAAAGCCAAGAGCCACAGTACGAGTGTGTGCTGGAAATCAATGCCTCCTAATTCTTTTTCTGGAAACTCTTAAAGATTTTTGAATAAAACTATACTAACGCTCTGCATCTTTATTCTTAGTGCCTACATATTTATACCTCAATGTAGTACCCCGGTGACGAGCGCATTTCTTCCAACGAGAGACCAGTATGATGATGCCGACATTGTGTGATGTCTGACTTTGTTGACGGAGCCACCACCTCAGCTCAGCCTACAGCGCTTCATCACTATCAAAGTGAATTCGCCGAACGTGTTCTTTAAGTTCTGGAAACAGATGGCAGTCGAATGGTGCCAGGTGGGGACAGTGTGGACGATTATGGGTGACAGTGACAGTGAAGCCAAGGCGTTTGATTGTTGCAAATGTCGCGACGCTCGTTTGTTCTCCGGCAGTCTCAAGCTGCAGGAGAGGGTGGTCCATATGTGGACGGACTCTTGCAGTTCTACGTGCGATTACAGCCCGCTGTTTCTCACACGCCTACACAGTGACGTTACACACCACTATAGTACACGCTACAATGTGGAGACCTCTAGCGGCAGACGGCTGCAAATATGTAGACATGAAGAACAAAGATGTAGAATGGCTCTGAGCACTATGGGACTTAACATCTCTGGTCATCAGTCCCCTAGAACTTAGAACTACTTAAACCTAACTAACCTAACGACATCACACACATCCATGCCCGAGGCAAGATTCGAACCTGCGACCGTAGCGGTCACGCGGTTCCAGACTGAAGCGCCTAGAACCGCACGGCCACACCGGCCGGCCAAAGATGTAGAATTTTAATAAGTATTTCCACATAAAAAATTCGGAGACATTGCTTTTCATGACGCTCTTCAACAAGTATTGACGCCCACTACCTCCACAGACATTACAAGAATATATGATGAGAAAACAACATTATTCTTTTCAATTAGGAGACGGAAATTTAATTGGTATTCCAGGAAGAGGAAGGGAAATGGTTTGGGAGAAAGGACTGAAAGGGGAAGCAGCCTGGCTGAGTTTTGCACAGAGCACGATTTAATCATTGCTAACAGTATGTTAGCCATGGAAGAAGGTTGTATACACAGAGGAGACCTTTATATGCATGTGAAGCATATGGTTTAATTTTAATTTTGATTTTTTGTAAATAATTTTCAGTTTGTGTAGTATGTGCACTTCTATCCAGACGTGAGTCTGGTCGGATCAGTATGCTATAAATATGGTTTGCAAGGAAACAGAACTGGCAATTTATGAGAGTCATTGTACTCTATTTTGAGCCACTGAACCGCACTGAAAATTGCTCTTTAGTGGCACTGGGAATTGTGCAAGTCATAATTTGGTTCATAAGACAGTTCGTAATTCTAACGTAGGGCTTAGTAGACGTGATGGGAATCACGTTACGAGTCACTGTACTAGAAGAAGCGGTTTCAACAGAAGGTGATCACTTGTGCGGTGGTCCGGAGAGAGTTCTGCCGATCAGGCCAGTTACTGGCAGAGTAACGAGAGCAACAGTTTGCGTTGATTCTATAGAGAGCCTCCAAGTCTTAAGTTGACAGGATCGTGTGGAGTGGTGTGCGGTGGTGGGGATCTATAGAAGCCCCGAAGAAGCTGATGATGAGACATTGTTAACAGAATGCTCGTTTGTTATTCGTGGGTGCACAGTGGCGTTCCCTCAGGGCTGCCAGTAGCAGACTGGGCAGGAGGGCACTGTGCGCGCCAGTGCGCGCTGACGCCAGCGCGGCCCGCCGTCTCGGCTGCCGCGGCGACGAAGGCGTGTGTACCCTGTGCTCTGTGCATCGTGACGTCGTGACGTCACAGACAGCGGGCCGCCGCTCGGCCGGTGTTGGTCGCACTGCCTCTGGTGGCCACCAGCAGGTAAAGAAGAAAAAAAATATCAAACGGTGTTACAGACAATATTCGCTAAAAAATTTCATTTTCGCTTTAGTTATAGCTTTACATGTTAGTTTCATGAAGATGTGTCCATAATTGCGTTACCAGTCATATTTATTGTGAAATTTACGTGAAAGTACGACACTGTACGAAATTCGAAAAAGTTTGCAATGAAAAATAAAGGTCGCTATGAATCTGTCATGTTTTGCTACATATACAAGATAAAATTAATCTGACATTTGCGATCGCGCCGCGCCAGTGATAAAGCCACAGTGAAATATTCAATATTATATTTCGTAAACTGTTTGAGGTACAGAAATGAGATTCTGGCAAATGACAGCACGTGAAAAGGAGAGTATTTTACCATATCGTTATTGTGTAAAATTTCATTATCTATCGTGTTACTCCAATAACTAAAGACTTTTTCACTGAAAGAACGTAATTTTTAAGGGGCATCGTTAGCTAGAGAAACGGGAAATGCTCTGGGTTTTGGAACAACATATGTGAAGGTATAAGTTTTTTTAGCACCGAGGATGTGCTTTTTCATAAGCTACTGACTTTACTTTTCTTCATTTACTCACTTAATAAATTAAATACACCAGAATTCTCTCGCAGTGTGTCTGCACAACATATCAGTGAGGTGAGACAGTGTAAACTCTGCCATTTTTTGGCAAAAGAAGCAAATTTTGACTTGGCAGCCACAGAAATGAGTAGGTTTTACTCAAACATCGCCACCCATGACGCTTCTCGGAAAGTTACAAGTTGTTAACAAGCCAGGCGAAAATAAATCGCTGCATTTTCGACGGATTTCTGCTTCGATACTAAAAAAAGCAGAGGTATAACTTTATGAATGGTCACCATGCAGTTGTGGGCATGGAGGGACCCCACTTAATATTTACAAGAAAGGTGAGTGTAAGCTTCAGTTTACAATGGCATTTTCCCCCCAGTGCTCAGCATTTCCCTTACAGTGCTCTGAGTGAACCCCCACCGCTTCCAGTCTCCAGATGCTTCCACAGGTGGGTGCACGTCTAGTAGCTATGGCGTTTTGTGCGCACTACACCAGGGCACTCTTGTTGATGTCATAGACTGCACCACACCGACACAGACAGCAGCTCTGCACAACGCTGCCGCAGTCGTGAAGTGTTACGTCACGGCCGGCCACTGTGGCCGAGTGGTTCTATGTGCTTCAGTAGGGAACCTCGCGACTGCTACGGTCGCAGCTTCGAATCCTGCCTTGGGCGTGAATGTGTGTGATGTCTTTATGTTAGTTAGGTTTAAGCAGTTCGAAGTTCTAGGGGACTGATGACCTCAGTGCTCAGAGGCATTTGTTACGTCACAGTCATACAGCCAGAGAACGAGCTATGATGTGTCGGCTCGTATATGCAGGTCAGTGGGAGCTCTGCAGCTCATTAGATACCATCAGCCAAGTCTCCAGCGGGCCTAGTGGTGGGAGGCACCCAAATTTTCTTTGAACGGAGATGGAAACGATGCGCCAGCCTCCCATGCCAGCAGCCCACATCAGTCAAGTGCTTCAGGCCGGACTGCCTGCTGTGTCATAGATCATACTCATCTACGCGTGCTGTGCGTGGAGCGTCACACGTTACACCTGGGGACTGGTTAGCCGCAAAACTGAGAACTGAGCTGTGAAAGTCAGAATATTTGCACCCATGGTCTACACTGACGACGTTATCCTGTGTCAAGAATGACTGTATGTGTACTTGTTTACTGTATACGTCAGCACTCTAAACTGTGCTGTGGTGTCCCAGTTCTGTTCTTCAAACTTTCTGTTTGGTTATCTCTGCAGTGTCTGTGTGCTGAAAGCCATTCTTGCATGTGACTTGGAGGCATCGCTATGCATGGGCAACAGAACATTGTGCCCTCTTCTCCATGAGGTCACTTCCCCGCATCATCACCTGGTCCTCAAGTTTGGGTGATGTGTGGCAGTTTAGATCGATCATGTGGTCATACCGCATCCAGTATCGACTGTTATTCCAGGTTGTCATTCGCAAACGTACGAAAAAAAGGTCTCAGCATCAAGAAGGAGTTGAGGGAAATAAACGAAAGTTGGTAGGAGTGTTTCTACATCTGAAGAATTAGGTCTACCCCAGTTTCGCGCCAGTCGCATAAAAATGGCGCTAGTGGCGCCATTATGAGGATGAAAATCAGGTTTGCTTCAGAAACACGCTGTAACGGTCGTTAGCGTTAGTTACCATAAAGTCTGGATGTGGTGAGTTAATGTTAGTCAAGAATGACTTTAAAGCGACGAAAATACCATTGCAGCAGCTCACTCAGATTGACCGAGGTCAATAAATAATAGGGCTACGAGAAGCTGGATCCACCTTCTGCGATATCGCAGAAAGACTTGGCAGGAACGTAGCCTCTGTACATGATTACTTGCAGCGGTGGCCAGGGGAAGATTCGCTAGCAAGGAGACGGCCACGGGGCACTACCGAGTCGGAAAGCCGCCGTGTTCGGCGTATGCCTATGGCACATCGTACTATGTCTGTATTAGGAATTCGAACAGCAGTTTGCACCAAAGCGACAAACGAGCTCTAACAAATCGGTTACATCAAGGACAGCTCCGAGCCAGACGCCCCGTAACGTGGCTTCCACAGACCCCAAACCACCGTCGACTGCGACTTCAGTGGTGTCAAGCGAGAGCTCATTGGACAGCGGTGTGGGGTGCCTGCGTTGCTTTCTGGCGAAAGCCGGTTCGGCCTCGCTGCGAGTGATGGTCGTGTGTTGGTTAGAAGAAGGCTAAATGAGCGTCGCTACCAACCTATTTCCAGCCTAGAAGCCGGCCGCTGTGGCCGATCGGTTCTAGGCACTTCAGTCCGGAACCGCGCTGCTGCTACGGTTTCAGGTTTGAATCCCGCCTCGGCCATGGATGTGTGTGATGTAATTAGGTTAGTTAGGTTTAAGTAGTTCTAAGTCTATGGGACTGATGACCTCAGGTGTTAGGTCCCATAGTGCTTGGAGCCATTTGAATTTTGCAGCCTAGACACACAAGACATACATCTGGAGTTGTGGTCTGGCGTGCGATTTGGAATGGCAGTAGGAGCACTCTCGTGGTTACCACTGAATGGAAGTTTGTACGTCAGTCTGGTGATTCGACCTGTTGTGCTGCCATTCATGAACAGCATTCCAGGCGGTGCTTTTCAACACAATAACGCTTGCCCACATTTCGCTGTTGTAACCCTATGTGCTGTACAGAGCTCCGACATGTTGCCTTGGTCTGCTCGATCACCAGATCTGTCTCCAATCGAGCACGTGTGGGACATCGTTGGACGACAAATCCGGCGCCGTCCACCACCAGTGTTAATCGTCCCTGTGTTGACCGACTGAGTGCAACTGGCGTGGATCTCCATCTAGAAAACTAACATTTGCGTGCTTGTGTTCAATGTTCTGGCAGCTCCATCGGTTATTAATCTACGAGTATTTCACATTTGCGGTGGCTTTTCTCGCGCTTACATTAACTTGTGATCTTGCAATGTTAATCGTATATGTATGTCACCTAGAAAAATAAATTCCCAAAATTTCACTATTTTTACTATTTCTTAGTGTTGCGATTTTATTTTCCGTCAGTGTAGATGTTGCAAACTAGGCGCCTTGACTGCCGCTCTGGCTCTAGCATGGGGTAGAGAATTTTTAAAAATTTGGCCGTTGGCCGGTTTGAAGTGGTCCAATATTTTTTGTTTTATGATGAATGAAAATAAAGAAACATAATAGAGTATATATTTCTTTTTCAACTATTCCAAATCACCGTAAATATCTGTAGCCACGATCCTGCAAGCTTGGGCAAAACAAATCAAGATAAGTACCAATAACTGTGTGGGAGTTTTCGATTTAACAATTTACTGACGGTAGTGCGCCTTTTGCGGCGAAACAACTAAACTTAAGAATGAGATTTTCACTCTGCAGTGGAGTGCGCGCTGATACGAAACTTCCTGCAGATTAAAACTGTGTGCCAGACCGAGACTCGAACTCGGGACCTTTGCTTTTCGCGGGCAAGTGCTCTACTAAGTGAGCTACCCAAGCACGACTCACGTCCCGTCCTCACAGCTTTACTTCTGCCAGTACCTCGCCTCCTACCTTCCAAACTTTACAGAAGCTCTCCTGCGAACCTTGCAGAACTAGCACTCCTGAAAGAAAGGATATTGCGGAGACATAGCTTAGCCACAGCTTGGGGGATGTTTCCAGAGTGAGATTTTCACTCTGCAGTGGAGTGTGCGCTGATATGAAACTTCCTGGAAGATTGAAACTGTGTGCCGGACCGAGACTCGAACTCGGGACCTTTTCCTTTCGCGGGCAAGTGCTCTACTAACTGAGCTACCCAAGCACGACTCACGCCCCGTCTTCACGGCTTTACTTCTGCCAGTACCTCGTCTCCTACCTTCCAAACATTACAGAAGCTCTCCTGCGAACCTTGCAGAACTAACACCCCTGAAAGAAAGGATATTGCGGAGACATAGCTTAGCCACAGCTTGGTGGATGTTTCCAGAATGAGATTTTCACTCTGCAGCGGAGTGTGCGCTGATATGAAACATCGTGGCAGACTAAAACTGTGTGTCGAGCTCGGGACCTTTGCCAGGAAGTTTCATATCAGCGCACACACGGGTTACCAGGTAGATGCCGTGTTTCTTGACTTACTGCCTTGACTTACTGCTCTTTTTCTGTCACTTTTGTCGTCAGTGAATATGATTTAGGAATAGCAACTACCTTCTTGCAGCGGTGTACCGTAGGTCTCTAGAAGAGCGTTGCGTTCCAAAGGATTGGAAAAGAGCACAGATCATCCCCGTTTTCAAGAAGGCACGTCGAACAGATGTGCAGAACTATACCTCTAACGTCGATCAGTTGTAGAATTTTGGAACACGTCTTATGTTCGAGTATAATGACTTTTCTGGAGAGTAGAAATCTACTCTGTAGGAATCAGCATGGGTTTCGAAAAAGACGGTCGTGTGAAACCCAGCTCGTGCTATTCGTCCACGAGACACAGAGAGCCATAGACACGGGTTCCCAGGTAGATGCCGTGTTTCTTGACTTCCGCAAGGCGTTCGATACAGTTCCCCACAGTCGTTTAATGAACAAAGTAAGAGCATATGGACTATCAGACCAATTGTGTGATTGGATTGAAGAGTTCCTAGATAACAGAACGCAGCATGTCATTATCAATGGAGAGAAGTCGTTCGAAGTAAGAGTGACTTCAGGTGTGCCGCAGGGGAGTGTCGTAGGACCGTTGCTATTCACAATATACGTAAATAACCTTGTGGATGACATCGGAAGTTCACTGAGGCTTTTTGCGGATGATGCTGTAGTATATATGGAGAGGTTGTAACAATGGAAAATTGTACTGAAATGCAGGAGGATCTGCAGCGAATTGACGCATGGTGCAGGGAATGGCAATTGAATCTCAATGTAGACAAGTGTAATGTGCTGCGAATACATAGAAGGAAGATCCCTTATCATTTAGCTACAATATAGCAGGTCAGCAACTGGAAGCAGTTAATTCCATAAATTATCTGGTAGTACGCATAAGGAGTGATTTAAAATGGAATGATCATATAAAGTTGATCGTCGGTAAAGCAGATGACAGACTGAGATTCATTGGAAGAATCCTAAGGAAATGCAATCTGAAAACAAAGGAAGTAGGTTACAGTACGCTTGTTCGCCCACTGCTTGAATACTGCTCAGCAGTGTGGGATCCGTACCAGATAGGGTTGATAGAAGAGAGAGAGAAGATCCAACGGAGAGCAGCGCGCTTCGTTACAGGATCATTTAGTAATCGCGAAAGCGTAACGGAGGTGATAGATAAACTCCAGTGGAAGACTCTGCAGGAGAGACGCTCAGTAGCTCGGTACGGGCTTTTGTTGAAGTTTCGAGAACATACCTTCACCGAGGAGTCAAGCAGTATATTGCTCCCTCCTACGTATGTCTCGCGAAGAGACGACGAGGATAAAATCAGAGAGATTAGATCCCACACAGAGGCATACCGACAATCCTTCTTTCCACGAACAATACGAGACTGGAATAGAAGGGACAACAGATACAGGTACTCTCAAGGTACCCTCCGCCACCCACCGTCAGGTGGCTTGCGGAGTATGGATGTAGATGTAGATGTACTTCTGACGATGGCAATAATTGGTATTAATTATGCAAAAATGTATACTTTTATGTCCAACAAACATAAATTGCTTTTTTGGCCTACGGAAGACACTACAGTTCAAGTGATACATTTACTACCCTTGTACATTACCAGAGCATACAGTTGCTTCCAGTCAGATTTGAGTGGGAACTGAGAGCGCTTTTAGGACCATTACAATATTGACAATCAGAAGTTGTCGTTGTCGGCGAATTCTGACCGGGACCCAGCGTGGCTATTCTTTGGAGCTTTGCTATCCTCTACCAACAGGAGCTTGTCTCTTGTTTTTTCAAGCAACCGGCCGCTGCTGGCTTTGTGCTCCCTGGTTTAAGAATGATGAATCCGTGAACACGTTAAAGAAAATCTTATTCGAGCTCAATCACCAGCCCGCAAAGAAAAGTTTATGGTATAAGTGCACACCTTCGACATATCCCCTTCCATTCTTCGATTCTATGTTATTGCTATTGGGCGGAAGGATGCAAACACAAGGAGGAAGTTGGCACGTAGCTAGTCTTCCTAACGTGGTACATAGTAGAACGAGTAGTTCGTAATTCTTATCGCTCTATAGGCGGACTCTGAAGGTGAGCACTCATGGATACTGTCACTGTTGTTATCACTTTTATAAGCAGTAATTCTTATACTGCTGTTATTATTAGTTGCTAGCGAGCACTGATTTCAGATATTCCATTCATTGTTATTACTAATCTAATTATTATTATACTAATAATTATTTATCTAAGCTTTGTGTGTTGAAACCTTGATACTGTAGAAGAGACGACCTAAAGGCTCTAATCAGATCGACTTGAATAAATAAATAAAATAAAATCATATCACATACTCCGAAGAGTAACCCATAGAAATGTAAAGCAGTCTTGTCACGTAGGATAATCACAATACTCACGTAATCCATCAATTTAGGTCAAGTCTTTCCATTGTCTCCCTTGCAGCATTAAAGGAATTTTGTGAGTAGTTACTGTAAATACAAATCTTTTTAAATTTCGTATCTATGTTTATCGGAAGAATACGCTACAGTATTACAGATTGCCGGCCGGAGTGGCCGAGCGGTTCTAAGCGCTACAGTCTGGAACCGCGCGACCGCTACGGTCGCAGGTTCGAATCCTGCCTCGGGCATGGATGTGTGTGATGTCCTTAGGTTAGTTGGGTTTAACTAGTTCTAAGTTCTAGGGGACTGATGACCTCAGATGTTAAGTCCCATAGTGCTCAGAGCCATTTGAACCATTTTTTTATTACAGAAGAAATGCTGTTTGTATGGTATTGTTGCAGTAACGGTTGACGACATCATGTCACTTGTTATGCTAACGATTCTTACAACGCTCATATAAGTAACAGTTCACTGCCCAGTTAAATATTCATCAGTACCAAGGAAGATTTATTTCTTTTTATTTCATTTTGAGAGACGTAGTGTCACATTTTTGTTGCGGGTTCAATCGTTATTCCTCAGGAAAGAAAGCAATGCGAAGTATGTCAGTATTGTACATGCGTTTTGAACCTGTGCTACAGTAGCGTAAGAACTATCTGAGTCACTAGCAACGTACAGAATGATTAAATATCGTTTGAAAGAATTGATGCTGTCATGTAAGCTCACATTAAGTCCGACAGGTGGTTACAGAGATCCTTTAATGCACTTCTTCAGTTTATGTGTCGTCGATCTAGATAGCAATTTTGCAGTCCTTAATCACCAATTTCTGCTTTAATGTTCTAGTTACATATCCTTTACTTTATTACAGCATTGCATATCCACTCCGATGTTCCATGCCTGTGTCTATTTCCTGCTTCGACAGTTGTAAGGAACGGATAATTGAAATCGCTCGTGAGCAAACGTAAAATTGCAATCAACATTTGCAATCCTTTTGTTATCAGATTACTGCTGTCTTATAACGTATCTGTAAGAACAATATCTTGGAACCCATTGTCTCATAACGTAGTAAAAAACAAGTTTCTGTTTCGAGTTCGTTGGCTGGTCGGTTTAGGGCAGGGGACCAAACAGCGAGGTCATCGGTCCCATCGGATTAGGGGAGGATGGGGAAGGAAATCGGCCGCGCCTCTTCAAAGAAACCATCCCAGCATTTGTCTGGAGCGATTTAGGGAAATCAAGGAAAACCTAAATCAGTATGGCAGGACGCGGGTTTGAACCGTCGTCCTACCGAATTTTAGAGTTCGCAGTGGAATTATGGAGTCAATGGTGTCGTCGTCTCAAAAAATGACTAAATCAATGTTTGGGCAAGCGCATTAATCCGGAACCAAATAGGAAGCTAGTATTTCCACGCAAAATATCACTAAGCAGACTACAAAACTTAGTTAAAAATCGAGGGAAATAATTCAGGCTTGTTTTCGGAGCAACAAGGAAATTAAGGTTTAAAGTAACGCCACATGCGAAAACTCCTTTAGACAAAAGGTACTCAACGGAATTACGAAGGAATGATCATTTATAACCAATACAGTAATCTTAACTCATAATAATAAAGTAGACATGGATGCAGAGTTCGAGGATTAAATTTCCATGTGTTCCGCGTTTGTTGTAGCTGTGGGCCAAAAACGATTTACTACCCCGGCAACAAAAAGTGGTAATCCAGCAGTAGAGTGAAATAATTTGGTCACGTGACGAGGTACGGTCTCGCTCAAGTTCAAAGTAGCGCACATTGTTACCTGTCAGTGCGAGCGTGAAAAGTGATCAGGGAGAGCAGCAGCAGAGAATACTTTTGCAGGACCATGACAACTTGCTGTTAACGTCATTAACTTTACGTGCAATGAGAACGAGAAAGGTGTGGTAGCGCTGACAGTAAAGGCGACGGAAAGTGAAAACAGATTTCGACAAGGAAAACTCGAGTAAACCGATGTGTGAAATGTAACTGAGGAGAAGCACGGCGCCGAGCGGAGCAAGATTCAGACATCTGTCCCAACGCAGAACAAGTGAAATGAACACAAAAAATATTTCGCTGGTGATACAGATAAATGTATTATGAGACAGCAATTTCTGTGATATTTCAAAGACTACAAGGAAAAGAGTTTTTGCAAACATTTCACAGATTTTGTCACGCAAAAGCGGGTTTCTAGGCTAGCAAAGAAATTCTGAGAAAATTCTGTTCCAACTATGGGATTTGATCTTTAAAGTTGTCTGAATAAAGGAGTCACTATTTATATTCCCTACACACTACGGCGTGAGAAAAAGTCGAGGAGTGACAGTATCCGACGAGTACTGTCGAACAGCAGAGAAGGTGAGGTTCCATCATTGTGAATGCAGAGTTTTGCTTCGTGGTCACGTCTCCTTTCTGACTATTACAGGAAAACTTAGAAGTGTCACGCAAAAATATACACGAAAAAGAAACATTTCGGAGCACCAGCCAGGAAAATACTTCGCAAGACAATCGTTCCGTACCTACTGCTGCAAAACTATCTAAAACTAAATCCGATAGAACTGCTCTGGAATTTTGCAAAATTAAGTTCCATTGTCGTAACACGTTAAGCGTCACATAATCTAACCTGAATACATAACGGATGATGCTCTTGCTTCTAACACATAATCTAATGTCACTTCGGTTAATCGTGGGTGTTGTGTACGAGATCACTTTGGGGAAAGTGATGTGTCGCTAGCGCATCTTTCTCTGCTCGAAGAATGATAGCCATGGCCTTGACAAGTGTTTCCTCGCCACTTACACAATGTCCGCCTCGACAGCTGAGTGCTCAGTTGGCCGTCAGCGACGGAGCGGTGATGTCGTGCGCTCGCTTCACGCCGGTCTAGTGGCTTACGCGATTCTGTTCACTTCCCGCCTACTACAGGCTCACTGCAGTAACATGGCGAAGAACACTATCAAGTTTACGTTCCAAGCCGAATGTCCGATAACGCGAGCACATGAAGTAGAAAACTTCTTGCATGATGAACTACGTCTAGATCCACAGGACATGATTGGTATTCACTTTTCGATCACGGCCAGTGCAGTCAATATTAAGATGATTAACGAAGAAGCGTGTAGGAAGGTGGTTACCGGCGCTGCCGGCAAAACCCACTTTACTCACTCAGATGGACATATCGTTGACCACGCAGGCCTAGGCATGAGGAGCCTTCGGGTATTTGAGCCACCTTTTGAGGTACCCGCCGAGTCCGCTGTTAAGCCGAGAAGTGGCAGACTTTTAAAACGTATCCTGTACTCAGGTCAAAATTGAACTGACGAAGCGTGTTCCTCCATCGATTCCACCCGTTACTTCTGCACAAGTGACGGCGACTCTGACGTCCAGCGCGCAAGTAGCGGCACCTTCGACGTCGGCCGGTGGGGATCGGCATCGGTTACTACCACAGACAGACGGACATATGAGTCATATACCGTGCGCACTATGCAAAGGGAGTCGTCATACAAACCCGAACGGCCACTGCCTCCGCACACCGAGCGGATGGATGTTGTTGATCCACGAATCGTGCCAACCCGAGCTCTCCCCTCTGAAGGCGTAGAGGAGTCGAATCTACATTCACATTCTGACACGGAGACGCACGTCCGGAGAGAGCGTTCTCCCAGCAAGCACAAGAAACGGCGACGGACGCCGTCTCACGACTGTCTCTCACGGACAGATACAAACGATGCTACTGATTTCGACGGTGTCGTGGGTGCCTCTGCTCCGCAGGCGTCGACCGATGCTGCTCCCGCTTTACAAACTGAGATGATGGACTTATCTTCTCCTGGACACCCGCTCAGAGATGGAGGAGGCGATAGAATACCGTCGCCGCCGCGAGGAATCACAACAACGGCCTCTCTGGTAGCCGATGAACCACACCGAAAGCCTCTTTCCAGTAACTCGTGGGCGGACGACGTGGAAGACCACTCTTTGACGGGCACATCACATACAGAAGAGGGGGAGTTACACAATCCTCCCCATCTCCTGCTGACAGCATAATAACAGAAACGACAGGGTGGCGCGGGGTTGACCAAACTCGTCGCCACTACGTACACCGATGATTGCCGCTGCCTTCGAGGGCGAACGACCGTCATATCGATTCGCGACGATTAACATCCGTACCATCCGGTCGTGCGAGAAGCCGTCACTGTTACGCGACGCACTTTATGCGGCCGATATTGACGTGGCCCTATTGCAGGAGCTATACGTTCTTGGCTTCCAGGATCTCGCCGGATACACGACATGCACTTCACACGCGTCGGAAAAGGCAGCGGCGTCGCAATACTCCTCGAACAAGGGTTAATAGCCAGCGATATACTGTACGTTACCTACCGAATGGCAGGGGCGTGGCGCTTACGGTCCAATGTTTACGCACCGTCCGGTACCAGCAAGAGACGTGAACGTTCACTATTCTTTACTGAGGAATTAACACAACTATGCCAAAGCAGGATACATGATATGGTGATCGGGGGCGAGCCGTGCAGAGTGGCCGCGCGGTTTGAGGCGCTATGTCACGGATTGCGCGGCCCCTCCCGCCGGAGGTTCGAGTTCTCCCTGGGGCATGGGTGTGTGTGTGTGTGTGTGTGTGTGTGTTGTTCTTAGTGTACGTTAGTTTAAGTAGTGTGTAAGTCTAGGGACCGAAGACCTCAGCAGTTTGGTCCCTTAGGAATTCACACACATTAGAACATTTAATCGGGGGCGATTTTAATTTACACAACCTCTCAAGGATCAAATTCCTCAGCATTCGCCATGCCCAGCATTTGGCGCTGTCATTCGCAAGCTCGGTTTGTAGTCACTTGAGACGTCATCCAAGGTGGTAGACAGGATTCACGCACTTTACGGAACATTCATCTAGCAGAATTGATAGGATATATACCTCTCGCTCTCTCAGAGATGCGATCACGACAGCAGGATTTACTGACCACTCTGCTGTCATCTGTACCATTACACTTCGACACCAACAAGTGTGGCGCAGCCGCAGCCCATGGAAATTTAGCACCGCCCACCTGGCCTCAACGGAATGTTAAGCTGCAGTGGGAGACACGTGGAGACTGTGCCTACGAAGACGAGGAGCGTGCACATCTGCTTTACAGTGGTTGCTCGCTTGTGCCAAGCCGAGCCTTCGATGTACCTTGAAGACTTTTAGTATGGAATCATCATAATGGAGGCCTCAGCGCAGCACTACGGAGTTCTACTACGCTGTCCTCAGGGGGTGTTCCGTTATGCCACCATCACCGGATCGTCAGATGGCGATCAACTGTGCAAAAGCTGACGCGTCAACACCTGGAAGGGACCATCATTCGTACACGACAAACGGTCGAGATCGGCAACGAACGGCCCTCCGTGTAGCATATAGCCATGGAAAGTAAGCGAAGATACAGGATAATGATCCGTGAGGTGACGACAGAAGATGGCGTCCGTCACGTCACACAAAGAGACATGAGCAATGCATAGTTTACTCATTATTATCACCTGTACGCGGAGAAGAAATTTGATCCAGAGATCATTACTTCTGTCGCTGGTTTGACGCACGCAGCGGTTACTCCAGAACTCCAACAAGAACCGCTAGAACCTGTGACTGAAGAACAAGTGTTGGATGCTGTAGGAAAAGGGGCGCCCAATAAATCACAGGGACCGGATGGGTTACCCCTGGAGTTTTATAAGACTTTCCAGAGACTATTGTTGCGCTATTGGACTACTATATGTCAAGAGTTCATGTCACCAGAGGTGCAACTTCTTGTTGCATTTGTGAAAGGTATCATCTTCCCAATCCGTAAACCTCGCGGAGGTTCACGTATTACGGACTACAGATCATTAACTAAGTTAAACAGTGATATGAAAATCTTCACACGTATACAGGCAGCTCGAATTCGGCGTACGACATCTCGTGTCCTGTCAGTGGACCAGGCATCGATGGGTGGGACGCAAAACATCCGCGCCGCTACAGGGACCTGATTGCCCTCGCTAACGTGCGTCGCGTACCGGGAGCGCTGACTGCGATAGATTGCAGTCAAGTATTTGATCGCGTCAGTCGTTTGCGCTTCTGCTGCTCTTCATAATATGTACTATCCGGGCGCTTTCGTCGAGGTGGTACTCCGTTTTATACGTGACGCAACATCGAAAGTGCTTGTCTAGGGTAGACGGTCGAACACCTTGCAAATTCGCCGCTCTGCTATACAGGGATGCCCATTGAACCGTGGATTTACTTTCAAAATCTTTTCTTAAAGAATTTACTTTATTTACTAGCGATTCATCAAAAACATTAACACATTTAATCACACTATATGATCGTGGAAGTAGTTGCCAGTAGGTAACTAATGAAAACAAATTTCTTTCAACATATGGAAATTTTATTCCTAAAATCCCTTTCTTTTCTTTAAAAACAGATTTAAAAATTAAAATCAGAAAGTACCCTCTAAATATCAAGTTACAATTGATTCAGAGGCAGAATTTTTTTTTTTTTTTTTTTTTTTTTTTTTACAGTATGAGCTTTCGGGCTGAGTACCTTGACGCTCCTTTTTAACACGGCTGTAGCCACGACCGCTCACAACAACCTCTGAAACACTACACTGTTGCAAATCTGCAACACACCAGATTACTTTAAACTAAAAATTTTAACAACTCACACAAACACATGAACTATGCACCCCGTAGGAGGGATGGAAATGGTACAAAACACTCACATTAAAAAAATTACTCGCCACCGAATGTGCGACTTGTTTTTAAAAGAAAACTCTTACGGTGGAAGGGTGGCAACTTTATATACTAAAATGACCATTTAAATAAAAACCCATGAAATGCAGTCTTACATAAAATGTACAAACATGCTCTACATTACACATATACCGCCTCTCAAGATGATAGGGAAGATAAAAACATATTTCAGGAATTCGGCCTTTACACCTTCAGCAATAAAATCGTTAACACCTAATCCGACAAACATGACAGAGGCAGCTATTAACGTACCGCAGATTGACAGGGGGATTACTGAACAACCCAAACCACAGATTGCTCTATCCCGCCCCTACTCCACAAGCGAAAGACGGGCCACCCAATTCATAAATAACCACCTTCCCGCGGGTGGGCAAACGGAGAAGAATGGTGGGACGACCCCAAAACAAAGTGGCTGGTGACCTCACCAAGGAAACAAGCAAAATTTAACAAGTAAATGAAACACCATATCTCCAATCACTTAACTTCTAATAAACTGCAATTTCTGGAGAAGACCTGGTGCAGCATCCCCAACGCTCTCCCGAACCGTAGGCTGCCAGCCGCTTCGACGGACGCAGGAAGGCGCGCTGATCTCCCGTCTCACGGCGTCGCAGATCGCACCGGCCAGGCCTCGTACAATGACCCCGGTCCACTTTGCCCCTGAGCTTCTATTCCTTTACCCTGGAAAAAAAACCCTAAGCGCTCCCGAATGCTGTGCAAAGGGACCCGGATTCGATTCCCGGCTGGGTCGGAGATTTTCTCCTCTCAAGGACTGGGTGTTGCGTTGTCTTCATCGTCATTTCATCCTCATCGACACGCAAGAGCCGAAGTGGCGTCAACTCATAAGACTTTTCACCAGGCGACCAGCTTGCCCGACTCGAGGCTCTCGCCACACGTCATTTCATTTTTTCACTTAAATAGTCGGTTTCGACCGGAGTAGTGTTCGCGCAATTTTTGTTTCTTTTGAGCATGTGCCTGCGTCTGCAAGACTGGACGAAAAGGGAACTCTCCCTGCGCCTTGCGGCTCCTGCTAGTTGGTCTGTTATTCCATGCCGGCCGGGGTAGCCGAGCGGTCCTAGGCGCTACAGTCTGGAACCGTGCGACCGCTACGGTCGCAGGTTTCAAGCCTGCCTCGGGCATGGATGTGTGTGATGTCCTTAGGTTAGTTAGGTTGAAGTAGTTCTAAGTTCTAGGGGACATGACCTCAGAAGTTAGTTCCCATAGTGCACAGAGCCATTTTTGTTATGCCGTGCTGCCGCCTTCCTGGCTCGGAAGAGCGCTGCGGCCCGTGGAAGGCAGAGGATAGCCACAGTAGTGATTACGTAAGGCAGCGTTCGATAACTAGATCTTAGAGAGTATTGATGGACCTATACAGACAAGCATTCTCTGTTAACGGTCGGTAATTCATGTGTTCCGTATTGTAAAGACGAGACACAATACATACATCTCTTAAGAGGAAGAAGTGAGTATCATTTCATAGAAGTTTGTTTGTCTAGAATGATATTCCACCTAGCACAGAAGAAGGTGCACTGGTGAAGAAGTCCGTGGCACCGAAATTATTTCACGGTTTCCTCCCAGTGGACTGCAACACGTATAAAGGCAACTTAAACATGAACAGACGGAGGTGACAAAAAACTTCTTTGCACAGCTAACTGGCACACGCAACAGGGGACATTTAACTTGTGAGTTTTATTGTCATATATTCAAGGAGCTTTTCACTTGGCCTCACAAGGATAAATGGACCTCCTTTCTGACCCTTCCGCCGCAAAAAAAAAAAAAAAAAAAAAAAAAAAAAAAAAAAAAAAAAAAAAAAAAAAAAAAAAAAAATTATTAAAGTCGGCGGCAGGAATCAAATCCCCTTAGCATTACTTATCAAGTACAGTAACCAGTACAGCACGCCATCACTTTGCGCGTGCAGGTTGTGACACTAGCTTTTAGTGGTGTGACATGTAAGACCTGAAAGGCCGCGTGTCACTCCAAAAAAGTATGTGGTGGCTATTGGCGTAGACATACTGTGACGGGCGAGCCACTTGAAAACGTAATACAATGAGTCGGTATAGATTTAATAAAGGAAAAAAAAAAAAAAGAAACGGGATTTTCATTCGTGGCTGAAAAAGCAGACAACGAATCAACAGCCACCGCTGCGGAAAATAGCAATGTCAAATGGTTCAAATGGCTCTGAGCACTATGGGACTTAACATCTGTGGTCATCAGTCCCCTAGAACTACTTAAACCTAACTAACCTACGGACATCACACACATCCATGCCCGAGGCAGGATTCGAACCTGCGACCGTAGCAGTGGCGCGGTTCCGGACTGCGCGCCTAGAACCGCTAGACCACCGCGGCCGGCAAAATAGCAACATCACCACAGAAGATAGTCTTACATATGCTGCCAGGGAAGTACCCGGAGCTGCTAATGTGGGACGTACTGAATGTCCTGTTTCTGTTCTTGTTCGGCATTCAGTAGCGCGTAAAGAGGCGTAGCGCGTTGTGGCGCCCCAGTTGTGAGAGTACTAGAGCGTACATTATTGCTACGTCCCGCAGAACACCAAAATATAGGAAGTGCAAAGACCATGCTACGATACGAAAGCATAGAGCCATTGCAGTGCTCCTAGTGGCCTGGCAATGTACTACGAATACGAGGAAATATGGCGAGTCTAAGAGTACTTGGAGACGTTCCAACGTAATATGTTACAGAAATCTCAATCAAAAACTAAGATTAACTTCTCGTATCTGCGGAGTAAAGCCTTGTAGAATTTTGTAAATGACGGAAAATTTTCTGGAAATTTGTGGTAAGTTCCTAGAGGACCAAACTGCTGAGGTCATCGGTCCCTAGGTTTACATACTACTTAATCTAACTTAAACCAACTTTTTTTACGCTAAGGACAACACACACACTCATGCCCGAGGGAGGACTCGAACCTCCGATGGGGGGGAGAGGCGCCAACCGTGACAAGGTGCCTTGTAAGTGACGCCATGGGCACCTCAGAGTGTAAAACTATCTATTTGTAAAATCTACTATTGCAGGTTAGACCGTGTGGTCATTATCAGATGGAAATAATTTTGCCTTAGCCCGTGTCAAAGCATAAAAGTCATGACATGACATGACATGATACAGAAGCTGATTTGATCACATTATATTCACTAATAATTATGAATTCTTGAATATATTGCACTTTCTGAATTGCGTTGTCAGAATGTATTTCGTACTCTGCTTTATTTTTGCATGCATCCGTCGTACAATCACGGGAGAAAATCGCAACACGAAGAAGTGATTAATATAGAGCAACGAAATTATTAACATTACAAGATCACGGATTCATGTAAGCGTGCGATAAGCCATTGCAGATGTGGAATACCGGTACATTAATAATCGGTGTAGCCGTCAGAATGTTGAATACAAGCATGCAGTCGTACATGCGTTATGTTGTACAGGCCGGATGTCTGTCTGTGGCACCGAGTTACATGCCTGTTTCACTTTGTTAGTTAATACGGGGAAGGATAATGTTGTTTGTGGATGACGCTGAAATTGTCGTCCGATATGTCTCACATGTGTTCGATTGGAAACAAATCTGGTGAACAATCAGGCCAAGGCAAGATGTCGACCCTGTAGAGCATGTTGGGCAACAACAGCGGTGCGTGGACGACCTTTATCCTCTTTGAAAACACCCCTTAGAATGATCTTCATGAATACAGCTCAACAGATCAGATCGTCAGATTGCCCTACAAATTTGCGGTCAGGGTGGATGGCATAACCACAAGAGTGCTCCTGCTGTGACGGCCAGCCTGCGGATGGTTTGAGAGGCGGTTTTCCATCTGCCTCGGCGAATGCGGGCTGGTTCCCCTTGTTCCGCCTCAGTTACACTATGGCAGCGATTGCCGAGCAAACACTATCTCCACGTACGCGTACACCGTAATTACTCTACCACGCTAAGACTGGGATTACACTCGACACTGATCCTCCGGGCGGATTCGTGCCGGGGATCGGTACGCCTTCCCGCCCAGAAAGCTTCTCGCATTTAATGCACAACTCCATTTCAGCATCTTTACACAGAACTGATATACAGCCTTACATCTTGTCACGGAATGAGTATGTATTTCTGGTTTGAATGACGTTGCTTCTTGCCAATGACTATGCATTATAGTCAATGCAGTAGCATTCAGTAGAGCAGAAGTACGCTCACAGTGTACTACACAATCCCACGTGTAAATATGCACTTGAATGTAGAACAATTTTGCTGCATGATAGTACCTTGCACGAAAACTATCTATTCTGTCACTAATATTACAAAGGATATTCAGTGACATGAATCAACACCATTTAAAACCTGAAATATGCACTCATTCCGTGAAAAGGGGTAATAAAGTGGAATACCAACTATGTTAAAAGCCGCCAACATGGATCTCTCCATTAAATGCGTCAAAGAAGAATGTGAAGTAAAACTAGAACACGAATAGTACACTTAAATTGCATTTAAGCTGAGATATTCACTCACGGATTCGTAGGCGGCAACAAGAAATTATGTCCTCAGAACACTATGGAGCGAAACCGGGATCTCTTTTATATGAAACAAAACAAATGTAGAATCATTTACTCCACCCAATATTACGGACAAGAGCAACATATTCACAACGCAATTCAAAGAGCGCAGTATACACAAGAAGTTGTAATCAAGAAAACAATCCGATGAAACCAGCTTGTCTTTGTTACGAACTGTAAACAATATGGACAACTTTAAATCACGCAGTAAGAAACCGACATGATTGATTGATAAACTTACAGCATTCCAAGTGGACCGGCAGCTAACCTAGGTTGTGTTGCCGGCAGTCTCTATATGAGTTCCACTCCCCTGCCACCGCCCCTCCCTGCTTCAGGGGCGTAAACGCGATGGTGCTGTCACCGTGACTGGGTTTCAAGTTTGATTTACTGAGTGACAAAGAAACAGCCTTTGTGGAATTCAAACAGCGAGAATGAAGTGTGGGGTCACTACAGAACAGGTGGACGTGGAATTATGTGAAAGATGTGTTACGTGCAAACTGTTAAGTGTTGGGTATGTGCAAAAGAAGAACAACTCTGGAATAATAATAAAATATTTCCGTAACAAATTACAATCGAGAAAGTAAAGGGAGCGACAAGCATAAGCCAAAATATTAGAGCGACAGAGAGAAATAGAGATAATTTGGAAGAATAGGTTAAAAAAAGATGCTGTCGCAAACGAAATGGTGATTGCCTAGACCTCAGTAACAAATATGATTAGTGCTGTTGTGCAATAGAATTTTGTACCTATTTTTATAACGGCACCAATGTACTGTAAGGGAACAAAGATGTTTAAGTGTGTCATAATGTATTACAAAATGTTATCCACTTGTGACTTACCTTCAAATGTATCTGCTGCCGCTTCTTGACTGGATTTCACCGGCTTGCAGACATTTCTCTCAGAGTGGCGCCGAGACGTGTTGCGTTAATCAGTAACATCTCCACAACGTAACTTTGAACCGGCAAACCCCACTATCAGCCACCTGCGGAGTGCGTGATACACTCCGAGGCTGACTTAAGGCCTTACTCAATGCGTACCTCTTGAGAAACTACGCATTTCGGAAAAGAACTTAAGCACTTGTTGCTGTGTAGTCAGTAGTACGGGTTTATCTTCCGAAAGTTATTCAAATAGTTGTTAACAGTAATTCTACAAAAAGAGTTGGACCATTTTACACCATGAGGACGTGAAGAAATTAATTTTATGCTCCAAATTAGTCTTGACAGGCCAGTGACGTTGCCTTTAAAAATGTTTTCACTGCACGAATCTTGAAAACAATGGTTAAGAGTACGAGGAGATTGTGTATGTTGTGACATTACCATTCAGACACCTTCCCGCTTGCCAGGAGGCGTATATAGCGTTAGTGTGCATAGAGCTGGATGCGGTCAGGGATGTTATCTGACTGCCGCAAACTACGTTTGTTCCATCGGCTCCACAGTGCTCGCACAGAGGTTACATACGTGTCATCACAATCACAACAAAAAGTCCCTCCATCTGCTATTCTAGCTGCGAAAATTTATAAAACAAAAGATTGGTAAACTTCTTCTCTGCTGCTAACGTCGCTTCTCGAACAAGTCACGTTGCATTCTGCGCAGAATTTAGTGCTAAGAAAAGCTGATGCACTTCTCTTTTTCCCTAACAATTTACAAAGCGTATCTCTTCTGTCACACAGTAAAGAAAATTCTTCCAGTTATGCACGTTTCTCTTTTCGTTTCTCTGGCCGTCACGCTACTTTCATTCTCCCTCCTTTCCATACTTGTGTTTCTGTCGTCATTCTTTTCCTCTCCCTTCCTTTCCGCCTCTCTGTAATTTGTCTTTGTCTTTCTGCTTCTCATGAGCTAATAAGAGTATACTATAGTTACTGCAGATTCCGCTGTTTAAATTATACGAGAGGGTACTAAAATGAAAACGTCTGAATTTGAATTTTTACCGCTAAAACTCCTAAAAATGTTTAGTTAAAAAACTATTAACATTCTACATCTTTATTCTTCATGTCTACGTGTTTATTTCCCAACACAGGCGAGCAACACATTTCTCTCAACGGGACACCAGTTTGTTGACACCATCGCTGTACATTGTAGAATGTGTGACTCGTTTGACAGAGCCATAACCCCACATGTGCTTGCACCGCTTCATCTCTATCAAAGGGAAGTTGTCGAAGGTGTTCTTCAAGTTTTGGAAACAGCTGAAAGTCGGATGAGGCCAAGTAGGGGCTGTATGGAGGATGATCGAGGGCAGTGAACCCAAGGCGTCGGATTCTTGCAGACGTGACAGCGCTCGTGCGTGGTCTCTCATTGTCACGGTGAAGGAGAGTGTGCTCCAAGAGTGGACGAACTCTTCAAATTCGAAATTCGATTACAGCATACTGTGTCTCACGCACCGACGGTAGATGCCGCCACGTTATACGCCACTATTCGGAGCCCTCTAATGGCAGAGGGCTGCAAATATGAAGAATAAAGATGTACAATGCTGGTAAAGTTGATTTATTTAAAAATATTAAAGAATTTTCACGTAAAAAATTGGGAACCATTACTTTTCAGAACGATCCCATCTGAAATGCAAGACTTCTGACAAAATACGTCCAAAATGGTTCAAATGGCTCTGAGCACTTTGGGACTTAACATCTATGGTCATCATACTACAAAATACGTGTCGTAGTGAATATGTAGACTGGCTGGTTGGATGTATGAGACAGCCTAATAGTCCTAATATTGACAAGACAAATGAAAATTAATAAACAACCCTCTTATGGCATCGTAGAGCGACGAGGAAGTGGAAATCACCGTTTCTATCTCCACTGCACCATCACAATACTATTGACTGACACACCTTAAGCACTTTATTTAGCAGCTGCAGTACGTGGGTCACCTCACTCCCTAATTTCTCGTAGGCTCCACGTACTCTCTCGCATACCCCAGCACTTCCTTTCAGTACCCCGTGCCTTTCCTTTCTCTGACGGAATTTGTCGAAGGCTTCTTTCAATCTTCTCAGCTCGTTACGCATTTCCCATCCGTTCAATACCACCTGTATCATCCAGCCATGACTGGTGATCACTACATCACTACGTCTTCCTGCTTGGCGAACAGCACAACCCGTTCCAAGTACTGGTCACGTAACGCTCCCACCCCGATGAACATCAGTAGCCGGCCGCTGTGACCGAGCGGTTTTAGGCGTTTCAGTCCGGAACCGTGCTGCTGCAACGGTCGCAGGTTCGAATCCTGCCTCTGTCATGGAGGTGTGTGATGTCCTTGGGTTAGTTAGGTTGAAGTAGTTCTAAGTGTAGGGGACTGATGACCGCAGATGTTAAGTTTTGTAGTGCTCAGAGCCATTTGAACCATTTGAACATCAGTAGCCATGAACCGCATCATCTTCTCTGCACATCACCTACGGGCAGGAGTACCTGTTACTTTCCTCTCCCTTAAATTCGTTGCTGCTGCGCAGCCGCTTATACCAGTCTATATCTAACCTAAAAAAAAATATGAAATGACTATCTCCTAGTCCGTAATCCATACGGTTTCCTTGTTACCGTTTCATTCGCAACCTCTTGTTTATCTTCCGATACCTTTGTTCTCGCTTTCTAGTCCACATCTCCTATGCCTGGAGTAACTCCCAGACTCCCTTGAAAGGTTTAAATCGCCCTTCACGCACAATTGTCGTTCTCGTCGGCAACTGAATCTTGACAGTTACAGGCTATGTAGTCCTTATCATTTAGTATGGTCTCCGATACTTCACAAAAAACCTTTTTTGTCTTTCCCTTCAGCATACAAGAAGTTGATAGCATCACCCACTGACCAATCTTATACTGTGGCGTTCTTGCCGCATGACCGACTGCTTCTTCACGTTTCTTCAGTGCTCGTGTGTTCTATTCCCGATTTCCCATCATAGACTCTCCAGTATCCCCTTTCTTGGTTTTCAATACGTCGAACGGTGATGGCATTTCACGAACGTCTACTGCTTCACATGTTGATGATCCTGTGTGTGCGTGCTGCTCTGAGTTGCAGGCACAGGGGGCGCCCTGTGAACAGACGTCGCCGTTAGTGTGATGTGAATCAACATAGTACTCATTCATCTTCCCGGCTGTCCCGGGCACACTTTCAGTTCCTCCATTGGCTTGTGGATGGGGAGGACTCGCGCTGAACTTCTTCACATTCAGCAACTTACACAATTCCGTGAATAGATCTGCCATGAGATTGGTTCCCTGGTCTGTTACTACTGTTTCAGGCAATCCAAACTTCAGTACCCAATTATTCACAAGTGCTTGTGCCACTGTTGCTGCCTGCTGGTTTGGCATCGCGACCATTTCTACGTATCTCGAAAAATGATCTATGATTGTGAGTACGTACTTATCCCCTGCAGTTGTTTTATTGAATGGACTTAAAACATCAATCTCCAGAAATTCGAATGATGCTAATGCTCCATATCCCCTTGGCAATGGTACCTCTTGTTCGACACAAATCCACTCTCTGTGCCCATTGCATGGAATTCCGCACATACTGGTTTACATCCGTCTACCTATGCTTCCACGAATAACTTTCCTCTGTTCTTCTGCTGGGTAGATCTGCAACATCTATGACCTGCTAATATGTGATCATGAGCTTCTTGTAGCTCTCTATTCCTTAGCTGCGCTGATATCACTGCCCGTGGTACAATTTAGTTTCTCTCATAGCAACCCATCTGCATACAAAACTATAGCTGCTTCAAATACTGTTCATAGTCGTCTTCCACTAGTTTGCCATTCCTTATGCTACTTACCCTCAATATGTAATACTGCTACTTTTGTACTTAAGCCATCCCCGTTTCGGTGCTTCTTCCCAGGTTTACACCTGACTTCGAAACAAAATTCACTTAATCTTACTGCTCCTCATGTCCATCCAATGGAAGGATCCTTTCACCCTACGACCATTTTAATGCCGCATCATCCGTTACTACTCTAAAATTTGTACCGACTCAGTCGGAAAGACTCAGCACAACTAGGAGCACCTTCGAAGATGTCCAACGTAGCCTTGGACGAAACGTCAGGGATTGAGGAGTTCCATGGACTACGGCCATACAGCCCGGAAGAATTCTCAGTAGCTGAAACATCCGGTCATTGTATGATAACATCTCTTTCTCTATTGTGGAATAATTTCTTTCTGCAGAATTTAGCTGATTCGATGCATAAGCTACTGGATTTTCTATGCCTTCTATCTCTTGTGACAACACACAGTCAAGAGCATGGTTTGGTGAGTCACATGATAAAACAAATTATGTATTAAAATCGGAATTACCAATATCGGACTCGATGTTAAAGCTTCTTTTAACTCCTGAAAAGCATTCTGGAACCCTTCTGGTCATACAAATTTAGTATCCTTTTTTAAAAATTGTGTCAATGGTCTGGAAATATTCACAAATCCTTTTATGAACCGGAAGCAATATTCACAAGTCCCAAGAACGACTGTAACTCCTTTTCAGAGTTTGGTACAGGAAATTCACGTACAGCTCTAACTAATCTTGGGTCTGTCTTAACCCCATGTTTGCATGTGGCATGACGTTGGTATGCTATCTCTTCCAACACGAAACTACATCATTTTGTACTCAGTGTTAACCTCACTGTCTTTAACCTTAGGAATATTTCCCTTAATCGCTGGATATGCTGTACATATCAGTCCCATAGACGATTATGTCATCGACATACACTAAGCATTGCCATGGTTTTAATCTTCTGAATACTTCATCGAACAATCTCTAATTTAGTAGTGTCCCCAGGGTGCCAGGTATTTTGTGTCGATCCTTTGGTGCAACCTCTATGCGGTGATAACCACTCTTTAAATTCGTTGTTGGAAAACATTTGCATTGCCCTAAATGAGCCAGGGTTACTGTGTTTTTTTGATAAAGGGGGTCCGTTATGGTTTTCGCGTTTAAATGTCTGTAATTACCTAATCTATATTTTTGTGTTCCATCTGTTAACTTTTTTTGGCATGATGAACATTACTGCAATCCATGGACTATTACTTTCATCAATTATTCCTTCTTTCTGCTGTTGATCGATAAATGCCTCCAAAATTGGCTGTAAGTACATGGGTATTCTGCATGGTTTGCAGTAGACTGGTGATTCATCTCCCGTTATTATGCAATGCTGCATAATATGCGTAGCTAGTGATCACCCTTTTGGAGAGAGTAAATCCTTAAATTCTAAACGTAATTTTTCCATCCTTTCCCTGTTGCTTCCCTCGATGTGCTTCACTTTCCCTCGTAACGCAGATTCAGTGCCGTCCGGCGATTGTCTGTTGGTGACAGCCCTCATGTCCCATTCTTCTTCCTACAGGATATCCATATTAGTCATTAACAGCCCCAGCCCCTTTGTTAATCCTGTGTCCTCTGAGCTAAAATCATCTATAGAAACAGATACCTTGTTTTCATCCTTTATTTCTTGTATATGTACAGTACCTCTTTTAACTAAGCAACCTGCTTGATCTAATAATTCATTTCCTTATAACGGTTCCATGACATACAAAAGTCCTACCGGCAAGCTAGATTCAACACTGATCAAGATCGTGTGAATCCAGTCTTAGTGTGATCGTTCATGGCTTAATCAGTTAGTCTTTTTGGACGGACTCTCCTCGCAATATCGCTAATTGGCAACTGGCTTTATCTAACTGAAACATTTTTCTTTCACGTTCTACCCGAAGTTGCCAAAGATAGATTACGGCACAACGCTGATATACAAACTCTAGTCCTACAGTCATGTTGTTGTCCTCATTCATGTTTGGCACAATCTGTACATATTGTTTAAAGTCGATCCAAAGAGTGTGACATCTTTCTTCCACACTCCACGCAATCTGTACCATTGCTTACATTTCACCAGATCACTGATGGCGATCAACACATACCCCCCTCCCCCGTCCTATGTCCAATAATATTCTTTTTTCCCCACTTTTCCTCTTATTGCGTAATCCACTCTGCATTCGATTTTGTAGCATCCAATCTTAGTGGGAATGACCGTGGTTTTTAACACCTTATTATTTCTCGGTCTCCTGCCTCTAAAACTACTACTTCCTCCTCCTCCTTTACTCACATCACCCTGAGGCTGGGGACACAGCCCCCTTACATGCCCCGTTCCTCCACACTTGAAACATTTTATACTTTCTGCAAACACTGTCCGTTTACCCTGCGTTCCAGTCGGCAAGTCGATCTTCTAACACTCTGCAGCTAACAGCACTGCTCTGTGCAAATGCGCAGATCCGTCAGATCCCCAGTCTCGATGTTTCCGCATGCAACCCTCTTTAAAAAAGCATTGAGCGCCGTCTGTTCAGCTTCTTGCAAAATAATTTCATTGACTGCAACAAAATGGTTCAAATGGCTCTGAGCACCATGGAACTCAACGTCTGAGGTCATCGGTCCCCTAGACCTTAGAACTACTTAAACCTAACTAACCTAAGGACATCACATATATCCATGCCCGAGGCAGGATTCGAACCTGCGACCGTAGCAGTTGCATGGTTCCGGACCGCTCGGCCACCGCGGCCTGCTAACTGCAACATCCTGTCCCAATTCTTATAAGTATATCCATTAAGTTTCCTTATCGTACATGCAAATTGTTCAATAGTTTCCGTATTTCTCTTAATTTTTACCCCTAAATATTCTCTACAGTGTCTGGCACTATTTAGTTTCGTATATCTCTGAATTAATTCTTCTTTCAATTCTTTGAACGTCGAGGCTCCTTTAAGAGCTTCCGTATATCCCACTTAAGTTTTAGCCTCGCCTGTTAGTCTCACTACTGCAACATGCACTGATTCCTTATCAGACCAACCTATCACCTCAGTCAGACTTTCAAGGTCTCGCAGAAAGGCCTGCACATCCTCAGTTGCCTCACCAGAAAAAGGAACAATTAAACTTGTGACTGACAGGTCTACACCCTGCTGTGACGATCGCGATTCTACTACCTCACGCAGTTCTAAATTGTATGCTGTTAATTGTGCTACCTTTTCTATAAATATCTGTACTGATTCCAGCTCTGACACAACTTGCATCTCTGGACCTTTCCAAGCCTCGTCCTTGACGACACTCATTTTGAGAACTGACATTCACCAGACAAGAAAACAAAATACATTGACTTAATTCTTTCGTTTAGTCATTTTACCGGAACTGATTTTGTACACAGCGCTGAGTGTTTCTCTGTGCACACCTACAAGGCACTAACCAATCGTCACTTACATCACATCTAAAACTAGATGAATCCATTTGTTCTCTACTCACAATAAAATCTACTTTAGAAAAGGTATGGCCGTCAAACCATTTCTCCATAACCAAAATACCATCAAAATTTTTGGACTCACCATACTGTAGGTTGTAGGGTCGGACATGACATGTCAGTGATCTGGCAACACTGTTATAAGATTGTCTCCTGTGGAGAGTGAAATGAGGCGGCAGGACAACAGTGGAGTTGTTCAATTAACTTGTTTATTCCAGCCCTGGTATAGACTCGCGTATTCAAATACAGAAATATACAAACAGGCGGAATACGGCACTGTGGTCGGCACGCATATATAAGACAACAAGTGTCTGCTGCAGTTGCTAGATCGGTTACTGCTGCTAGAACGGCAGGTTATCAAGAGTCGGAACTAAGTGTTACAGGTGGCGCACGAGCGATGGGACATGTTGTATCGATAGCTGACGAACAGCGCCCTCCCTCTGTGGAGTTCGACGAGCGCCGCTCCACATTCAGCCCATTTCGTCACGAGTAGACGACCTGGCAACTTAGGGGGGGCAGCCATTATAGACTTTGTAACATCTTATAACTGTTAGCTTCTATAAATAAACGGGTTCGCACCTACGTGCTCATCTGTACCAAAAGTTAAGTAAAGTGTTTGTATCTGTTTATACACCAGTAAAGGTGCTTTTACTTTACTTGCAGTACCGAAGTACTTTACCTTTTCCTGCTCCTAGTCGCGTCCTTCACTCTCGGCCTATTTAGCAGAAGCAGTTCACAGGAGCAGATCCACGCCCCGCCTATCCAAGCGGGGTACAAAAGGTCACAGCATCTCCCAGACAGCGATGAAGTGCGGATTTTCCCGTACGACCATTTTAATAGTATACCGTGAATATCAGGAATCCGGTAAAATATCAAATCTCCGACATCACTGCGGCCGGGAAAAGATCTTGCAAGAACGGAATCAAGGACGACTGAAGAGAACCGCTCAGTGTGACAGAAGAGCAACCCTTCAGCATGTTGCTGCAGATTTAAGTGCTGGGCCATCATCCATGGAAACTTCTTGATATGGGCTTTCGGAGCCGAAGGCCCACTCGTGTGCCCTTGATGACTGCGCGACACAAAGCTTTACTCCTCGCCTGGACTTTTGAAGACTGGAAACATGTTACCTGGTTGGATGAATCTCATTTAAAATTGTATCGAGTGGATGGACGAATACGGTTATGAAGACAACCTCATGAACCCGTGAACGCTGCATGTCTGCAGGGGACTGTTCAAGGTGGTGGAGGCTCTGTAATGGTGTGGGGCGTGTGCAGTTGGACCGATATGGGACCCCTGATAAGTCTAGATATGACTCTGACAGGTGACACGTACGTAAGCGTCTGTCTGCCTACCTGCATACATCCATGTCAATTGTGCATTCCAACGGACGTGAGCAATTGCAGCAGGACAATGCGACACTCGGACATCCGGAATTGCTACAGAGTGACTCCAGAAACACTCTTCTGAGCTTAAACTCCCCAGCCCAGACATGAACATTATTTAGCATATCTGGGATCGCTTGGTACGTCCTGTTCTGACGAGATCTCCACCCCTTCGTACTCTTACGGACTTATGGAAAGCCCTGCAGGATTCATGGTGTGAATTCTTTCCAGCACTACTTCAGACATTAGTCGAGCCCACGCCACGTCGTATTGCAGCACTGCACGATATTAGACAGGTGTACCAGTTTCTTTGGCTCTTCAGTGTACATCAGGAAGAGTTTGGTGGAGGTGTGCGCTGCAAATTTGCTATGAAATGACATTACAACACCATGCGCAAAGAACTCAAAGATTAATGTGACAGCGAAAGAGCAAAAAATTACCGATCAACAGACGGCGTTCATCGCTCTCCGCATGAAGAAACCACGGGAACAAAGTGGTGGCATAAATAATACAATTTCTGAAGTTGCACGCATTATTTCGTTGTCTTAAGCAATAGTTTTCGCTGGAACTGATCGAAGATGTGGAGAATAAGGAAAATACGTTCGTTAAATCAATGGGCATGCCTGGAACGATTTTTCAAAACGAGTGCAAATTAGAAAGTGCGGTATTGATTACAGACATCGCATTTTAAGTGGACTTGACTGAACACTGTCCAGAGTGAGACAATGAAAGGCGAGAAATCACATTTCTGATTTGATGCGGATGGAAATAGAAAGATAATCGCTTTGTGGAAGGGAAAAGTTGTGAAAAAAAAACCACGAGGGCCTGAGAGAATTACAAGTATATTTTTCTAAGCGTTTTTGAGGACACTGCCAATCTTACACATATTTCAAAAGTGTTTTCGAGACCGTTTAGAGTTTCAGTTGAGAGCGCTTCTTTGCATGTGGAGATGGAACTGATAGATCTCAAACGTTATTCCCATTTTGAAGGTAAATCGTTTTACGTTAAAGCTGACTTGTACATCTACTGTCCTTCCTCAGGGAAAGGTTCCACGTCTCTTTAATGAGTTTGGAAACGTGACAAAATATTTTGATCACTATCTGTTTGTGAGGGGCTCTTTTTCGATTACGACAAAGCACAAGACGTGACAATATGAGAGCGAAATGCTGTGAATTTGTCTCTATCTGCCTCAATGCCGACAGTTTGTACCAGATAAAAATTGTACTATGTCTTCTCCGCCCCCAAAAATAATTAAGTAATGCTAAGCAATAGTTTTATTTCTTATGTACATTATTGAGAAATTTAAAACCTAAAACCAAGTCATATGCTGCACAACTACTCTGCTAACTATCCTGAGGGGACAAAAGTCATGGGATGGCGCTAGCGACATACACAGAAGGCGGTCGTAACGGCCAGTGCATTGGCGGAGCTGTCGTTAGCACTGGGGTGACTCATGTGAAAGGGTTTCCGACGTGATTGTGGCCACACAGACTTTGAAAGCGGAATGGTGGTTGAAGGTGAGGGAATGGGACATTACATTTCGAAAATCGTTGCGGAATTCAATGTTCCGAGATTCACAATGTCAAGAGTGTGGCGAGAATACCCAATATCAGGCACTCCCTCTCACGACGGACAAAGCAGTGGCCGACGTCCTTTACGTAATGACCGAGAACAGTGGCAGACTAGGGACCCTACGTGAAATAACTGCGGAAATAAATGTGGGTCGAACGACGAAGGTATCCGTTAGAAGAGTGTGGCGAAATGTGGCTTTACTAGTTTATGGGAGCAGACAACCGCCGCTTTGTACCTTTGCTGACATGACGACATCGCCTGCACACCTGTCCCAGGCTCGTGATTATATCGGTTAGAACTTAGACCACTGGAAAACCGTGGCCTTGTTAGATGAGTCCCAGTTTCAGTTGGTAAGAGCTGATGGTGGGGCTGGAATGTGGTGCAGGCCCCACGAAGCCATGGACCCAAGTTCTCAATAAGTCACTGTGCAAGTTGATAGTGGCCCCGTAATAGTGTGGGCAGTATTTACACGGACGCGGCTGGGCCACTGACTGGAAGTGGTTGTGTTCAGCTACTTGGAGTCCGTTTTTAGCCATTCGTGGACTTCGTGTTCCCAGCCAACGATGGAATTTTTTTTTGATGACAACTCATCATCTCACCAGGCCACAGCTCTTCGCGACTGGTTCGAAGAACGTTCTGGACAATTTAAGAGAATCATTTGGCCGCCCAGATCGTCCAACTTGAATCCCATCAAACATTATCGGTCAGTGCACAAAATCCTACCCTGACAACAGATTCGCAATTATGGATTGGTATTGAGGCAGCATGGATCAATATTTCTGCAGAAGAGTTCCACCGTCTTGGTGAGCCCACGTCACGCCGAGTTGCAGCACTGCGGCCAGGCAAAAGGAGGCCCTGCACGATGTTAGAAGAATCCCACGAGTTTTACCACCTCAGTGTAAATACGCCTTTACCACTTTTCCTCCTCTCACCACTCAGACAGTGGCGGAGGAGGAGATGTGCAGCCTGACTGAGCACTATGTCACATGGGGCAGGGTATGACTCATGGATCGAACTCTTGGGCACCCCTGATTTACATTAGATATAAATAATCTAGCGCATAACGTCGGATGCTATTTAAATATGACGCAGTTGTATGTAAGAAGGGTGGTACTCCAATAAGCTGCAGGAAATTGCTGAAAGATCTCCAGAGGATCGATGACTGGTGCGAGAATAATAAATGTAACGTATTGTTCATAAACGGACAAATAAATCCAGTACTGTTTGAGTGCTCTAATGTCGACAAATCACTGGAAACAGTACCTACTGTGAAATGTATCGGAGTTATCATCCAGAGCGATCTAGAGTGGAATGCCCACACGAGTAAACAAGGAAAAACTGCAGGAAAAACAACTGCCAGATTAGGTTCACTCGAAACGTATTAAGGAAATTTAAATCATTCACGAAAGAAGTGGCTTGCGAAGCACTTGCTCAACCGATTCATGGGTGGCGATCATCACTCTGGGGCACTTAGCGGGTTGTAGAAGAGGTAGGCAAGGTCTAATTTAGAGACCTAGGGTTAGCAAAGAAGTTAATGAAGGTCGAAAGAAGAGCGGTGCGTTTCGTTACGGGATCGTTTAGTCGAAGCGAAAGTATTAAGAAGATGCTCAACACGTTCAAGTTGCACACGTCACAATACAGGTGTTATTCGTCACAGGGTTTTCTGTTCAATTTCCGAGAGAGTACGGTACGGGAACTGTGGTGTAGTCGATTGCCTTAGCGCTGGCGCCTGCTATCAAAAACGCAAAGCTGCTATCGTAGCAACGCTGGCCACACCAGTGAGACGGAAGTAGCACGACACGGCCACAGAAGTTCTCCACGACACCGTCGGCGGTCTGTCTTCAAATACGTTAGACCAACATACGGACACAAGGGTAGTTCTAGTACGTTCCAGTCAACGCCAGGTCCACAGCAATGAGAGAGAAGAGTACAATGTCCGGTAGCAACAGAGTTACAGACCACCAGTTAGACTCGCCACATTAATTTGCAATTCCCTGCAATTGTTTGTGAACAAAGAGTCTCTGCTGAACAAACAGAGCTACGACAAACAGTTTCTATTGAACACTGCTTCGAGTTGTACAGTCAAACCTCGATACACAGAATGTCCAGAGAAGCCAAAATTCATTCGATATATCGAGGGTTCGATGTAACGAGGTTTACGGAAAAAAATGTTTACAGCTCACAATTTTTTATTACTGTGTTGTGATTTTTTTCGTTTTGTGTATGATATAGGAATATGTTTAGTTTTGGTAACATGAAAAAGAAATCAGGGTAGATTTTATTTCTTCTAAAATAGATAACATTTTCTTTAAGAGTAATTTTGGCTCACTTAACACTTTTGCTCAGCTGTGAGTCAATTTCACTGTGTACTATTACGATGGCCGAGAACACATCATCCTCTGCCGGGTAGGCTCTGGTTGTGTCGAGAGCCGGTCAGCCTGCCTGGCCGTCACTGGCGGTGCTCCTCCGACCTGCCCCCCCCCCCCCCCCCTCCCCTCTTCCTCTTTGAACCGTGATTTATTTTCAAAGAATATTCTTAAGAATTTATTCTACTTCCTAGCGATTCATCAAGAACATTAATCAAACTATGTGAGTGTGGAAGTAGTTGCCAGGGAGTAACTGATGAAATCATAAGCAAATTCCTTTTTAACAAATGGTAATTTATTCACTTTAATGGTGCCTAAAGCATTTTTTTAAAAGAAACAGATTTAAAATTATAATCATAAAGCGCCCTCTAAATATCAAGCTACAATTTATTCAGAGGCAGAAAGAAACAAATTTTAGACTGTATGAACTTTCGGGCTGAGAACCTTGCCGCTCCCTTTTGACACGGCCATAGTTATGACCGCTCACAACAACCTCTGAAAGACTACACTGGTGCAAACCTGCAACACTCCTTATTACTTTGAACTAAGAGTTTTAACAATTCACACAAGCACACAAACTATGCACCCCGTAGGAGGCATGGAAATGGTACAAAACACTAAAATTAAAATATTAACCTTGCCACCGAAGGTGCAACATGATTTTAACTTCTAGGAAGGTCTTATGGTGGAAGGGTGGCAACTTTATATACTAAAATGTCCATTTAAATAAAAGCCCATGAAATGCAATCGTATATAAAATTATACAAGGTTGGGTAAACAAGTTAACATGCTCTACAGTACACAGATACCGCCCCTCAAGATGGTAGGCAAGATCAAAAGATGTTTCACGAATTAGGCAGCTACACTCCAAGCAATAAATTCGTTAGCACACCGAATCCGACAAACATGACAGAGGCAACCACTAACGGCAGACAGACACTAACTGCCACACAAATGCGGACGAGAAACAGACTAGCAAGCCGGGGACGAGAGACTGACCCAGACTGACCCAGACTGCCCGACTGGCGAGCTCATAGCGCCCCTTAAATGCACGTGAACAGGCAACCTATCCCCTTTCCCACCGGAGGGAGACACCCAAGCTGCGATTGCCACAGCGGCGCCACCGCCAGAAACGGAGGGCGGCTGCTTCACACTACGCGCTGCGGCGCGCTCTTCAAAACAGCAATTTTTACCACGGCTCACTCTTGTTCTTCGTCATTGTCGCCGCCTTCTTTTTCGTTTGCTGTCTTCACGGAGTCAAAAATCTCGGCTTCTGTTAGCGACCCTGCTGTTGTGACATAGTTGCGACATTCACGAAATATTCAAAACGAACGTGAGCGGTATATAAATGAATCATCACCTTCGTCCATTCGAACGATGCTGAAAGGGGGTGTCTCCTGTAAGTACTGTGTAAAATAGAAACTTTGATAAAAATCCCCGTAAACCAGTGACAGAATTAAACTAAGATTTTACATGCTTAAGTATTAAACCCATCAGTTGCTCATTTTCATCTGTCGTCGAAAAACCAAATGTTGGGAAACAACTGACGATCGTTTGTTCCTTCACATTTCTCGATGCTTTATTTAGCATTCTCATTGCTTCTAAAGTGTTGATAGTTGTAGGGTTGACTTCGTCATTATTGCGGACCACTCATTCGAATCACTATATACCTGTAGTTTTCTTTAACGTTCTTGATAATTTCCTTGATCGAAAGGCTGCAATTCCGACGTAGGTGGTAAAAAACGTACTGTCATAGATTGTGCTCACTGCAGTTGTCCATAAACAACATAATTTTTCGATTTTCACAAGTCATTTTCCTATCAAAATCCTTTAACCAGTTGTAAAAAATTTCCGAAGTCATCCACGCTTACTTGTTCCAGTGTACTCGAAGGCGAACGACTTACGTCCAGAAAAACATCGCAGTTTCTTATGTTTCCCAGTCATAAGTGATTTGAGTTTTTCTGTTTCGGTCATATTCGTTGTTAACAGAATGGTCACAAGATCTGTGCTTAGCGTGCCCTAATGACATTTCTCTCCTCGGAAACCCACAGTTTTGTCTGGAAGATATTTGTGTTAAAGTCCAAGTTCGTCCACGTTAAAAACATCATCCGGTTTGTTAAACTTGAAAGATCCTCTACAATTCTAATTTCTACACATCACAAATTTTGATATCTACAATGGCACGCTCCCCACACACTTTTCGGGAAACAATATCGCGTCTTTTCCCGCAATTTTCTAACCACTCATTACTCGCACGAAATATATCGTATCACAGCGCTGCTGCAAAATAATTTCCCTTTTCTTTCAAAATAAGTCCACCAGTGATAACAATATTGTTCCACTATTGTCGGAACTAATGGACTAAACACTTTCCTAAATCTGGAAACCCAGCCTTTCTCGGTCGTTTCCAAATTGTCCCTTCACCTGTGGTAATCAGGCAGTCTTCATTCTTGGTATTGTCGACAGTCTTGCTTTCACTACACCAATTCACTTTTACTTTTCAGCGATTGTTAGACATTGTCCGCTTAGAGCCCATGGCTGAAATTTACACTCACACTCAATGAAAACAAGCACCGCCTCAAACCGCACATGCACGGAGGGTGCGAGAAATGCACGTCTCACTGACGAAAGGAAGGGATGGGCTGCGATTCCCCTATTTGCTCGCACTTCGATATACAGAGTTACCATATGAAAAACTTCCATATACAGAGGTAAAATCTGCCGTTCTCAGCCCTTGCAAAAACTTCTGTATAAAGGCGGGTTTTCTTCAAAAATCAAGGTTTTGGGTTTTCAATGTATACCAATGCACCTACGCTCAGATCAAGAGTCACAGCAACGAAGGAGTGGCATAACAAAAAATAATTGTACATTTTGATTGTAAATATATTTTAATTCTTACATTTTAAGCGTTCGATAATCACGTCATTTATGACCTCTTTAGAACCCAGTTCATTTGTGGCAACCCATCACAACAGAGAGATTCGGGATACGTGTTACCCCGTCTCAAACACGTCTCCTGAACAGTTACAACGAGAAGAGCCGAGAAATTAGAGCTAATACGGAGATTTACCGACAAACATTATTCCAATGTGCCTTTCTCGAATGTAATAGGTAACGGAAACAAACAGTAAAACCAGAAGTATCATCCACCACACACCCCAAGGCGCCTTACAGAGTATAGGGGTAGATGTGGAGTACCTGGCATGCATTCACTCGGTCAACGCCCACAAACAAAATCTGCAAGTTACTTTGGACACGTGAAGGACGATGTAGCTTTCTTGTCACAGAGCTTAATCGTATATATGTTTTTTATCTTACATCTTTCCGAACTGTGACAGTGAAAGACAATTACCGGTAAACTGGGAGGGAATGAGGATCTTAAACGGCAGGCGTAGGCTTCCTTCATTGGTGGAATAACAAATTACTTTCCATCAAACAGTAGAGTAGGTGCAGAGACTAGGACACCAACAGTTAATAAGGGAAAGTAAGAGAACAAATTAGCTGACATAAAATTTAAAATGTGGCTCCACCAGGTACAAAAGAGCTAACATTATGACCACTGTCCAAGGCGAGATTGAGTGCCACCTGGGGACGCTGCGTGCAATGACGCGCTGAGAAAAGTATACAATGGAGCAGGACAAATGGTGATTCATACTAGTGACGATACGGATCAAAGGGAAATTCACTGACATGAGCGGCTTTGACAGAGACTACATTGTTATGGCCAGTCACCAGTGAACGAGCATCTGAGAAATGCAGAAGCTATAGTTGAATTCTTTTATCTTGGCGGCTCGCGCATGCCCGCCCAGACGCGGGAGATTGCTGCGTTGCCAGTTGCACACGACGCACGCGCCAATAGAAGCAGCGCCATAGTACAGCATAGTTCGCAAGCTTACGCGCAGGGGGGAACGCGCAGTTCATGTAGTAAAGCCACCACGGCCGCATTAACCCTTTCGCTGCTACAAAGACGTGCTCCCTGCATTCCGCGCTGTGCGCCATTTTGTCACTGCACTGCTCGCCTGTGCAGACACATCGTGTTCCGACTGCTTTGACACTCTTATCAATCGATTCCACAAAAACTATTTGGTCCAAAAATTAGATTTTTACACATCTTATTGACTGATACCCTCCCCCCAAAAATGACTTAATTTTGTTTCGATGTTCAACGCAGTTACTATGCAGCATTAAATGTAGTAAACCATTGCACGAAATTTTGAAGAGTTTGCAGAGGTAAAAGTTCATAGAGTATACTTTCCGTATCATCCATTTTAGTTGCCACAATGTTGAGAATGAAATGTGGACAAGATACCTAAATTTCATATAAAATTTACTGTATAACAAAAGCCCATTTAAGTACCACACAGGTGCCATATGTAATATTGAGAAATATTCCGTCTTTCGCGACTGTAACAAAAGTTTTCTTTACACTGAGCACGTTTGGCTTTATTTTAAAGACAGAATATTTCTCAATATTACATACGACACCTATGTCGTACTTAAATTAAGTGAGATATTGTTATACAGTAAAATTTATATGAAATTTAGGTATCTTGTCCACATTTCATTCTCAACATTGTGGCAACTAAAATCGACCATACGGAAAGTATACGCTATGGACTTCTACCTCTGCAAACTCTTCAACATTTCGTGCAATGGTTTACTACATTTAATGCTGCATAATAACTGCGTTGAACATCGAAACAAAATTAAGTCATTTTTGGGGGGAAGGTATCAGTCAAGAAGACGTGTAAAAATCAAATTTTTGGGCCAAATAGTTTTTGTGAAATCGAATGATAAGTGTGTCAACGCAGTGGGAACACCATGTGTCTGCACAGGCGAGCAGTGCAGTGATGACAAAATCGCGCACAGCGCGGAATGCGGGGAGCACGTGTCTGCAGCAGCGAAAGGGTTAATGAAGAGATAAAGTACTAGAAATTTCAAAAAATTGCATTCAAACGAATATAATTCGTGAAGTAAGGCACTTCGATATTGTTTTTAAATAATGAAAATATTAAGCACCGCATAAGGTTTAAACTCATAACCTTTCACATAGCAGCCCAACACCTTAACCGTTACGTTAACGCACCTCATCTGACCACCTACCGCCAAGAGGACTGTAACACGTCACGCAAAATACTGACGAACACTTGGTATGACTATGAATTACTCACGCTTCGTCGAAGTACAATAGGAAATAAACAATTACCGCTGCTCTTTATTGCGAAAAAGCGGTTCGTGAGATTGATACAAACACCTTTCCTTGTTATCGCCTGAATTAGGAGTCTTATTGCTTGTTTGGTTTAATTAATTAACAGAAAATGAAGCAATTGGTATAAAGAATGCTTATTCCAAACTTTCTATAAAAAAATGTCTGCTATCAAGACATTGCTTTTGTTCTGTTACTTTATTTATGACTGAACGTTTCTAAAACTGAAGACACTCGTCCATGCTCTGCACTGCAGTCGAGATGTGGCAACGTCGTTCTCTGGTCATTGGCTGATTATGTTTTGTGACGTCAGACGCGCAGAACGAACCTAAACTCGGCCGCCAACATAAATGACGCGCACTTTAGTCGTCTGTTGGCACGCTGCTGTCATGAATATCTACGGAAAGTGGTTGAAGGGTGGTGAAACCAAGAGTAGGCGAGAAGGTGCTGGACGTCTACGCCTCGTCACAGACTTGGAGCAGCAGGGTATGTGGAGATAATTGGCAAATATGATGAGTACAGTTATGGTGCAGAATTGAGCACAATTCTGGTGTAGCCAAAAGTGTTTCGGAACACACCGTTCCATGTAAATTGTTGAACACTGGAGCTCTGCATTAGGCGGCACCTACATGTTCCCATGTTGAGGCACTGCCATCGTCATTTATGATTGAAGTGGGGTGGAATCATCAAAAGTGCACCACGAATTAGTGCAGATGTGTCCGTCTGGTCGGATGAATCGCGGTTCTTTGTTATACGTGATCGATGGTGGTGTCCAGATATGCTGTCACAGAGGCGAATGGCTGCTCGAAACGTTCACACTGCCATGGATAGAGATCAGTGGAAATAACATTTCGCTGTGCTGGACATTCACCTAGGCGTCCTTGAGACTTATTGTAGTAATCGAATACACCATGACGGATGTGAACTACCTGGACATTATTGTGTACCACCTTTCTACTATACATCTTCCCTGATGGTTTCTTCCAGCAGGAAAACGGTCCATGTCACAAGGTCAGAATAGTACTGCAGTTGCTTGAGGGACATGACACGGAATTCACATTGTTGTATTGGCCTCCAAATTCGTCTGATCTGAACTTGATGCACTACATCTGAGGTGCTATTTTATAGGAAATTGGCGACCCATGCACAGACATCTGGTGCGACATACCTCGTGAAACCTGCAAGGGTCTTGTTGAATCTATACAGTACCGACCTGCTGCTGTATTGCATTCCAAAAGTGGACTCAGGTGCAGGGAGTGCTTGGAGTATGTGCTTTTACCCCTAAATAAACATAGTCTGGAGCCAATAAGTACTCAACCATTCGTGTACTAAATTATTCTTATCTCAATACCACAGCCTACACCACGAGACCGTGACACCTGGAGCGACACCCTGCTGTGCAGTACGGGGTTCACTGTTGGACCATCGGGCATCGTGCCCATATCGGTTGGATCTTAGACGACTGGAAAACCATGGCCTGGTCAGATGAGTGCCGATTTCACTTAGTAAGAGCTGATGGTAAGGTTCGAGTGTGGTACACACACCACGAAGCCATTGACCCCTGGATTGGATCCTCGGTTATGTTCGAATTCTTGGAGACCATTTCCGACCATTCATGGACTTCATACTCCCAAACAACGATGGAATTTTTACTGAAGACAATGCGTCATGTCACTTGTGGGACATAATCGAGATTTCAGTTCGGACACAAAATCGTGCGCCGGCAACGGTCTCCCAATTATGGTTGGCTGTGTAGGCAGCATGGGTGAGTATTTTTGCAGGGGAATTTTCAGCGACTTTTTGAGTCCATGCCATGCCGAGCTGCTGGACTACGCCGGGCAAAATGAGGTCCGGCATGATATTAAGAGGTATCCTATGGCTTTCGGTACCTTACTGTATGTTAACGTGTTTTGGGGTGCTTTTTGTTCTTTAAGTCTTCGTTATTTGCTCCTCTGCAGGTTCAAACATGACTGTTAGCCTCGTTTTATTACTACGATACAATTGTTTCGCTCGCGCTTTAACTGGCGTATGACATCCCCAAGTAAGTATACGACAGTGAACTGCAGCCCACTGTGTACTGTGCCTCATGAGGAGACACGGAGCGCACTACTTCCTTCGGCGCACGCAGAGGAAACGCGCAGAGCAAACAAGTTCAATAGGAGATTTCTGTTCTGCTGTCTGGGAAAGAGCGATGCAGATTTTGATAGCCACATATGCGATTTTCGTTGGAGGGGGTCTAGCCATCCTCTGCGTCTGAAATGTGCTTCTGCAGTTAATTTTTGGCGTCATTTCTAACTGGCTTCTCTAGTCCAGTGATGTAGCTCGAATTCTGTTTACGTACTGTTTTTCATAACGATTGTAATTTTATACGGAATAGGAACTTGTATATACTCCGAATGGTGTTTCACGAGGCAGTCAATGGGCTTGTTTTCCCATCTGTACCTGTATCTTGTCTAACTATCCCTTATAAAATACAAGTGACGCTAATCTATCGTTTGCAAATTATATATAGTGAGGATACTTTTTAGATTTTTCGTCAGGATATTCTGCAAGATCACTCTGTTAGAGTGGTCATATGGTATGAGAATTAGAAGTTTGTTGTCTTTGTACACGACAGCACGTGTTTGTTTGGAAGTTTTATTAAGAACATTTCGCTAAATGCATTTTATTAATTTTTCTTTTGTCACTTATCTGCGAGAGCCTGAATTTTTATTATTTTGTGAATTTTAACCTCGGACTAGCGCAAAGTGCCATCAGTGTCCAGATGTGTAACTACTTGTGTGAATAAACAGGTGCTTATTAATTACTTTAGGCCTCATGAGTGATTTTTCCGGGGTCATAGCACCGTCTTCCAGTTATCCACTAACGGAGACAGTCTGAAACCTACATTAGGCCTTGAGCAGTCTAAGTACTTAATTTATTGAAATGTGGAACATTAATTTATTATACAACCGTTTCTCTGTTACGACTTCCTGCTGCACCAAGCGACTTTTTTTAAAAATTTTGAGTTTTTTGAAGGTGATTTCAGCTAGCTGGGACGATGTGCTGTAAAAACATTTGGGAGAGTTGGGAGTGGAATCCAGTCGAAGCCTATGCCGACAGTCAATTGCTCACCAGTGCTTCAATCTTCATTTGGGCTTGTTGTCAAACTAATGGAGACATTATTATAGTAATCTTAAGCGCACATACTCCTTCAATTATTTTTATGTAGTTTTTGATGTAATGTAGACGGCATAGTGACGTGCTTTGCACTGGTGATCCTTATAAGGAACGACTCATAAGGGGTGGCCAACATTGTGGAAACACCAAAAACAGAACACACGTTACTATACCTCTTATGATGCAGGAGAACCTTTGTCATTCAAAGAAGCGTACAGTGTTCTAGCAATGGATAAATACCCCTCATGTGTGGTTTTCGAGGGAATCTTATACTATTCTTCCCGCTAAGCAGTGGTAAGTTCCGGAAACAATGACGAAACCGGACAGCGATCACGTATTCTTTTCTGTTGAGATCTGGTCACTGTTGTGGCCAGAGGAGATTGGACAATTGATCCTGGTGTATGAAAGACCAGTCCAGAAAGACGCGACCCGTGTGAATAGGGGCCTTGTGTTCTTTGAACACAGCACCACCACTGGGGGACTAATATTGAGTCATTCGACGGACCTAGTCGGCCACAACGGTCACATAGTCCTTGGCAGTAATGCTGTTTACCGGAGCGATCATGGCACAGCCAGAATACCGTGATGAGGCTGGCCAAATCATCAACTAACCCTCACGGCCAGAATTTGGAAACAGTGTGAAACATGACTCATCCGATTAAATTACTTCCCTCCATCGCTACGAAATACAGGTTTTATGGCTTCGGCACCACATTTACCTGCTAAGTGTACGTGCAGCACCGATGTGTGGTTTTGGAATTCCGGATCGCCTATCAGTTGTTAGGTTCTGGAGCTGCTATCCTGTTATTTTGGTGATCACAGGTTTGCTAGTACAAGATACTGCAGTGGTTTCTGCAGCCGTCGTCCTGTTATTTTTAGTCTCAATCCTCTTCTGTCACGATCTCCATCTGCATCTAAATGATCTCTGCAATTCACAATTAAGTGCCTGATGGAGGGTACGTCTAACAACGTTCAAGCTATTTCTCTAGCGTTCCACTCCCGTACAGCGCTCGGAAAAACGAATATAAGGATCTTCCCATGTGAGCTCCGATTTCTCTTAATTTTTGATGATGATCATTTCTCCCTATGAAGGAGGTCGTTCACAAGACATTTTCATACTCTTCGGAGAAAGTTGGTGATTGAAATTTCATAAGAATGCAACAAAATACGCCTTTGTTTTAATTATTGCCACCCCAATTCGCTTACTATATGGTCGCAATTTCTACCATATTTCGCGACAATACAAAACGAGCTGCCCTCCTTTGGCTACGTCAATCCTATGTGACGCGGATCGCACACCGCAGAGGACTACTCCAGACGGTGGCGGACAAGCGTAGTGTAGTCAGATCACTGAGCACACAGTCGCTTCGTTGCGACATGATACGCTCGCCGCTACACAGAAGACCGATCTGACCACGGCTGACATTTGCAACATACTGGGGACACTGCTCAGGTGTCGTTCGTGGCCAAATACAGCAGCGCAACCTGCAGGCGTGGCTAGACCCTACGTTTATGTTCAAGCATGCTTTTCTCGCGGTGTTTGCGTATGTTTGTCCAATCCCTGTCGATGCAGCTTTAGATACTGAAACTTCCATCTAGTGGTACTGTTCCTATAGTGTCTGATAACTGCATTCGAAAATCGTAGGTGGGAATATCGGTGGCAATGAAACTTTGATCCAGGCTTGGCAGCGTCCCCTGAGACAATGTTTTGCCGATTTCAGATTTGAACAGCACACAAATTAATGGCGAAACAAAGTTGACCATTGTACACGAAGTATAACATTTATTCGAGTTTTCTTACGAAATACTACATCAGACAAATGAGGACCATTCGCAGCTGCACCGTACAGGAGCGTTACGCCCAGTTTGTCAAGACATCTTTCGTCACTGGTGGAAGATTTCTGGACAATTAATCTGGAATTTAACTGTTGCAAGCTTCTCGGCCTGTCGGAGTACACTCTCGCCTTCAAATAATCTTATACGTAAAAATGTGGCACGGTCAAATCAGGCTAGCGAAGCGGCCATTCTACACAAGCGCGTTTGGAAACTATGCGGTTGCCAAACGCTTCACGGATGACTCGTAAGGTCTTGCTGGAGGTGTGGAATGTCGCGCCGTACTGTTAGAGCCGAGGTTTCGTAAAGAACGACGAGGGCTTCTCCGTCAACTCCTACGCGCACGTTCGATGTTCTCGGGAGTCCAGACTGCTTTCCAAGGGCTTGATGACCTTCGCTTCGATTCACTGACATTTGCACGGAAGCTTCTTATCCAATTCAATATTGTTAAACTAGCAGGAATTGGATATCGCAGTTGAATATCGAAATACTTGCGAGAGGCACGTAACGCGCGCGCGACAGGTTACCTATAGTGGAAATAGGAGTCCACAAGAAACCGAAGGTGTTCCTTGGACCAGTACGATATGATTACTGACCTCTATACGGGATGAAACTTGGCACTCCGCACTACTGTAGTGCGTTTACAGCAAGTTGCGACTTTTGACAGTTCAGTACGCAGCGAGTGGTGGGGTGCGTAGTGGCCAGCGTGTGCTGGGCGCAGTGTAACGCCAGGTCTGCTCGGCGCGGCCCCCCACTGTGTGGAGAGCGAGTCGGCCGGTCAGCGGTCTTCCTCAAACGACTTTTCGGTAATAACCTCTCATTCTCACACATCTAATAGTTTAATTCGTCAGCTTCATGATGAACCGCCTGTCATTTCGTTAATGGTCAGAGTTACTGTGATATTTCGACAGTAGGTTAACTGCAGCTAGAAGTTCTTAGTTTGCACTGAAAAAGAGGTATCGCTATGAATTTGTGTTTGGTGCATGTTTGGTCACGTGTTGCTGCATATTAAATGACGATAATATATTGATTTATTCTTTGAATTTGGAAGGGTAGCGCCGTCTGTTCCCAATCTCGAGAAAATGGAATGTATGTAAAGCTCTCCAACATGAACTCGTGTGTCAGTGAAAGCCAAAATGGAATATTCATAAATTTATCGTGTCCCATAAGTGATTTGAGTTATCGAAACACGATTTTGACAGATGACAGCGCAAAGACGAGTGTTTTGCCATATGATTAATATGCCAAACTTTCATATCTACCGCGATATTCAAGCGACTGCAGATTTTTTCAGTGAAATAATGTAATTATTGAGGACCATCGACATCTGGTGAAACGAGAACTGCAGTGGCGTTTCTAACCACATAAATGAAGCAGTTACAAGTTTATTTTCATACTGACAAAGGACTGTTTCATAAACTATTGACCCACTTGCACTCAGTTGTTAGTTTAATATTACACTGTTTAAGGATTCTGTCGCAATTTCAACTGAATTAGAATGTTAGTGAGATGAATATTTCTAAACTCTGTCGTGTTTCGACAAAAAAAGCAGATTTTAACATGGCGACAAGAGGAGCTACACATTCCTCAAAACACGTCAAAGTCCTTGATGGATCAATGTCTCCTTAACTACCTTGTTACTATGGCTGACAACTCAACATCAGTCCTGTCGTGTAGCATTTGCAGTGGCTTCTACTGTCGGAGGAAGCCTGATTAAACTATTTCCCTTACCGATAGCCAGTTCGTTGACCCGGTACCGCGAAGTTTTGGCTTGTACAGCACTACAAGTTCCATTAACTTCGCCTTATACAGGTTCAACTTTATCTCATGGAACACATCTTTGTACCCAGAGCAAACTGTCCACTCTCCTCCACGGCATTGTTGGAGCTTTATGGATCACAACAGAAAGGCTTGGGGTTTGGTCTTTTACTATTGTCAAATTCCGAGGAATGTTTTGCAGCAGAACGTTATCTTCCCAGCTGGTAACGAGTTCTTGGACACTTTTGATGCAAATCTCGTATTCAGATGTACTGCACTGTTGTGATTCATGCGAAGCCAACATAAAACTCTTGTTCACATTACCTGATGACTAGAGAACTCTTCAACGCCAGAAAATACTACTTTACGAGAGCTGACGAACGTTGATGCATGTAATGCGTGACACCATGTGGTACTTTATATTCATGATGTGGCAACAGGGGAGCTTTACGACCCAAACAGCTGGTGTCGTGGCAGGGAAAGCAGGCTCGCTATTGGTGTTAACTGGGCAACGGCGTCACGTCCCCATCCTGTCAGCCAAACTTCAAAAGTCGCAACTAATTTTAAACGCACTATAATAGACTGCACCACCCTCGCTGCATCTTGCTTTTAGCACCTGTTATTCAAATTAGAGGTCGTCAAAACATTGTAAAATACCCTATAGATTAACGGCTATGGAGACAGAAGACACAAATATTCATTTCTCACGACATATTCGCTACTTAACGAACTATTGTATATGTTTGATTCAGTTAGACGATAAATACAGGTCTCAGCCGTATAATTGCGCTTTTTCAACGGCAGTCAACGATTATATTCGGTACTATAAGCAAGAGAAACAGAGCCAAGCAAATCTATATCAGTAACATCATAGAAGAAAAAGATTAAAAATAATTTTCCACCGAACCGTATGTTGTAATACTGTGTGTGAATTTTATTTAATTAATTTGTGGTAAGATTCTCTGGGAGAAAACTGCTGAGACCATCGGTCCCTAGGATTACACACTGCTTACTCTAAGGACAACACACACACCCATTCCCGTGGAAGGACCCGAACGTCCGACGGGGGGGAGCCGCCCGAACCGTTGCAAGGTGCCTCAAACAACGCGGCTACCTCGCGCGGCGGTGCGTGATACTCTCAATCTTAAGCATAACAGAAGCGTAACGTAGGAAGCAGGAGGTTTCACTGTAGCGCCAGATAAAGTCACCCGGACGAATATGGATCGTATTATCAACACCTGAGCGCCTTACTTTCCGCGAAGCAAGGTTATGAGGTACAATGCCAGCTGACTCATGCATGCCATTAGGGATTGCAACAACGTGTTACCTCGGTAGTGGCAGGTGCTGAGTTTCACGTGTGACACATACGCTTAGGTAGCGGCTAAATACGCACGTGAGGAGGGACACGTATCAACGAAAAATATTTCTTATCAGAGTTTCTCTTTGCGCTTCAGTACTGTATGAATAATACACGCGACACATCATTTGTACCCCTCCTGGCGGATTTAAACTGAGCTGCAGACTGGAATTCAAACCGAAAATCTAGCTTTTCGTGCGTAGTCCGTCAGAGAACTTCATAACATCGCTCATACCTTTGCTTTCTGGTCGTCTTATTAAGGGCGATAAACTGACTCGAGGTAAATCGTAACAGCTCCCTTCTTCCCATCAGTTGTTTTACAGAATATGGCACCCAGAAAACATTAGTGCCCCACTTTAAGCTCTCATGAACAAGCTTTTCAGGAGTTCACCATTGACCTGATACATACGTGACTATAAGAACCGGTTCATGACCGTAATGTCTGCTCATAGAAAGCAGTTATGCGTTATATTGCATTAATATGTAAAAGCCACCACCAGTTCTACTTTTCATTACAAGCATGACGCCAAACCGTTTTCACCAGATAAGAACCAACAACCTTTAACTACTTTAGAAACCGGATTTTAACCATCAGCTGTTTTATTTAACCTGTGAATCATCTACCAGTTTCGCCGATAGACCATCATCACTGGATATAAGGTAAAACAGAGGTACCTTTTTAACTTGGTCCCGGCGGATGTTCGAGTCCTCTTCGGGCATGGGTGTCTGTGTTTGTCCTTAGGACAATTTAGGTTAAGTAGTGTGTAAGCTTAGGGACTGATGACCTTAGCAGTTCCGTCCCATTAGATTTCACACACATTTTTTGAACATTCTTTTAACTGATCCGTTTTATGTCACATCGAGTCATGATAATCTGTGACTGAAACTGGTAAATCGTATACAGGTTAAATAAAACAGCTCATGGTTAAAATGGGTTTCCTAATGTCAAAAAATATCGTCTAAGTTTATACTGGCGTATTGAACAGAAGACACTGCTTAACTGCTTAAGGTGTGTATCATATGCGGAGAAAACTTACCAGCAAGTAGTTAACGTCAGAAATTTTGCCATGAAAGTAATTGGCAGAACAGATAAGAAAATAAGTTACTATGTGATAGGGAGGAGAAATACGCTGTTAATGTTTAATGTTTAATTCTTACAATTGTGCAGCAAATGTATAGACAATATTTTCCTGGATAAAATGTTAAACTGATATTTGTAACATTTAACTCAGCAAAAGCTTAAAAATAAAATCTGAATGTACTGACTTCAAGACATCGCTTTCACTGGTTAAGTAGGAAATCCACAGAAGCTTCGTAGGACATTATAACTTTTTTTCGAAATATAATACGCAGTTGCTTAGAATATTGCGTTAAATGCGACGTCACTTTGTTTTTCCTTATACCACTGAACTTGTAAGTAAATATCCAGTGAACAGATGCATAAAAGTGTGTAAAATTACCTTGCTTAATGCGGTTCAGTTTCTTCTTCATTATTATATTGCTTCAATGAGGATAGACCTATAATGAGTTAGAGTTTAGGAAAACTGGGAAAATAAATCTCACCAAACTGCGGAACTGAAAACACATATTTTTATGTGTATGGATAAAACAATACTAATAAAACTAGACTAATCTGCAAGAATGTTATGACTGAATGTCCTAAGGTAACACCTGGTTAGCCCATATTTGTGATATATGAATTTAGACTTAATGTCACAGTGTTGTCCCGAGATGGAGCGGCGGTAATTTCGTGACAATTAACATACCGTATTCCGAATACCGGTACCTCACTGCACATAAAAACTTCATTGCTATTTGAACCGTGAATTTACCTTCAAAACCTTATCTTCAAAAAATGGCTCTTGAGCCGTATGGGACTTACCTTCTGAGGTCATCAGTCCCCTAGAACTTAGAACTACTTAAACCTAACTAACCTAAGGACATCACACACATCCATGCCCGAGGCGGGATTCGAACCAGCGACCGAAGTGGTCGCGTGGTTCCAGACTGTAGCGCCTAGAACCGCTCGGCCATCCTGGCCGGGTACAACTAAGAATCCTCGTATCCCAATACACTTTTATCATTTCCCAAAGTCAATAGGTGGGGCAGAGCACAAGAATTTTTCTCTCTTAGATCTTGCTGCAACATAATACAGGGGCGTTCAATAAGTAATTCAACACATTTCCTTTCTGAAAGCAGGTTGTTCCATTCAGGATATCAGTGCACCATATTACTCCCCAAACGTTAGGCTACAAAACCCTATTTTTCAACATGGTCTCGGTTCAGTGCGGCGGCCTTACACCACGTTAGTGGAAGGTCCTGTGTGCCCGCGTGGTTCCATCCTGTTGGTCTACGTGGAAGCCAACGTCTCGCTGCAGCAGTAACCTCCGCATTATCCACTGGTTGCATACTTCATTGGGCCAAACAGATGAAAGGCGGAAGGTGCGAGATCCTGGCTGTAGGATGGACGAGGAGGAACAGTCCAATAAAGTTTTGTGAGCCCCTCTCGGGTGGGCCTGTCAAAGAGAACTTCGTGACATTGTTTTGGTGACGAAAATGCTGAAGTCGTTTCTTTAGTTTGCTGAGCGTGGCACAATAAACTTCAGGGTTGGTCGTTGCTCCATGAGGGAGGACATCAAACAGAACACCATCCCAGAGTTCCAGAAGTACATGACGGAGGGTGCGGCTTTTAACTTTTTCTTCGGAGGACTGGTCGATTGCCGTTTTGATTCCCATTCGAAGTGATGAAAACATCGCATTTGACGATGTCCGACAAAATGACCGTGCTTTTGTTCCCTGGCAGGTCCTCCTAGACATTATGCAAGCGCCTGTGAATACCTGAGATGTTCTGGTTTTCCACCAGAAGAAGCTCAGTGATACCACTCTGCTTGGAATGCAACTCTGTTGCAGAAGCCATTTGAAGGCTGTGTATAGCGCCGCCACCTGTCGGAACTTCAAGAAACTATATGGGCTGAAGCAGGAATATTACACGGTGTCCCACAAGAAATTTCTCATTCTTTTTCACCCGAAATTGCCCGAAAAAAAGAAATATGCTTCGGCAGGTACTGAGTGCCCCTTTTCGCGCTATGCGAAGTTAAATAGATTTGTATTTTTACTGGAACTATTATTATTAATATCATTGTTTCGACAGAGAATTATTCAGTTGCGGATTTAACTTGGCGAACTCCAAGTTATTGTTGTATATTGTCCAAAACAGCAGTTCACCCGCGTGAATAATGTGCATATTCTGCCAGAGAAAACATCATATTATGTAAAACAAGAAAATTCTTTAAGAATTGAAATAACGTTCACATTCACGTCACGCAGAAATGTAACATCGACTTTTTTCAATAATCTGGCGTATGTTTTTCTTTAGTTGGTCTGCCATTCTAGAGCTACTTTCGTATACGTTTTCTTTTAAATATTTTGACAGCAAAAACTGCAATTAGCCACGTATGCCGAGCGCGTCATCCATAGACCTGTGCTCGTTGCGCTTTCTTCTGTGAAGACTGCGCGAACACGAGGCAGCGACTGGCGTCTGACACGTAAATCTGCCGTGGTGAAGTCTTGCGGTGGACACGTAGCCACTAGTCTTTTTCTTTGTCAGCTGGGAGCAATGCCCAAACACATGAAACGCGGTAAGGTTTCGGGTTAAGAACTTAAATAAAGTCGAGAAAATCTCTTCATAAAAGCCTTTTAGGGTTGGTAATAATTTCCGGAGTACGAACTCAAGATTTGTGGGTACGCTGAGAACTAGCAATATCCCCACTAGGCCGCTGTTTTACTACCGACTAGGGAACACATTTTTTTTTTTTTTTTTAAGACTCATTCCACATCTGACGTTGTTCACGCCCCTTATACACCGTAGCAGGCCTGGTCATAATACCTAAATGGAACAACGCTAATCCACTGCAGCTACTTATCACAGAGAATTGCAACTCCGATAAATTACGTAGTCGGTTTGCGCGTGTACTAAGTCACATTCAACATCTGAGCATGTCTTCACGGTGCTTCACGTTTTCTGTTTGACAGAGTACGCAGTATCTTATATCTATTGCGATCACTTGAGTATACCAACACAATGAAAAGTGCGTGGTAGTGGACAATGTAAATTAAAATGATGGTTTAATCCCAGGACTAATAGCCAATGTAGAGAACTGATACCATTAGAAATAAATTATCACGACTATGAACACCACTGAAACTAAAATAGTAGAAGGACTGCCTCGCCGTGTTTTGAGCAAGACTGCGACGTATCAGAGGAACAAAGTCAAGCTGGTGAGTGTAACGGAAAGCATCCGTTTTGGAATAAATTTCTTCAATATTCGTGAATGATCACAAAACGTTTGGTCCTTAACCATCTGTTTCGGTCAGAAGTAACGGTCTTCAAAACTGCAACAAAACATGGGAAGTGAAATACAACTAGCTGACATATTACATCTTAAAACAATAAAATATTCCATAACGAAAAATTATTACTTTCATGGTAATGGAAAAATGCGCTTAAAACATGACGAAGCATACTGGTTTTATAACTTAACCTAATATGATAAAGTCATAGTGAGATGGTCACAAAATCTACACAAAATCAGCTTATCATCGTCATTCATATTTAAAATATGGTGTGAAAAAAGCCACAGTATGGCTTCTTCATACTGTCAATAGCGCCACTGTTCATATAAAGCGCAGTGTCTGTGCCGTGGGCTCGATAGATGTCGCTACTGTAAGTCTGCGCATAAAATTGTACCGAATGCAATAAATGAAGAGAACAATAAGTAGTGTGCACAGTGGGCTTGCCAAATGTATAAGTTGTTAAAGTGATAAAATGTAATACTTAAAGACGGGGATATAGTTAAATTTAAAATGGTTAAAAAGGGAACTTATTACGTGATAATATTTTGATTCTGAGATGCTCTTGTAGTCATTTTAGATAAAAATGATAACATACGCAAGAACTAGCTTATGGAGCTAATAAAATAGTGTAAGGTTGATAGAATATCTGGGGAAAGAAGCGAGAAGCATGGGTAACGATCGTAAGCTGGTTTTGTGTATATTTTGTGACCACCAAAGCGTATCTTTGTTATATGAGAACATGTTATAGAAAAGGCATGCCTCGTCATGTTTTAAGACATTGTTTGCCCATCCAAGTAAGCAATAATTGTTCGTTAAGGCATATTTTATTGTTTTCAGATGTAGCGTGTCCACTGGTAGTGTTTCTTTTCCCATATTTTGCTGCAAGTCTGAAGGCGATCATTGCTGGCCGAAACAGGTAGTCCAGGGACCAAACGTTTTGTGATCATTGGCGGAAATCAATGACATTTATTCATCACTTCCCGGATCAGTATTTTAATTCGTGATCATGTCGGAGATTTTAAAGCATTCGCTTTAATAAGAAGTGTCCTGTAAATAATGTGACTCCCAAGTATGTCAATGTCAGTTAAAGGAAAAGACGAGTGTCGGTTTTTTAAACAACAGTGGACAGCAATGAATGAGGTATGAAATTTGTAATAAATGAGCAATTGGTCACTCGAAGTATAACGCGCGCGTGTAACGTTGGTCTGGAGCTACTAACCTGTCCGATTTGATATCGCACGTAAAGACGTAAAGCCGTTCATACACCGAGGTGACAACAGTCATCCTAACGTCGCGCCGGACCTCCTTTTGTCCTGCATAGTGCGGCAACGCCACTTGGTATGAACTAAACAAGAGGCAGGAAGTCCCCTGAATAAATATTAATACTCGTCAATAATTGCGACAGTGTTGTCGGTGCAGGGCCTCTCGATTGTGTCCCATAAATGTTCGACGGGATTCATGCCGGGTCATACGGGCTGCCAAATCATCGCTCGAACTATCCAGAGTAATCTACAAACCAATCACGAACCAGTGACACTTCCATCGATGTTTGGGGACATGAAGTCTACGAATGGCGGAAATGATCTACAATTAGTCGAACATAACCATTTCCAGTCAATGATCGGTTCAGTTTGACCAGATGACGCAGTCCATTTCCCCGTAACCACAACCCGCGTCATTATGGAGCCGCCATCAGCTTGACAATTTGGGTCCACGGCTTCCCGGGGTCTTCGCCACACTCGAAACCTACCATCAGCACAATCAAAATCTCTCATCCGAGCAGACCACGGTTTTCCAGTCGTCTAGGGTCCAACCGACGTGGTCACGAGACCAAGGCGCTGCAGGCGGTGTCGTGCTGTGTAGCACAGCCACTCGTGTCAGTCGCCTGCGGCCATAGCCCACTAACGCCAGCTTTCGCCACACTGTCCTAACGGATACGTTGTTCGCACGTCCCACATTGATTTCTGCGGTTATTTCACGCAGTTTTGCTTGTCTGTTAGCACTGACAACTCTATGCAAACGCCGCCGCTCTCGGTCGTTAAGTGAAGGCCATCAGCCACCGCGTTGTCCGTGGTGAGAGGTGAGGCCTGAAGTTTGGTTTCTCGGTACACTCTTGACGCTGTGGATCGCGGAATATTCAATTCTCCAATGTTTTTCGAAATGGAGTGTCCAATGACTTAGCTCCAGCTACCATTTCGCTCTCGAAGTCTGTTAATTTCCGTTGTACGGCCATAATCACATCGAAAAGCTTTTCGCGTGAATGACCTGAGTGGAATTGACAACTCCGCCAATCCGCTATCATTTTATGACTTGTGTACGCGATGCTACTACCGACTGTATGTGTGCATATCGCTATTATGTGGGTTTTCACCTGAGCGTAATTAGGTCCACCAGGCAAGTAAAATTGTTAGGCAAAGACGTAACAGTAAATTGCGGAGAACAAGACGGCATAAGCATTGAATAACATGGAATCTGATTTTGTATGGTATAAAGAAAACACTACTTGTATGACATTTGACACTGTTTCTCTGCTGACAGATAGTAAGCACCAGTGAAGCTGAATACCCGATGGTAAGTGCGGTAGCGTTCTCGCTTCCCGCGCCCGGGTTCCCGGGTTCGATTCCCGGCGGGGTCAGGGATTTTTCTGCCTCGTGATGACTGGGTGTTGTGTGCTGTCCTTAGGTTAGTTAGGTTTAAGTAGTTCTAAGTTCTAGGGGACTGATGACCATAGATGTTAAGTCCCATAATGCTCAGAGCCATTTGAACCATTTTGAACCGATGGTAAAGCAACTTTGGATATGGCTTAGATTCAGATAATCACAAAAAACAAAATTGAAAATGAAGGTACCAGCAAAATCGAAAAGATAACAAAATGAGGAACGCAAATCGGGAACGTCAGTATTAAAGGTAATCACATAATATGTCAATTCACTGAAGGTCAGACCCGCATGGCATACCGTATCGACATCCTCAAAACGCCATTACTGCGACGGCGATCGAGCTAGCCGCGTATTGACCCCCCGACGGTAGCCGGTAGTCGAACCGCGGACCCTCTTTGTGAACGAGGCCCTGCGAGGATCGCTCCCTGCAGACGGACAGGTAGGCGCGCGTCCCCTCCCCTCCCGCCGCCTCAAGCAGCGGCCATAGGCGCTCAGTTCTTCCCCGTTAGACTCTTGGCGCGGCTGCCAGCGGCGAACTCCCGCTCTCTCGTTCTTGATCAGGTCTCGCTTCCAGGATTTCTCAAAGGCGACGACACCCTTTCCTGACGCACTCAGGACGGTAGTTTCCCAGTTGCAGAAATATGATTACCTGATTTAGTCGATCTCGAAACGCACACAGCGGTCGGGGTTCTCGAACCACAGAATTCGTTAACTCGTTGGAAGTTTCTCTCTCGTAACGCAAAGAAACAAGTGAGGGGAGATCCCCGCGGAATCCAACTTCCTGCTTTTCCGGTGAAAAGGGTTGAGAAATGTGTAGAAGTCAAGCGGTTAGGCACGGCTGGTGCTGCCTAAGTAGGACATAGCGTGATACGTACCCAAAGACAGGAAAATTGTACAACACCAATATTCGAGAAAGGCAACAGCTGCAATCCTCTAAATTACAGGCCCATACCATTAACTTCGATACGCATCAAGATTTTGGAACGTAAATTGTGTTCGAACGTTATGAATTACCTCGAAGAGAACAGTCTATTAACACATGGTCAACGCAAATTCAGAAAAATTCAGACAACATCGCTCATGGGGAGCAAACTAGCTCTTTACCCACACGAAGTGTTTGTGCTATCGACAAGGGATTTCAAATTGATTCCGTATATCTACATTTCCAAAAGGCTTTTGACACCATATCTCACGAGTGGTTGGTAATCAGGTTGCGTGCTTATGGAATATCGTCTCAGTTTTGTGATTGAACTTATGATTACCTGTCAGAGAGGTCACAGTTCGTAGTAATTGACAGAAAGTCGTCGAGTAAAACAGAAGTGATTTCTGGCGTTCCCCAATGTAGTATTACAGGCCTTCTGCTGTTCCTTATCTATATAAATGATTAAGAAGACGATCTGAGCAGACGTCTTAGGTTGTTTGCATATGATGCTGTCGCTCATCATCAAGTAAAGTCATTAGAAGTTCGAAACATAGTGCAAAACGATTTAGAAAAGGTATCAATGGTGCGAAAGTTGGCAGCTGACCCTAAATAACGAAAACTGTTAGGTCATCCACATGAGTACTAATAGGAATCCGTTAAACGTCGGTTACACGATAAATCAATCAAATCTAAAGGCTGAAAATTCAGTTAAATACTTAGGAATTAGAATCACGAACAGCTTTAATTGAGAAGAAAACAAAAAATGTTCAAATGTGTGTAAAATCTCATGGGACTTAACTGCTAAGGTCATCAGTCCCTAAGCTTACACACTACTTAACCTAAATTATCCTAAGGACAAACACACACACCCATGCCCGAGGGAGGACTCGAACCTCCGCCTGGACCAGCCGCACAGTCCATGAGTGCAGCGCCTCAGACCGCTCGGCTGATCCCGCGCGGCGAGACGAAAACACAGAAAACGTTGTGCAAAAGGGGAACGAAAGACCGTCTTATTGGCAGAAAACTTAGAAAAAGCAGCTGATCAACTAAAGAGAATGCCTACACTACGCTTGTCCGTCCTCTTTTGGTTTACTGCTGTGTGGTGTGGGATTCTTACCAGATAGGGTCAACTATGTACATCGGGAATGTTCAAAGAAGGACAGCACATTTTGTATTACCAAATAATAGGGGACGCATAATCACGGACATGATACAAGATTTGAGATGGACATCATTGAAAAACGAAGGCGTTTCTCTTTCGGCGGGGTCTTCTCGCGAAATTTCAATCGCCAGCTTGCTGCTACGAAGGCGAAAATATTTTGTTGACGCCGACCTACACAGAGAGAAACTATTATCATAGTAAAATAAAGGAAGTCAGAACTCGCACGGAAAGATATAGGTGTTCGTTTTTTTAGCACGTTGTTCGAGAGTGAAATAACAAATAATTAGTGTGAAGGTGGTTCGATGAACCCTCTGTCACGCACTTAAGTGAAATTTACAGAGTAGGCATGTAAGAGCAGATGTAGATGTAGAAACTTCCTCAAGTTACTGTTGTGGTAGGGACGCTGTTGTTCACGCTATATAAGGAGGCCAGATAGTCCCTTTACACATGAACTAAATGCATGTAACGGCGAGAGGAGGTAAGTATTTACGGTTTGTACCTTCCACTCTGCCCACCGATAAGGTAGAAGTGCTCCTCACGTGAATTGCTACGTGATTGCGACGTGAACGCCCGGGGAGGGGAATGGAGTCTGTGCGTTGACCTGTTCGTTGTTCGCATTTCCGAATTTGGTAAAGAATAATTGCAGGTAGTAGCGCCTCCACTTCCCAGGAGTGCTTAGTGACAAGTGTGTGGGTCGATAAACGTAGGCACGACAGCGGGAATATGACGCAGCTGATGGATGGGTTCCGTGAACGGTTCTGCAAGGAACGTCCAAAGTTTTCAGAGTTTGACCCCGTGGGAGAACACAGGTTTTGGCCTGCGAAGTAAGTATTTTGGAAGCCACTCCCCCCTCTTCTACAAACCCACCTTCCCCTGCTCTGGCCGTCCATCAACCCGCAGGGAAACAAGTACTGAATTTAGTGCGTCTGTCATGCGTCCACGCTCCGAGTCAACTGGAGAGAGTGCTGTTAAACTTGAAATTAAAAGGAAAACAATGTAACGCCAGGTGGACTTGGAAGCTCTCCGGCCAAAGGCTATCAATGAACTAACGGGGGATCATTTAAACCGCCCCATATCTATCGAACAGTGTAGGGAGAATGGTGATGCACTTACGAACGTTTTGGACGAACGCTGTAAGTGTTTCAGGTTGAAATTTTCACTCTGCAGCGGTGTGTGCGCTGATATGAAACAGACCGAGACGCGAAATGGGGGCCTTTCCCTTTCGCTGGCAAATGCTCTAAGAACTGAGCTACCCAAGTACGGTTCTGGCCTGCTCCTCGTACCTTTACTTCCGCCGGTACCTCATCTCCAGCATTCCAAGTGCGGTGAGGTGGTAGTGTGATGAGAGGTCGCAAGTCGTGCTTGGGCTGCTCAGTTAGAGAGCATCTGCCCGCAAAAGGAAGGGTCCGCTAAACACTTTTAATCTGCCATGAAGTTCCGGAACATAGTGTCATTACAATTACGTACATAATAGCACGTCTAGAAGTACTTTCCGACTATCCTGAGCGAGTAGAGTTCAGAAAATAACAACGATCTTGATTTTCTCTATTCGTCGTCATCAATATTATCCTCTTCTAAATAGTCGCCTTTAGATACTGTGTACTAGTACCAGTGCATTTTCTAGTTCCCGAAGCACTTCTGGATTCCATATTTTACCGCTATGTCGTCCAAGACTTTCTTTATTTTTGGGAAAGGGCCATGTATGTCGAATATGGTGGCTGAGGCATCGTAACTGTTTATTTCGGTCCAAAACACACGAAGAAACAAGGCAATGTGAGTAGGTGGTTTATCTGCTACGGTCACTGAATCGTCGGCGTATTTTAAGTTATTTAAAACAATTCTCCTGTCTAGATATGTACCTTTCGGAAATTATGTTTTCCATATCGGATTATTTCATGTATGTAAATGTTGAACAAATTTCGGAAGGTACTACAGCCTTGCCACAATCCTTTGTTCGTTGATATCTCATGTAACACATCGAATATCCAGACAAAGGAAATATCGGTCCGTCCGAAAAGTTCAGAGGCTGATTTTATGCCTGGCATACAAGAGACGTCAGCTCATTGACTACTGTGGCAGCACTAAATAATAACTGCATTCGATCAGTCAGTTGTGAACAGGCAGTGCTAAGTAGTGGACGTGCGGCTGTAGTATATAAGTGCTGATGTGTCACAAATCACAATGGAGGAACATCTCCAAATTAAGTGTTCAACACATTCTCCAGGATTATTTGAAGAAGAGAGAAGTGTAGGCAGTTTGCCGCAAAAACGACGTACAGTTGTCAATATGAACCTACCAGAAACGAGGAAGCGATGCAATTCACGTGAAGGGTCAGTGCTTTATGGATGTAACCAACGTTCAAGGCAATGCACCGCACGAGTTGAACAACAAAGCAAAATCGCAAAGAAGCGCACTTCTGACAGTTTCTCAATGCAATGTTGTGTGGCTGTTCTATGCACATTGTGCTCAACAGGCGGGAAGGGGGGGGGGGGGGGTTAGGGGGGGGGGGAAGTAGGAGAGTTGGGGAGGGGTAGTGAGGTGCAGACTGAAGCTGGCCGGAGTGGCCGTGACGTTCTAGGCGCTGCAGTCTGGAACCGAGCGACCGCTGCGGTCGCAGATTCGAATCCTGCCTCGGGCATGGATGTGTGTGATGTCCTTAGGTTAGTTAGGTTTAATTAGTTCTAAGTTCTGGGCGACTGATGACCTCAGAAGTTAAGTCTCATAGTGCTCAGAGCCAATTGAACTATTTTTTGCAGACTGAAGAATCAAAACCATCGTATAAATGTTCCCTATTTTTTATTATTCCAGTTGCGAAACTTTTTGGATACGTATTCGATTTTCATACCATAGCTGATTGACTATATTTACATGATTGACGTTATAAACAACCGAACGGTGTAGAAAGAAATTAAACACTTTTTCTACTAATTGATGATGCGGAAAAAGAAGCTCTTTCAGATATGTTTAATTAATCCTGCGCTGTCAACAGTCAACAGACGCAAACTCGTGAGCCGCTGTGATTCATTTGCTGTCGTCATTTATCTGATCGTGCTAAATATTTCCTCAACACAGTAACGTTAATGGCATGGGCAAAGTAATCATCAGAGAGCACTTAACGGTATCGTGAACGAGTTTTCCGAGAAAAGCAACATCCGCTATTCCTCTCTGGATTTACATGTGACAGATAAGGATTTGTTAGGCTACTGCTTTGTTCACTGTCGTATCCATGTATGGGGTCTATCCCAGACACTGACAGTCAATATTATGTGGGATGTTAAAAAAGAGTCTTCTGTATTTTGAGAGATGGTACTACGGACAAAAATGTTCAGTAAACATTCGGTGTAAGTGTGTATCTTAAGAGCTCTTAGCACCTGTTCATCGTCGCTACTGTGTAGTATCTCTTTGCTGTTACGAATGAGCTACACAATGCAGTACACAAATGAAAATGCGTATGTGAGGTGTTCGCAGACTTTCGGAGGAAATGGACTGTTGCTCCATCATGCATGGACTACATCTCGAGCCGTAGTTGGAATGGTACCTCGTCGAGGACGACAGACAAATCGTTTGATAGGAAATGACGATACCTTGAACCACTCAACCTGTTTGGTAGTATGTAAGTTTCTATATTTATGTCGCCTATAATTCCTGCTTACGCATCTACACTGATGCTTTGTTTTTCAGCTGCGTGCAGATTTGCATCAGGTCACACATCTTGGTTACAGAAACTGAGACTCCCATTTTGTGTGAAACTGGCTAGATCTTCACCACATCTCTTTGCAACAGCCACTGGCAGAACCGAATACTAGTAGAACCTAAGGGCATGGTCTGGACATAACAACTGGTCATACAGAATCGCCCAGACTAGAGGATGACTACATCTGAAACTACATCTGCACAAGCGTAAGCTGTCGCCAGCATAATGGTCGCCAAAGATGAAGCGAAGATCGATAGTAGGCGCTGAATCAAGCACGCCTACCACGAGAGAGGCCAGAGACACACTGACAAGCAACAAACCGCCAACGCCCTCTCGACAGCAAGTGCTTAGGCCTCCGCCACTGACCAGAGGGCATCACTAATTTACACTTTCAGTTTCACGACTGTCATACATTTCGCGGAGCGGCTTAGTTCAGCACAGGCTATGCCCGTACACAGCGCACAGATTAGGGTTTGTGTGGATCTAACATAAGTCTTTCAGTTTCAGAACCAACAAATCGTTCTACCTTACTGACGATGGTACAACAACTACTGGCTGCACAAGCTGTGTCTACATCTATATCTTCATCTACGTGATTACTCTGCAGTTCACAAAAAGTGCCTGGCAGAGGGTTCAATGAACCACCTTCAAGCTGTCTCTCTACCGTTTGTAATGGCAAGATTACCGATATTGTATGCAAGAGGACTATTACGGATCAGCTTGTACGACAACATATAGACTCTATTCAAGATGAGTAAATATTTCCAGTTCATGTAAATACAGAACAGTATTAATCCACGTGTTCATTTGCGTCGCAGAAAGATGATACCGGCCACCCATAACAACATCCTCTCCCTTGCTTCTTTGTGGTACAACACTCTACAGTAGCGACGCCGATAATCAATCGGCAGAAGATTTTGCTTGCTTCTCTTGTGTTTTAGCTTGCAAGGGGATCGTTTTGAAGTGTTGTGTTCTTGCATGTATTTCAGAAGGGGAGCCGCGAAACTAGTCAAGTTTCTCTTTTCAGAGGATTTGCTTGCTTTTTTGCTGTAACGTATTTGTGCAAACCATCAATTCCCCGTCCCCCCTAGCCCCTGGCCCCGTGCCTCAGCCGCAGACGGCCATTGTGATGGATCTAACACAAGTTTTTCAGTTTCAGAACCACCAAATTGCTACCTTACTGAGAACGGTACTACAACTCAGAAGAAGAATGTCGCACATACGTGACTCAGTTCCAAGCACATTGTCAAGTTCATCGTGTCCAAGGTACAGTAGACTTACAATACTTCATTTCGATTGTGGCGTCCACAGTGTTCAGGTTAATACAAAAACTACTCCCAATCGCGTCTCCCGACGAACTCAGTTATGACAAAGTAATCGCTGCATTAACTCAATACTGTGACCAGAAAGTCCAAGTAGCTGCAGCCAGATATTAGTTTTTTTCGCTTGCAGAAAAAGCCGAAAGACACGTAGCGTCAGTGGTGTACAGAATTAAAGGGCATGACCAGGAAGTGTAAATTTAAATGTAGTTGTGGCAACTTTTACAGTGATCTCGTGATACGCCATACAATAACATTCAGTGTCCCAGGTAGTAGAATAAAGGAACATATCTTAAAGTACTCTGATCCATCAATTCCTCAAGTATTGCAAATCTTAGAGCAATATGATTCGGGTGCCATAGCGGCCGATAAGTTTGACCAGGCCCCGATTAATCGTACACAGTAGCGCAGTCAGCCACGTGGACATATAAACAGGCCTGTGAATTTAGTGAAGTATTGCCCTAGTGAAACTTCCTGGCAGATTAAAACTGTGTGCCGGACCGAGACTCGAACTCGGGACCTTTGCCTTTCGCGGGCAAGTGCTCTACCAACTGAGCTACCCAAGCACGACTCATGCCCCGTCCTCACAGCTTTACAGAAGCTCTCCTGCGAACAGTTTTAATCTGCCAGGAAGTTTCATATCAGCGCAAACTCCGCTGCAGAGTGAAAATCTCATTCTGGAAATATTGCCCTAGTGTTTTTGATCGCCATAAAAGACAGGATTGCCCGTCACGTAACGTAACGTATTACACTTGTAGAATACCAGGTCATGTCCTTGCAGTTCATCAGCAACGGCATTAAAACGCCAATTTTTCCCTCTCCTAGAGAAAACAGGCTCGTGCACAGAACGCTGTATTTTCAAAATCTACATCAGATTATGACAAAAGTAAGATTAAGGTTGTACTTTCCTTCTCACCCTAGTGCTGTGCAACGACGTTCTTATAAACCATTTTGTCTCATTACGAATGGATGGCCGTTGTGTGAACTTTCAGTTAGACACAGGTGCCTCAGTAACTTTTCTTCATCATGCCACGTACGAACAGTTAGGCTTACCACGCCTTTTTAAATCTAGCTAGCTAGCACCTCACTGCTTACAACGCCGCGCGGGATTAGCCGAGCGGTCTCAGGCTCTGCAGTCATGGACTGTGCGGCTGGTCCCGCCGGAGGTTCGAGTCCTCCCTCGGGCATGGGTGTGTGTGTTTGTCCTTAGGATAATTTAGGTTATGTAGTGTGTAAGCTTCGGGACTGATGACCTTAGCCGTTAAGTCCCGTAAGATTCACACTGTTTACAACGGACAGGAAATTCCAGTGCTTGGACCGTGTAGTTTGCCTGCCACTTACAAATCTCACACTAGGATAGTGAACTTTACTGTGTTGAAATCAACAGACAATGAGAAAATATTCGATTTAGATGCTTTTGATTTGTTTGGACTTAGCATCCCAGACAATGTACTTTCATCATCGGCTTTTGCACCAAAATACAGTGTCGCTATCTTGATTAAAGAAATTCATGAAATATTTTCAAAAGGAATGGCAAAAGTTACTAACTTTCTAGCGCATGTTACACTGAGAGACAATGCACAGCCTAAGTTTTTCCAGGCTCGCCCCGTTCCAATCGTAAAAAAAAAAGGTGCAAATGGCTCTGAGCACTATGGGACTTAACATCTGTGGCCATCAGTGCCCTAGAACTTAGAACTACTTAAACCTAACTAACCTAAGGACATCACACACGTCCATGCCCGAGGCAGGATTCGAACCTGCGACCGTAGCGGCAGCGCGGTTCCAGACTGAAGCGCCTGGAACCGCTCGGCCACCCCGGCCGGATCCAATTGTAGCCAGTGAATTGAAAGAATTGCAAGATAATTGTGTAATTGCTCCCATTCAAGCTAGTTAGTGGGCAAAACCTCTCGTTTTGTTGCCTAAGGCTTGTCGTTGCATTCGCATTTGCGCTGTCAACCCACAGACAGTAGTTGACACTTATCTGTTACCTCGCCCTGAGGAATTCATGGACATGCCTGGTGCAGGACGTTACTTTTCTAAGATAGATTTGCGTGATGCCTACTTGCAAATTCCATTGAATGGGGAACCACAGAAAGGGTTTGTTGTAAATATGCACCTAGGACTGTTCAAGTATTTGCGTTTGTCATTTGGCAGTGCTTCCACCCCGCCATTTTTCAACGTTACTTGGAGCAGCTGACTGCAAAAGTGCCATTTTGTTCAAACTACTTGACGATATTGTCGTCTCAGGTCGTACACCAGAGGAACAAACTGCCAATTTGCGTACTCTTTTTTCCAGTGTTGTCAGCAGCAGGACTCAACTATCGCCTTGAAAAGAGTGACTTTTTCAAACTGAATTACAGTACTTAGGTCATGTGATAAACAGTCAGGGTGTGGACCCCTTCCAGTATCATTTCTTGCAATCCCTGACCTGCCTGTTCCTCGCAATGTGCTTGAACTGCAGTCAGTAGTACGCAAGATGACGTACTAGATTCGGTTCATACCGAATGCCGCTCAGATCGCGGTTCCGTTGCATCGCTTGCGTCGGACAGATGTGCTTTTTGTGTGGACTGAAGAGTGTCACGACGCATTTCAGAAACTCATAAATGCCTTGCTCACTCACAGATGTTTAGTGGATTTTTACCCTTCCAAGCCAGTAGTTTTGTAAGTCGTTGCCTCTTCCTACGGAATCGGCGGTGTGCTTTAGTACAGAATTGGTGTACAAGACACATCCACTGCTTTTGCCTCAAAGTTGTTAACTTACACTCAGTGCAATTATTCTAAAATAGGAAATGAGGCTCTCGCTGTTGTGTATGGTGCAACCAAATCCCATCACTATTTGTGTGGTCGCAAGTTCTGTTTAGCGACAGATTCTTGTTTCATCTGCCAAAGCCGTTTCCTACGCGCACTGCTCAAAAGTTGCAGTGGTGAGCTTTGCTGCCTTGGCAGGCTCAGGATCAAACTGTGTGCAGACCTGAGGCAAAGCATGGCAGCGCAGGCGCCCTATATCGCCTTCCGATTGGCCCACACTCTGATTTTGATGCATCTGTCGCATGTTCTTGCCAAATCGACGCGCAGGGCACTGAATAGCTGGCATCTTTTCCCTTGCATTACAGAAAAAGTGCATGGGCCAGGGAAGAAGACCCGATCTCAAGATTTTGTTATATTACATTCTCACGCCTTGGCCTCGTTCATTGAACGGTATCCAGAACTGAGTTGTGCGCCGATATTTTGCACATCGGCATAACCCTTCAGTTCAACAGGGTACGATCCTGGTTCAAACTGACAGTGGACAATCGCGAGGCTGCTCATTCTCAGAGTTTTGCAATTGCTCCACCAACGACATTGGGGAATTGTTCGCACTAAACAGTTAGCGCGACGGCACTGTACTTGGCAGGGCATGGACGCCCATATTGATGACGTCACAGTGTCGCGCATGGGCGGAAAACCAATCCGCTCCGCCACAGACGTTCGCAGCTTCGGCTGAGATTCAGTAACAATGGTAACGAGTCCACATTGACTTTGCAGGACCATTTTGCAACACTCCTTGGCTCATAGTGGTAGACACTTTTAGCGAGTGCCATTTTTGTTGCCTATGAACTCTACCACGTCACATAGCATCATTCAAGCGCTGTCCTGCATATTTTGCATAGGAGGTTTGTCAGAAGTACTTGTGTCGGACAACGGACCACTGCTCGCCACACATGATTTTGACCAGTTTTGTGAATGAAATGGCATTCGTCATCTAAACACTGCTCCGTTTCACCTGCAGTCCAACAGAGTAGCAGAACAGTTCGTAAGCACTTTCATGCAAGAGATGGTCAAGCTCCGCAGCACCCACGCACGGGAACAGGCGCTGCGACTGTTTCTCGCCTCGTATCGCTCCCACACACGAGGCGGACCGTCACCGGCGGAACTTCTGCGTGGCCGCCGCTATCGGACGCTGCTACACCTGCTACACCCACCTTAGCATCCGGCACCGCCAATGGTCCGCAAGTATCGCTTTGCACCGTGCGCTCTTTTTCTTTTCAGGATTTATTGCGCGCTGGTAAAGAGACGTAATCCGAGAACGCATTGGCTCTTCTATGTATTTGATTGTAGGTTGCGATGGTTTGCAGTGCCGCCGCCAGAACCAAATTCGCGCATGTCATTTGCCCCGTGATTCTGCTGCTTTTCTTCCCCCAGATTCACGGCCTCACGACCGCACGGCCTTCGGAGCCGCCCACTGGTACCACCTGCGTCGGGAGTAACTACGCCCTCCACAGTCACGGCTCCTGACACATCTGTACATCCAGCGTCCCGCCTTCTCGCTGTCGCAAAAGCGTGGCTTTCGTGGGGGAGGAGTGTGCTGGCGTAGACTTTTCTTCCCCCAGATTCACTGTCGCCAGCACACCAGTCGGCGAAGATGAAGCGGAGATCGATAGTAGACGCTGGATCAGGCGCGCCTATCACGAGACAGGTCACAGACACACTGACTCACAAGCAACACGCCGCCAACGCCCTCTCGACAGTAAGTCTTTAGGCCGCCGCCACTAGCCAGACGTCCTCGCCAATTTACACTTCCAGTTTCGCTTCTGTCATTGATTCACGAAACGGCTTAGTTCAAAAATGGCTCTGAGCACTATTCGAGTTAACTTCTGAGGTCACCAGTCGCCTAGAACTTAGAACTAATTAAACCTAACTAACCTAAGGACATCACACACATCCATGCCCGAGGCAGGATTCGAACCTAGCTTTTCATCAAAACACGGACTGGTTCCATGAGAACTTTCGTATTCGGAGCAGTTACTCAGAAATGTGAATACGGTTTATATTAACACTACCAGCTGGTGTTAAGTGGATGCTGTATGAATTGTCAGTAATACAGGAGTGTCTTTTCATCTATTTTCTGCATTCTGCAGGTAATTCACAACGCGAAAGAGTTTGCAGTAGACGAAGTGTGTTTCTCAGTAGCGAAGAGCAACAGGAGCTAATAGTTAGTACCGTATGCATTTTAGAGGCCATGTTTACTGGAAACTTCTTTCTCTAGTTGCGGGCCACAACACCAATACGGAATACTTTTTTAACGCCCTGTATGTTAATTAGTTGTCGATACTTTTATCCTGGAGAGATTAGGGTCATTAGGCACACTCTTACTTCTAATGAAACATATTTTAAATTATAGGAACTGTAGAGGAAGACAGAGATTGGTATACATTCAGCAAATAAATGGGAATGTAGTTTGCAAGTGCTACTCTGAGATGAAAAGGCTGGCAAGGAAGGAATTCGTGGCGGTCCACATCAGACCAGTCAGAAGAAAAAAAATGGTTCAAATGGCTCTGACCACTATGCGACTTAACTTCTGAGGTCATCAGTCACATAGAACTTAGAACTATTTAAACCTAACTAACCTAAGGACATCACACACATCCATGCCCGAGGCAGGATTCGAACCTGCGACCGTAGCGGTTGCTCGGCTCCAGACTGTAGCGCCTAGAACCGCACGGCCCAGTCAGAAGGTTGATGGGTGAAAAAGAAAAGTCACTGTGTGATTCAGATGTTGATAAAAACTTGAATTTAATATGGCATACAAAACTTATAATAATAATAAATAGTGGAAGGCGGTAGTATGGTTGAAAAAAGCAGAGTTTATATTAGTTCGTGTACAGAAGGACAGAAAAGGCAAGCTGCGAACTTAAGTAAGGCTACTAAGACGAGTGGGTGTGAGGAACATGAGAGAAACAGCTCATGAAAAAATGATATCACTGTGAAACGCGACTGTCGATTCGTTTCATGTGGGGTTGGAAGACTCGCACGGAGCAACATTTGCGCGAGCGACGCCTGCACGCATCCCGGGGCTCTTTTGCCAGTCTAGCCGGCTTTTCGCAGGTAGTGGCGCAGTAAGGAGTCTGCTACGTCAACACAGCTGCTCGCGCCCTCACCACAGCAGTGAGCAGCCGTGTATCGCTCCAGGGTGGCTCACTAACGCGTCTCGTGACGAATTTATTTTTAGGACTGTTGTATTCATGAGAACTGACTATGAAATTCAGCGTAGTGAGAACCGACAATTAAATTCAACAGCTATTTTAATACTTTGATGCTGCAAAGAATAGGGGACGGCTATGTAAGAAACATGGTATTTCTTACGACTGTTGCAGCCTTGTGATGACTGGCGTTTTAGGACGAAATTTAAACTGACAGATTTATTCGTTACAATTTTATTTAAATCTTAAACATAGAATCACAGAATGTCATTGAATATTACTTATTTGGTTTCCACTAAAGGATCAATGTCTGGTACCACTTTTCGAGTGATGCTAATTCGAAGGCAAGCTCTTAAGTTGAAAACTGCCAAGGAGCTTCTGAGAGTGGATTTCGTTCACTAGATGTGACTCTAAACACCGACATAATCGCAGCTCTAGACTTGTAAAATAGTGAACATTTACACTGATGAAACGGAAGTCTACTAATTTTGCTATGAAATTGATCACGCAAACGTCACACTATTGGTGTACAAGTTCTAGCTGTAGCCGAGTTTCCACACTGTCAACATAACCCGAAAATCGCTGAAACTGTGCAACCCTTTACAAGCTGAAAAGCAGTATGGTAACTTGGTCGAACTGCAGATTGATTCATTGAGTGTTTGTCCTGGAACCAAAAATTTATTTTCATAGTCAAAATGTTGAGAAAGTTATTGAGACATTTATTTTCTGCTACCATGTGACGAATACTTTCCCCTGCCATATCGCTTAAAAGCGGGCTCCCTTCTTTATCTTTAATACTTGTACATCGGCTTCTCGCTGTTCGCCTTTCAAGTGTCCATTATCCTGGTATGAAACCTATTGTAATGTTGGTGTTGTGTTCAAAGTTTTGAACTATATTAATACAACTCTAAGATTATCAAGACACCACAGCATACAACAGACATGTAGACTTGCCACCCTGGGCTGATACGCTGCTGTTGATGTGTCTGACGGCTTTGAAACTCGTAACCTGACCGTCATGATACTTTTTTTATTCCTTTAAAAACAGCTGCAAAGATAAGATTTTATTTCTGCCACCATCAAACGCAACCATCTTTAATCCTACCTTGGTATAAACTTAAACTGGAAAAAACAAGTTACAAGATTTCCAGGAAAACTGAAGCGAAACAATTGGCAGCCAGTGGTTGAAAATCAATTACTTTGCCTGTTGACTGCGTAAATATAAATTTGTGGAATACACTGAAGCCCCGTTCAGTACAGTCAACAAGCTCCAAGGAAACAGGCACTAGCTTACAATCATGTGTCCGTACCATTGCACGTCATCAAGACGACTATGAGTAGATTTTTATTCAGAAAATTCTAGACTGGCGCGGGGACAGTGATTTTTAATAAGTCCTATTAGATTTCACACACACACACACAACTGCGCTCCGTGCAAATGTCAACAAAAAATGGTTCAAATGGCTCTGAGCACTATGGGACTCAACTGCTGAGGTCATTAGTCCCCTAGAACTTAGAACTAGTTAAACCTAACTAACCTAAGGACATCACAAACATCCATGCCCGAGGCAGGATTCGAACCTGCGACCGTAGCGGTCTTGCGGTTCCAGACTGCAGCGCCTTTAACCGCACGGCCACTTCGGCCGGCCAAATGTCAACACATTCCTTATCCGTACAAGTGTAATTCCGTGCAAATGTTACAAACTCGTTTCATACCTTATGTGTCACTTGTGCGTAATGCTTATTGTGGAGTATGGAGTCAGCCACGCTGAATTCTTACTCTGCAAGACTGCTTTAAGAACTCTGTGAAGAAGATGGTACGAGCTACGTGTTTTATGGGTGCTATTTTACGTTCCTTTTCTCCTGTTTCCACGCGTGGTTTCATGGGTAGTGGCATGGTGGCAGAGGAAGCAACGGGGCGAGAACGAGCGAGAACGTTGATTCTGAGATCAAATTTAATGAGATAATTCGCCCACTACTCTTAACGGGGGGTCACATTGACAATGACACAGGCATGAAACGTGAATGGGATAGCAAAACGCGAAGCCACAAACCAGAGAATGATTGGAGCTTTCAGATTTAACGTTCCTCTTCTCCTTCTATCTGAAACATAGCGCCATTTTGGAGGTTGCAGAGAGGACTGGAGGTGAGTGAGACACAAAAACGCTCGTCTCGAGCGAGGAGTGATTGGTTGTTTTCAAATCTGAGTCTCTGCCCTCTGCGTGTTGAACACAAGAGCCATGCTGTGGAGAAGTGCCGGGGTGGACACGGCAGAGGAAGAGACAAGGATTAAAAAGTTGCTGTTGGGGAGGAGGGGGAGGGGGGGCGAAGAGATTTTTAAAATTTAACGAATCTTGCGTACTCCCACTCCTTAGCAGAAAGGAATGACGTCACTTGCGTGGGTGCTTCCGGGACAGTGATCACCGAGCACTTTGTACGTCTGGCTGAAAGATGTGAGCCGGCCGGGGTGGCCGAGCGGTTTTAGGTGCTACAGTTTGGAACCGCGCAACCGCTACGGTCGCAGGTTCGAATCCTGCCTCGGGCGTGGATGTGTGTGATGTCCTTAGGTTAGTTACGTTTAAGTAGTTCTAAGTTCTAGGGGACTGATGACATTAGAAGTTAAGTCCCATAGTGCTCAGAGCCATTTGAACCATTTGAGCCGTTTACCGAATTGTGGTAGGGGTGGACAATTCCGTGGTGTGTAATGTCCTTGATTGTGATTATTAACTGCTTAAGGGATGTAGGACGTCAAACGGGCCGACTTGGAGCAGGAGAGTCACCACAGGACATTTTAATTTCTACTGTCTATATTTTTACAAATAAATTCATAAGACTTTGTCACCATGACCAGGAAGGATTGAGGACTCACACTCATCGCAGTGTAAGTTCAAAAACTTAGCAAAATACCTTTTTTTACATGTGAAATTTCATCATTTTTTCACTTATTACTGGCTGCATTTGTTGCTATAGGTACACTTTTCATCCTAAGTAAGAAAGATTCTTCAATGAATTTTTCGTAGCATACAAACAGTAGTTACAGGTGTATAAAACTCTAGAATTTTCCAAATCTATTAAAAAATGTGGAAAAAATTGAGATAATTAACTATGAAACTTGAGTTTTTTCTAAACATGAAATTTAAAATGAAACAGTTCCTTCATTTTTTCATAAATTAAATAACTTATAGAGTTTCATACACCTGCAACTATGGTTTGTATGCTGTGCAAAAATCATCGAAGAATCTCTCTCACTTAGGAAGAAAAGTGTACCTATAGCGACAAATGCAGCTAGTAATAAGTGAAAAAATGATGAAATTTCACATGTAAAAAAAAAAAGTGTTTCGTTACGTTTTTGAGCTGCTATGAGTATGAATCCTGAATCCTTCTTGGTCATGAATTATGAATTTATTTGTAAAAGTATATACAGTGGAAATTAAAATGTCCTGTGGTGGCTCTCCTGCTCCAAGTCGGCCCGTTTGATGTCCTACCCCCCGCCCCCCCCCCCCCCCCCCCCCCCACCTAACGGTCTTACACAATACGTGTTTAACTACGTAGCCATGTCATAAGAAATAATGTTTCACATTGTACTCGATTTAAGTATTCAAACTCTTATGCAAAAGCAGCTCCAACATTGTCGAGATTTCTCCCATTTCATGGCTTGTTACTGTAGCGAGTAGAAGAAGTATAGGGCGAACAACAATGAATCTGACACACTGCAGGAACGGATTTCTGACTGGAATGGAAGAAAAAAAGTCGTATGAACATGTGTCCTGAAATGAATAGTGTGCGTGCAACGACAACAAATCGTCCCCGAACACGGTACAGAGCCGCATCGCATCCACGTCACGACAGATGTTCGAAGTGGTCTTCATAGGATTGCAGGTGACAGAGACAGTAGCGGTCGTCACACACGATGCACGTTATAGGACCCTGGCTTACACCGTGTTGGCGGCCCACTTGCCTGAGCTCGTGCCGTTGTTCGTCTCAATATCCTGTAGAGCCCCGTCCTCCAAATGTGGTGTACGCACAGTCCGCCGCCTCCCTGTTCGTTCGTCTATCTGAGGTGACCCATCATCACACAAACGCCCAAAAACGGCTTTAAATGTTGTCTGGTATGGTTGGTGTGTGTGAGGGTACTTGTTTTGGTGCAGCCGTGCCGCATCTCGACAAACACCATCTTGTTCCCGACACGACTACCGGACCATTCTGCTGCCTACAGTAAGCTGCGTCGATTACGCAGCCTGCAGCACACGACGAACACGCGGAACGTGGTCAGAGGAACTGTCACTCGTCAGCGCCATTTACCGTGCAAACGATGCCTTTCCGGACACATGTTCGTATGACCTTTCTCCATCTACTTCCAGTCAGGAATCCGACCGTGCAGTTTATCGGTCTTATTAATGATCATCCCGTATATTGTCACGTTTCAGTAGCCAAGCAAGCCGAAATTTAATCATGTGTCAAGTATAGTAATGATATACGACGCCTGCTTGCTAACAAGTCGTTATTGCGTCGCGCAACATTAACTTATTGCTCTACGGACCGGGGCTTAATTGTTCATCTTAATTATCAAATTAGCAGGCAAGGAAGCTTGGTAGATATACAGGGGCAGTAAATCAGTTCTGAGATTAGGTTCAGTGTCATATTTGCACCCCCCCCCCCCTCCACCCCACCCGCGACCCATGCGCACCATGCTGTTTTAATAACGAGATCAAACGAACAGGTTAGAAGCTACGTCTCATTAATCATGTCCTACCTCGGTGCGTATCATTCAACAAATTTGTACTAGGTACTTTTAGTAAATGTCTACCCTACCAGGATGACTGTTAGACAATTACCAGTAATCTTTCATTTTTCTCCGCCAGTATGTATGTTCCACCCATATACCAGAGTAAACAGCTTTTATTTCACTTAACTGCATCTAACACGATAAGGTCCCACTACTTCCAGGATAAGAAGCTACTTACAATTAACAAACAAAAAAAAAAAAAAAAAGAAAAAGCAGGTATAAGGGTGGCTGGGAGAAGATGACGCCATGTGCTTTACTGTCTGGAGCCAGAATATGGCCATATACGTTAACTTATATACAAAAGTTATGACGTTAACAAAAGTGTTTCTACTTTTTGTTAAGTGGAACAGGGCACCAAACTGTGCACAGAGTACTGGGTAGCTTGTTAAAAAATTTGGAAATTTGTGGTAAGTTCATACGGGACCAAACGGCTGTAGTCATCGGTCCCTAGGCTTACACACTACTTAATCTAACTTGAACTAAATTACGCTAAGGAAAACACACACACACACACACACACACACACACACACACACACACACACACACACGCACACATGCCAGAGGGAGGACTCGAACCTCTGACGGGGATAGCAGGCGCCTCAGACCACGCGGGTTATTAGAGCGGGACAGTTCCAACAGAGATGGAGTCTGCGAACGTTTTTGTTTTCTGGATGGACACAGATAGTACACTAGCTGAGATCTCGTATTTCTATTACGATGAAAGGCCAGGTGCTTTCTCTCTGAAGCCGGTTGCTTCGGTGCATGCACACTGATGAAAACGTTCTCGCAGGAGAAGTGTAAAAATATAACAAACACACCATCGTTTGACAGTCGCGCAGAGTCTACATCTACATTTACATGGACACTCTGCAAACCACATTTAAGTGCCTCGCAGAGGGTTCATCGACTCCGTATGGACGACATAATAACAAGCATCGCTCGGTAGGGACACAAGCGAAACAGTTCAAAACAAATAAGTCACCAGTTCCGCATGGAGCCCCAGATCGGTTTTACAAACACAACCCTAGGCACTGCCCCCTTACTTAGCTTGCGTTTATCGCTAATCCCTTTCCAAAGTCCCAAGCGAGTGGAAATAAGCGCAGCACAAGGGCAAAAGAAAAAATTACAGACTAATATCTTTAACATCGGATTACTGCAGAACTGTAGAACATATTGTCAGTTCCGATACAGTAAATTTCCTAGAGACCGAAAAGCTTACGTCCACGAGTCAGCACGGTTTTAGAAAGCAACGCTCGTGTGAAACTCAGTTTGCCCTTTTCTCACATGATGTACTGCAAACTAGGGATGAAGGGCAGCATCCCGATGTTGACCCCAGGCGTCAATAATTTGAGTTCTTCCTGCTGTTAGATAAGGACTTAGATTATTAGACTGTCATTTCATATTTACCATAGTCATGATATGTTTATATTAGACCGGCGTCTGTATCCAAATTGACCCCTTTATTTAATTATGTCGTTACAGCCGTCTATGGACTACGTTTATACAACTTCCCTCACTTTCTAAAGTTCTCTTCCTTCCTCTTTCGCCAGTACTCCTTCATCCGGTGGCTCACTCGTGCACGTTCTTTTGCCGAGAATACTCTGTTCTTCCTCTTTTTCTCCTAGAAGAAATCCTTCACCTCCGCAACCTTTTTCCTAAAGATCTGCCTGTTCTCAAGTTATTCTTCCGTGATCCCGCATTTTTCTAGATCCCAGTGGACTTCTTTCACCCATGGAACTTGTGTCTTTCTGTCATCCTGGAAGAGAAGAACCTTTCTGGTGAGCTCTCTCATTCCATTCTTTTAATATGTCCATAGAAAGACAGTCTTCTTTTCTTCATCGTGGTGGCGATATTTTCAAATCGTTGATAAAGTTCTTGATTTGATCTTAGGCGGAACGTAAATTCATTAGATATTTTTCTGGGCCCAAGAATCATTCTAAGCAATTTGCTTTCTTTCTTTTCCAAGTCTGAAAGTCCTTTCCTGGCTATTGTCTCAGATGCATATAAACATTCAGGTTTGACGACTGTGCTGTAGTGTTGGAATTTGGCCTGGTATGAGAGTGATTTAGATTTGTATGTGTTCTGACACAATCTGAATGCTATTTCCATTTTTCTTGCCCGTTCTTCAATTGTTGCCTTTTCATTGTTATTTGGAGTCAAAATCTCTCGTAGGTACTTGAACTTCTGAGCTCTTTTGATGTCACCCTACTTGGTCCTCATTGTCCAGACTGGATCAGTGGCATTTATGTTCATATATTGTGTCTTCTCAAAAGATATTTGCAATCTTGCTTACACTGCTGTTTCCTTGAGGACTTCAATCTGTTTAGTTGCAATTTGCAAATTCTCTGAAAAACACTATATCAACTGCAAACGCGGGGCATTCAAATGTAAGCCCAGGCTGATTCCATTTGGAAAGTTGAACTGACTCATTTCTTTTCGCCATTCCCTGATAACTTCTTCTATAGCACCTTTACCCCTTTACTAACTTATAGTCTTTTTACATAGGTGATATGAGATAATCTATCTTATAAAGCCAAATTGATACCAAAAACTTCGAAAGAGTATTGACAGATTTATTTTGCATTTTACAGGATGCTCCAATAAACATTCGGACGGACATAGATTACACATTTTTGTAATGTATGTGTTATGTCATTATAGATATACTATATAAAAGAGAAATATTCTTATCAAAAATGTCTGAAAGTTCGTGATCCATTTACTTCTAATCTTTACACGATGCCCTAATAAAAGTTTGCACAGTTAAAGCCTACAACTTTTTAAAATATTTGTTATATTTCTTTTCCTCAACTTAGCATGTAGAGCAGCCTCCAAAAACTGAGGTGGAAATGGTCTTTGAAGTGTTTAGCATGGTAATGATATGTAATGTCTATACCAAGATGTTTTTCCTTAAACACCTGAAACATGACTTACACATTTAATTTTGATCAAGGTAACTTTTACCTTGAAGGAATAGCAAGTCTGTTTTCTTGGAAAAATTACAATATGTTGATGAATGAGCATCTTAATTTCGACAGGTTTTGAATTCGCTCTGAGGTTTTTTCCTGTTAAATCAACTGGAGACTTAACGGCTACCAACAATTGTCTTAGACACAGGACCATGGAAAGCTATAAATGCCTTCTGGCAGATCTCTTTCCATTTGTCATTGAATATGATGAACTACTTAAAACTGTGACTACACTTAATGGATTACAACCTTTTAGATGAACAAAGTCTTTGTACATCGTTACAGGTGATGAGACCTTGTAAGTAAAAATAGGAGAGCGCCAAGCTTTTTGCTTCCTGGGGTGCTTTCGTAAAGATATGGACATTATCTTCAGGTTTAATTGTTGGCAGGGATCAATTAGTAGCCTTCCATATCTGTTGGTAAATTTTTGCGCAGGATAACTGCCTATAGTCTTCCTGTGATCTTTTTCTCTGCCCAGTTGTGCATTAAAGTTACCAAGGAGTAAAATGGTGTCATTCTTGGGTATCTTCGCCATAGTCTCCTCACTTCGCTAGGGTTTTTCTTGTTGTCTATGTTGGTTGGGGCGTGAGCGTTGACAAGTGTATAATTTCCGTTGGCGCACAGTATATGTGCCGTCATGAGTCTGTTGTTGACGGGAGTGACTTCCTTGACGGAGTTTATGATCTCCTTGTGTGCAAATTTCGCTGCAAGGGGGCAATCTATCAATTTTGCTCTTGAATATGCGGCAGTTACCATAACCTGTGGTATCATCGTCAGTATATCGTGTTTCCCGAAGTGCTAGCAATAGGTTCTTTTGTCTGTCGAGTTCTGTAGTAAGACTGAGTAGCTCTCCAGGTTGTATTAGTGTATTGATATTTAGTGTGCCAATGATTGTTGGTGTTTTAGTGGGTAGTTTGCCAGAGAACTCCGACTTTCTCCGAATTCGTGGTTGCTCGGGTCCCCCAGAGTCCAAATTCCCGGTTGCCGCCTGCCAATGGGTGTATTGGTTACCACCTAGGGTAATGTTGTTGCTCTCACGAACCGTAGTGCTTGTTATAAAATATTGTCCACCTAGGCTGGTTGTACAGAACCAGGGATTGTTAGTTCCTGAAGCAGTTGCTACAGTTGCTGACCAGGTTGTCGGTGGTTTCCACAACAGACGCCACTTGGGTTTTACGAAGATAATTCTTCCTCCTTATTCTTGACTGTTTTACTCTGTCCATCTCCTTGTCCCTCTTGTCTCTGTCCATCTCTCCCTCCCCCTCCCCGTTTCTTTGTCCATCTCCTCCTCTTCCCCTGTCTTTCAGTCCATCTCCTCCTCCTCCCACACACACCGTTCATCTCCACCTTCACCACTCAGTCTCTCTCAGTCTCCTCCTTACCCCTGTCTCTGTCTGTCTCCTCGTTCCCCATTTCTCTGTTCGTATTCTGCCAAACCCCTCTCTGTCTATCTTTTCGTCCCCTATATCTCTGACCATACCTAATGTCCTGCAATTGCAAACGGTATCTTGGTTTGAAAGTAAATACTCTTAAAATAAATGGGTAAACCGTTTAGGATCACTAATATAATGGGTGTGGGAGAGACCTGTGTAGTAGGTGTATGTATAGCTCTAATGACAGTATTCCTCGTGGTCTTAATCAGTTAATTGGTAGGATCGGAAAGTTTCAGAGGATTCAGATTCCATAGTAGTCTTCTAATTACAAGTCATTAGCTATAAATACAAGTTTTCTCTTCTCTCTTAAAATTGACTTTGAGGGATGAAGAGGAGACTGATTGTGTGGTGGAGGAGGAGATGAACAGTGATGTCGTATGTGTATTTCTGGAATGCAGGTGAGTGTAATGTGTTCACTTATAGTGTAACGTTTGCTTGTGTCCTACGATAATGATAAGGGAAGGGAAAGGGTGAAACCTGGTCCCGGCACACACTCTACTCTCCCACGTAACACCAAGGGGTTCGCTGAGCTCAACATCCCCACCCAATGGACGGATCACCATCAACAGTGTCACAGGCCATCATTTCTTGAGTCACTGTGGAGAGGTCCGGTGTTTAATTCAGGATAATGGCGAAAGTCTGGTGACTAGGCCCATTGCCAGCTAAATACTGGTGGAGAAAATTCCGTCCACCACCAGAATTGGAAATTACCTCCATTCAAGGCGAGCGCCTTCACACACTCGGGAACCTTAGCGACTTCGACTGCAGAAGGCGATCGTCTCGAAATTCACCCCCGTCCACATGAAACAAGGCGTCGACTGCACCGACGGCCGAGTGAAGCGTTTAACCTGCCACGTTTGGAGGGTGTATTTCAGGCCACAGGCGGTTCCATGATGTTCTGAGGATATTTCCTGTACGATGACTTTGGCGCATCCCCACATGTCACCGTGGACATCAGCTAGGACGTCTGATCACCCGCGGTAATAAAGTGTTGCTGTCTCCTCAACCACCGTCATTGAGTAAGCATGCATCGCAACTTCTTCCCTGAAATCAGTTTGGTTTTATACCGGATTCCAACACACGTATTATTACCCTCTCCTTTGGTAACAGAGCCCTACTTTTTAACATCTTCTTCTTTGAATGTGACGGTCTTACGCCACCTTACTCGTATGGCCTGAATGCCCAAATGGTACCACTCTACTGGTCGACTTGCTGCATCAGTCACCACCCAATCATCGACGTTCTGGTTTCTGCGGAGTGGATGATTCATTGTACTAAACAGGTGGAAATAGGAGCGCGAGATCAGGGCTGTAGGGATAATGAGGAAGAACAGTCCAACAGAGACGCCCGGCTGAGCAGCGAGGTGTTTAACTTGGTTCAAATGGCTCTGAGCACTATGGGAGTCAACATCTGAGGTCATCAGTCCCCTAGAACTTAGAACTACTTAAACCTAACTAACCTAAGGACATCGCACACAACCATGCCCGTGGCAGGATTCGAACCTGCGACCGTAGCAGTCACGCGGTTCCGGACTGAAGTGCCTAGAACTTCACGGCCACCGTGGCCGGCTGAGGTGTTTAACTGTTATCTGTCGATCACCTCTAATAAGAATGTTCGCACGTTCCAACATTATAAGACTCACAGTTGTGTATGGCGGGAAATCGGATAATTTTGCGAGACCTTGTTCCGGTAATGACAGTCACCTCATCGTGCTTTTATCTACTGCCAAGTGTCCGTACACAATATCTGAGATACTCTTATTTTTCGCCAAAAGAAACTGAACTGCTACTCTCTGCGTGGAACATACCTCCGTATCAGAATCCATTTTGAAGGTTACTTATAGAGCCGCCGCTTATCGGAACATTCCGGAAATATAGCGGCTGAAGCGGGAATATTTAACGATACAAATCCGGTATTCTTTCAACCGAAACTGGCTGAGAAAAAAAAAGTGTTACATTATTTATTATACACCCCTCCTACATCCCTGTGACTAGTACACTGTGGACACTTCCATCTTTGAAGATAAGAACAGAAGTTTTGACCGGGCTACATGCTTCCGTTCGTGGTTTGACGAACAGGCAGGCACCCTGTCGCATCTTGAGTGACCCGATAAATCACCGGTATTAATCCCATAGAAAATTGTCTGGGACTATTTGCAACAGCGGATGAAATGGAGCAATCAACATCATCGCAATTTGAAAGCTCTACGGGACTTAAAATTTCAGTGCGTAGCATCAACTGGATAAGACACTCCTGAACAAACTTTTTTACTCTTCCCACCGCAGAATTGAGGCCGTTATTATGGTTCAGTGAACGTAGGAGGATTTGTGATGACGCAGACAAAATTTCTGGTTGGTGTGATAAGTAACAACGTGCTTGACACGAACAAAAATTTTAAGTTAATGCAGAGGAGTAGGAAAAACTGATGTGTCGACAGAAGTGCCGACACAGTGTGGTTTGAGGAGACTGAAATGCACGCTATAAGCTCACGCAGGATGGCGTGAGGTCTGAAACAGGGTACGTAATGAATGCTATAAAGAAAAGTACGTAGCTTCTGGAATACTTAACTTTAATCCATCCTTGTTGTACATCGCTCTTGACGATACAAGTGAGACTCTTTAGATACAAGCTATGTAATGCTAATGGCGCCTTGCTAGGTCGTAGCCATTGACTTAGCTGAAGGCTATTCTAACTATCTGCTCGGCACAGGAGCGAGGCTTCTTCAGTGTTGCCTCGCTAGCTAAGTCGTCCGTACAACTGGGGCGAGTGCTAGTAAGTCTCTCGAGACCTGCCGTGTGGTGGCGCTCGGTCTGCGATCACTGACAGTGGCGACACGCGGGTCCGACATGTACTAATGGACCGCGGCCGATTTAAAGCTACCACCTAGCAAGTGTGGTGTCTGGCGGTGACACCACAAAAACAATCCTGCCGTGTTCGAAAATAGCATTAGTAGTGTGATGCTTGACACAATGCAGATGAAATATCCAGGCGTAGCGCTGCGAAGCGATATGAAATGGAACACGCACGCAAAGCCGATAGTAGGGAAATCGGATGGTAGACTTTGGTTTATTTGGAGAATTTCACGTAAGTGCTTTGCATTTGTACAGGAGGCCGCATAAACACCACAAGTGCGAGTCATTCTTGAGTACTGCTCGACTGTTTGGGATGTCGACCAGGTCGGATTAAAGGAAGACGTCGAAGCAATTCAAAGGCGGGCTGCTAGATTTGTTACCAAGAAGTTCTAACCTCGTCAGTGCTACATAGATGCTTCGTGTAAGTAGATGGAAATCCCTTAAGGTGAAACGACGTTCTTCTCGCGGAACACTGCTGAAAAAATTAAGAGAAGAGGCATTTGCACTGACTGCAGAACGACTGTACTGCCGCCACACACATTTCGCTTAAGAACCACGAAGATAAGATTCCAGAAACCATACACCATACGGAGGCTTGCGCAATATGTATGTAAACGTCGATGTAAAAGTAGAGTGTCACGGTACAGGTCTGATGTTTCCTGGGGTTGATCCGGCCTGCTCACGTAGGCTGTACAGCACCCGGTCACTCGACGCTATTTCACGGTGGCTGACATCTTGAGTTCTACTTCATCACGATCTACATCGCCGTATCGCAGACCGATTACCTTAGTGTGTGTATGAGTTCCACTGACAACACCAAGGCCAGCCGTTGCGTATGAGGCAGAGTCCGCTGTCGTACGGAGCTCCGACTTCCTTACCGGGCAGCCAACCGGGAGGGAGCACATTCAGACGGCGCGTCGTTATCTCCGCTTATCAGTATGTTGCGCGAAACAGGTGACACACGGTACGGGATTATCTCCTGGCGCCAGACTAACCTGTTTGCGGGGACACGGCCGCCGATGAACACGAAAACTTCGCAACGTTGATACTGTGGCGCCACAGGGGTCTCACGTGAATCACGGTGGCCTTACAGTGCTCAGTTGCCTCAACAGTCGTCAGAGTTGACGCTAGACCTGATACTCGGATGAGAACTGTTCATTCCGTGAAATGTGATGCTGATGCGGGGCGTGCAGCCGCATCGTCATCAGTGCCCTGACGACAAGTGTAGGGTGGGTGGGGGGGGGGGGGGGGGAGGAAGGGATGAAGGGACTAAGTGAAGAAGGCCGTTCCCATGTGCGGAGTAGTTTATAATCTATTTAAGTCTGCAGCATTTAAGGCGTATTATTCAGCTGTATAAAACGAGATGAACAATAAAAAAAATCGGAGAAGTGGGATTAAGACTCGCGCTCTAACGGTTCCGTACAAATTTAATTACGTACATGGGTAGCGAGTTCAAAATATGTGTTGTAAAAGGCCGTAACTTTTGACTGCATTGACTTAGAAGCTTAAGTTTCTTACATCGCGAAGGGACCATAGACGTTGGTATTTGACATAAACGGCAGCTTGATATCTACAAGCGTTCCTGAGAAGAAGACCACAGCGGCCGGCCCAATTTTTGAATTCCTCATGCGTATTTTTTCTGTTGTTATAATATTTTTGGTTATTCAGAAATTATATAGACGACCAAATATCATTATGGGGAATTTATTTTTAGCATATTTCTGGGGGGAGGGGGAGGGAGCTGAAATTTTTCCTAGGCAATGGATATTGGTGGGGTGAAGCTTATATTTTTGTGTAGGGGTTTTGAATTTGTAGTACTGTTGGGTGAATTTGTAAAAGTTGAAGGTCTGTGCGAATGATAGGTTTTGGTACGTATCGGGATGTATGCATCGCTATTCGCAGAAATTTATTTTGTATAAATTGACTCTCCTTCAGATTGATGTTGTTCACTAATGACTAATTCCAGAAGTATAAGGTAGCGTATGTAAAAGAAAACTTTCAGTAGTCTCAGTTTGGTCCCGATGCTGAGTGAATCTCCTGTGATCATCTGATATAACAGTGACTCTCCTTTAATGATGATATATTCGACGTACTTTATGAATTAACGATTTCGGCCTACCGTTGAACAGGCTTAATTTACATGGGCAAGCCAATTATGAGAAAGCTTTTGTGTATTATTCTATCGAGTCAGGACCATGGTACTTACATACGTCTACAGTAAATTCTACCTTGGGAACATATTCTGCGTGGCAATCTGAAAAAAAGTAACAAGTAAATAACTCAAGCACATAACGTTAATACTGTCAGTAACGGCAGTTCCTAATATATGTCGCACAAACCGGTAAGAGGCAGTGTGACCGTGTCTACCCATTCCAAAGTGACAGTTTTCCCTCATTGGTGAAAAAAATCGCCTTTATCCTGCCGCGTGTACACTCAGACCGTAGTTAGTAACACAGTCCTAGTCGGGCGTTATTTTTATCCTGCTGGCAGGAATTTCTGCGAACTAACGTTTCGAACAGTGGATCGATGAGTGCCTGACTGTTTTATGGAGGAAACACGAGGGAGAGAAAATTTCTCCAGAGCGGCAAAGCGACACAGTGAGACGTATTGTCTTTCTCGTACATCTCGCAGATTTTAACTTGCTTCGCCCACATCTTTAACTGGCCACAGATACCTATGAATTTAATAATAGTCGGAATGAGATACATAACATGTTTTCACACTAATCATACATTAATTAATTACAACAATCTATGTAAAATGTTTTCACATAGGAATTATTATTTGTACACATCAGTGATTAGTACTGCACTGTAGCATAACTTCAAAGAAATACAGAACTTCGAAAGTATTTCTATACATTTTATATCTACATCGACCATCATCAGTTACTTGGCTGCCCAAATAATAAATCGCGTCTACTTGTATTAGTGTCTCGTTTCCGAATGTAATCCCTGATTTAGTTCGACTGCGTCCAGTTAACCTTGTATTATTATTATTATTATTGACATTCATCCAATAACCTCTTATCAAGATATTATGCATTCCCTTCAACAACTTTTCCAACTCCTTCGCCCTCTCTGACTATTACTCTCATCAAGGAACCGAAAATTTTTATGACTTCTCCCTCAACTTTACTTTCCTAACCGAATTTCTGTTTGGTTTACTGCCTGCTAAATATGCTATACCGGGGATACGCTACAAACCCGTCTCGGTTCCTTCTCAGCCACGACACTCCATTAACGTTGTTCGACTCTTACAACTATAGTCAGGTTTCTGTACGAGTTGTAAATAACCGTTATCTCCCGTCATTTTAGAATTTAAAATAGTAAATTCGGGAGAAAATTGTAAAATTTCCGTATGTGCATCCTCTGATGAGTATTAGCCCAGCAGCTAAATATTTATATACAATAAAATAATACTTTAACTGTGTGTATTCGGTTTTTATTAATCTGCGACCGGTTTTATTGATACAAACAACCATCAGATCACAAGATACAGCAAACATATCATTTACCGTACTATAATATCTACATTTACTCTTTTAATTGATGAAATGTTAACTATATTAGACTGAACTAATTTTCATTATATGTCTGTTTGTGTGAGACCAACATATCCTCAAAACTGTAAAGATATCAACTCAACTACAAATACTTTAAATCAGAAATGAATTCCTTTTGTTTTGGTCACACAAAACGGTCAGATCCTGTTGTGTGTAATCTGTCACTTGCGTGGTATGGGATATGAATATAATATAGGACACCTACAGTTAATATGGCTACAACTGAAACATGTAGGAAGAGATTCTGCCCATACACAGTAGAAATATTATTAATATTGTGACAGATTTTGTGTGGGTATCTATAATGTTTCACACACCTCATCTCCTTCTTCTCCTAGTCTCTGCCCCTCTCCCTCTCCCCCTGTCTTTGTCTATCTCCTCCTCTTCCCCTGTCTTTCAGTCTATCTAGTCCTACATCCCTAGCACGATGATCCGTTTCTGACTTTGGCAGCAGCCTGAGGCGGTTGGCAGGTGCATATACACTCCTGGAAATTGAAATAAGAACACCGTGAATTCATTGTCCCAGGAAGGGGAAACTTTATTGACACATTCCTGGGGTCAGATACATCACATGATCACACTGACAGAACCACAGGCACATAAAAACAGGCAACAGAGCATGCACAATGTCGGCACTAGTACAGTGTATATCCACCTTTCGCAGCAATGCAGGCTGCTATTCTCCCATGGAGACGATCGTAGAGATGCTGGATGTAGTCCTGTGGAACGGCTTGCCATGCCATTTCCACCTGGCGCCTCAGTTGGGCCAGCGTTTGTGCTGGACGTGCAGACCGCGTGAGACGACGCTTCATCCAGTCCCAAACATGCTCAATGGGGGACAGATCCGGAGATCTTGCTGGCCAGAGTAGCTGACTTACACTTTCTAGAGCACGTTGGGTGGCACGGGATACATGCGGACGTGCATTGTCCTGTTGGAACAGCAAGTTCCCTTGCCGGTCTAGGAATGGTAGAACGATGGGTTCGATGACGGTTTGGATGTACCGTGCACTATTCAGTGTCCCCTCGACGATCACCAGTGGTGTACGGCCAGTGTAGGAGATCGCTCCCCACACCATGATGCCGGGTGTTGGCCCTGTGTGCCTCGGTCGTATGCAGTCCTGATTGTGGCGCTCACCTGCACGGCGCCAAACACGCATACGACCATCATTGGCACCAAGGCAGAAGCGACTCTCATCGCTGAAGACGACACGTCTCCATTCGTCCCTCCATTCACGCCTGTCGCGACACCACTGGAGGCGGGCTGCACGATGTTGGGGCGTGAGCGGAAGACGGCCTAACGGTGTGCGGGACCGTAGCCCAGCTTCATGGAGACGGTTGCGAATGGTCCTCGCCGATACCCCAGGAGCAACAGTGTCCCTAAATTGCTGGGAAGTGGCGGTGCGGTCCCCTACGGCACTGCGTAGGATCCTACGGTCTTGGCGTGCATCCGTGCGTCGCTGCGGTCCGGTCCCAGGTCGACGGGCACGTGCACCTTCCGCCGACCACTGGCGACAACATCGATGTACTGTGGAGACCTCACGCCCCACGTGTTGAGCAATTCGGCGGTACGTCCACCCGGCCTCCCGCATGCCCACTATACGCCCTCGCTCAATGTCCGTCAACTGCACATACGGTTCACGTCCACGCTGTCGCGGCATGCTACCAGTGTTAAAGACTGCGATGGAGCTCCGTATGCCACGGCAAACTGGCTGACACTGACGGCGGCGGTGCACAAATGCTGCGCAGCTAGCGCCATTCGACGGCCAACACCGCGGTTCCTAGTGTGTCCGCTGTGCCGTGCGTGTGATCATTGCTTGTACAGCCCTCTCGCAGTGTCCGGAGCAAGTATGGTGGGTCTGACACACCGGTGTCAATGTGTTCTTTTTTCCATTTCCAGGAGTGTAGACAGGAAGCGAGTACGAGTGAAATGTTGCGGGTTGCCTACACCAGGAGTCAGGCTCCTCTGTCACCAGGTTCCTACCTTCCTCGAGTATTACGAGCTGGAGAACGGTGTCACGGCAGTCGCTTACTGCTAGGTGACTCAATCACTCTTACATCCAGACCTGCAATTCTCAGACTGTCAGATCGGTAGCAGACGTTGTATATCGACAGTCAGATCGGTACCAGACGTTGTATATCGACAGTCAGATCGGTACCAGACGTTGTATAACGACAGTGAGATCGGTACCAGACGATGTATATCGACAGTCAGATCGGTACCAGATGTTGTATATCGACAGTCATATCGTTACCAAACGTTGTATATCGACAGAGAATCAAACGAAACTGTGATACAGTTCGCGCAACGTACTGTTATCCAGAAGAACATACGTAAACGGTAAGTAATAGATAACGCATGACTTACAGAGCACAGGAAAAGCTTAGCTGTGAGCGTCTGTTGTGTAGAGCTCCTGTGGGGAGGTTGGCAGAGCCTTAGTTTGTTGTACCGCGAGTTCTGAATTCGAGCCCAAGTCATGACGGTTTAGCACTGGCAAAAAGGGTATTCCTGGCCAAGAAAAGTTCACTGGTATCAATCGTAGGTCTTAATTTGAGGAAGAAATTTCTGAGAATATACGTCTGCAGCGCAACATTGTATTGCAGTGAAACATGGACTGTGGGAAAATCGGTCTGGAATAGAATCGAAGTATTTGAGATGTAGCGCTACAGAAGATGTGGAAAATTAGGTGTGTTGATAAGGTAAGGAATGAGGAGATTCCCCGCAGAATCGGCGAGGAAAGGAATGTGTGGAAAACTCTGAAAGAAACGAGGGACAGGCTGGTAGGACGCAATACATCCATGAAATAATTGAGGACATAGGCTGTAAGCGATACTCTGGGATGAAGTGGGTGGCACAGGTGAGGAATAAGAGACGGGCCGCATCAAACCAGCCAGATGACGGAGGAATATGTTTAACAGACTGACACGGGGCAGAGGCTGAAGGAAAAGGAGAACAGTATTCTTTATCCCTTTACTTTCCGAAATATAAGTCTGGTTGTCTCAGACCCTAACACATATCCTGCGTACATGCTTAACTAGTACAAAAACCTGCATGTCATTTGTTAAAGTGACTGAGACAAGTTATAAGCCGAGGCATTAATACGGTGTAAAATCTGTCTTTTGTTGCAGAAAATTTAATGATTTCAACAGTTTGACTTCTTAGAATTGACTGGCTAAATCACGAAATTTTCAACAACAAATGCGAAACCATACTACAAAACGCAGTGTGCCACGTGGTTTCAGAAAGGAATGTGAGCCCTCTTGGAAACAGGAGGCGGGAGGCAAGGCTTCTGTAAGAAGTACGAGACCAATGGGGACCCAAACGTGGGCAACAAAGTACTCCCGTCTCTTAACAGCCAAAGGAGAGAAAGGTGGTTAATCACACCCAAGAACTGCACTTGACCCACTTAGGCCGCAAATTATGAGCCATTCTGAAATTGTTACGAATATAACAACCAAAAATCATCCAGAAACCAGATATTCGCCATCGCAGATTGCGTAGCACATGAAGTCGCGAGCGGAAAACGTTCCTTTGAACTACAGCAACATGAGAAAGGTGCAAAAGGAGCTGAAAACGTTAGATGGCTACCTCGACGGCACATCATCGTTAGCTCTCCTTTTACTGACTATCGGGTCGGCAAAGCTGTAAGATGCCTAAAGTTAAGGAAAGCAGTAGGAGTAAATGGAGTGTTCTCAGAATTTATCAACCGCCTGGGAAAACATGGAAGGAAAAGATCAAAGAGATTTTGCTCAGACTGCTTGAGCAAAGATCAGGTACAAGTAGATTTTAAAATCCTTGCAATTCTCGACCCAGGCAATTCGGAAGACGATCCCTTGAGCTATCATCCAATTTCCCCGTTCAGTGTCCATTATGAACTGCTAGAAAGGCATGTCTGCAATAGGACTTAAGGAACTGTTGTCGGTACACAGTAAACTTTCCACGTCTGCCTTCATGTAAAACATGCAAGTTATACACAGTGAAGAACGATCTACCACAAGGATCTCCTCTGGCTCCACTGTTGTTCAGCCTCTACGCATATAGGTGACATGCCAGAAACTATATTCAGGAAATTCTGCTATGCAGATGATATTGCCATCGCATTTCAAAACAAGCACTTACAGGAAAGAGAAAATGAGCTCACATAGGACCTGGAAGGACTTTGTGATTATTACAGAAATTGTAAATTGTGCCCCATCCCTACGAAAACAGAAATGACTGTTTTTCAGGTCAACAGCATCTTAGCAAATCACCCGTTTGAAGTCACTTTCCGTAAAAAAAAAAAAAAAAAAAAAAAAAATCCTCGTCTTAGGTATCTCGGAATCACACTAAATCATTCAGGTCTGACCTCACGTCACTTGCAGGCCAGGAACAATATTATCCAGAAGCTAGCTGGAATTTCTTGTGAGGTTCAAGCTGATACTTTCCATACAACATCCTTGTCTCTTGTTTAATCAGTGGCTGAATATTGTGTGCAAGTATGGTACTAGTTTGTACATGTCAGTAAGGTGAATGTTCGTTTGAACGATACCATTAGAATCATAATGTGCGCATTGAGATCAACTCCTCTACCTCGGCTGTAACATTGCTCCACCACATTTGAGACGAAAAGATGCAGCAGTCCGTGAAATGGGATTTTTCCCAAAGGCTTCAAGTCTAGGACATCGTGCTCAGTCCACCGAGCATGCGCTTAAAGTCAAGGAAACCATTCTGCATATCTCGTGGGATCCAACCCGCAAGACTAAGGATGTGTGGATGGAACCTAGGAGCAACAACAGCAGCATGTGTCGTCTCTCCTCGAAGGCCCCATGCGTATTTCAGGCTAGCAGCTGACTAGAAGAACCTGGTGTCAACTAAACAGAATACGATGTGGACAAGAAAGAACTAACTGCTTCATATACGAATGAGAACTCTCAGACTCCTCACTTTCTGACTGAAGCTTCAGAGCAGACCATTGACTACAATGTAGAGGAATTTCCTAAGAGATATTTCAGTGGAGACTGGAAGGATATCATCAAGCCTCTACAACAACATTTCAGTAGGGAATTACTTCCGACATCACCCTATAAGGTCAATTGAGACCGGAACTCTTGCATATTCCTTTTGTATTTTATTGTGTTAATATTGCTGTGAATTGTGTATATATACCCATACGATAAATAAAAATAACATAAAAACTGCTTGCAGTAAAACAGCTGTGCTATTTGGTTGCTTAATTATTACAATATATACTGTCTGAATGAATTAAATGTAGTGTGTATACTGACGTCTTCGTATGGTATCTTTGAATGTAATGGAAATATTTTTGGTCAGATGTAACTTGTCTTGGAATTATTAGCCAATATATATGTCTGTTACTGATATGGTTTTGTCTGAAGTCCATGTGAAAAAATGGTTTCTCTCGTTAGTCATGGGTAGTGCAACAGTAAAAAGAACTTCAGACATAAAAGAAAACGAAAACATGCACTTCTGGACGAAAACGTATATTAGAAAGATAACTATACTCACAGGAGTTGTCGATTCGCAAAACTACGAATGTTTATTCACGGAGGCTCATTCACTCCCCAAACATTAAGTGTTAGGTACGTCTTAACGTATTAGTTCTTACATCATGACCCGCAACGGTGACATCAAGCTCTTTAGAAAGCTTCGTAGTCTTTTTGGAAATGGACCATGGAAACGACTTTGGATCACAGAAGTCAGGTAATTACGCTGTCAGAAAGAACAGTACCTCCCCACGGCCGAACAGAAGACAGGTACGTACTGTACTTCTTCGACACAGACAAGGACGTCGGAAACATAATACCACTTTCAGAATGATTAACCAAAACGCACGAGTCTCGTTTCTCTTACAACAAAAAGGACGTGATTTTAAATGGAACTTTCTTCAATATCAGATGACATTATGTTCGTTACAGTTAATCTAACACTTGAAGTCTAAATCTGAATCTGACACCACGAGTAAAAGTGGAATAGAGAGTTGCATCATGTCCGGGATCGTCTCTAGATACTGAGATAATTTTTGAGTGCTCAGAGTGGATGACCGAAAACGCTGAAGTTCATCCTCATGTTTGTGGTTTGTGATATTTATCTAAAATGTACGTATGTATAAATCACAAGATTCTTTTAGAAGAACTTCCATTTTATGGTCCTAAGGGTACAAAAGTGACAGTTTTTTTCTCGTATTGGGGAACTAGGAATATGACTGCCTTGTACGGGAACATCTTTAATTTTTTTGAATAAACCATCATTTGACTGAACACAAATCACTATTTATGTGCCGTTGAATTCTATAGTGTCTCCACTATTGTTCTGAATAGTCATGAGTTGCCATTTTGAATCAATAACATGGAAAAAATTCAATAACCTCCAAGAACAGGAATGGAAAATTAGCAGAGGTGTTCAATACATGCGTATTATAAAGTAAAAGAATAAGTTAGCTCTACAGAAGACAATTAGCTGTTAAAACTATAATACATTAAGTTGCAGTTGAGGTACCAGAGAAAAGAAACAACTGTATAGAAACTGAAGAACAGACTACAAATAGCAGAAGATGAGTCGCCATTCAAAAAAATGGTTAAAATGGCTCTGAGCACTATGGGACTTAACATCTATGGTCATCAGTCCCCTAGAACTTAGAACTACTTAAACCTAACTAACCTAAGGACATCACACAACACACAGTCATCACGAGGCAGAGAAAATCCCTGACCCCGCCGGGAATCGAACCCGGGAACCCGGGCGTGGGAAGCGAGAACGCTACCGCACGACCACGAGCTGCGGACTGCCGCCATTCTCAGTCAGATATATCCACCTTGAAATCCGGCAGAGGTATGTAACTTTACATTGAAGCAAAAGCATGTTGTCATCAGGAATATGTCTGCAATTTTACAAAATATGTGACATACACGTGCGCGCAGATGTCTTGCTGAACGCTCTTATGGTGAGAACACTACTGAAGTGAATGTCAAAATGTAATCCTAGAAAAGATAATTGGGAAAGAGTGCCTAAGATCATACTGTACATAAACTAACAACTAAATGAGTAAATGATGTTATGAGTATACTGCAAAACAAGACTACTTCTACTACGGGTTGATTCGCTCATATTTTTTGATGAGCACGAGCATCTTGCAAACACTGCGTCTTTAGACTTGGTGCAATTAGTTAGTATTATACTAATGAACCGAAGTCTGTTTGAAGATAACCTAAGACAGAACCTATGAGATCGTTACAGGTTATTCCCCTACAAGTTGTTACAACAACGTCTTTGTGTGAGCTAACTTATTCTAGTTGCGATTCGTTGATACTGTAGTCATAGGGTACTATATTCTCTTCCTTTTGTGAAGCGCACAATTTTACAATTTTGAACATTTAAAGCAAGTTGCTTTGAAATCTTATCGAGATGCGACTGAATATTTCGGCACCTTTCTTCATACTGTCTCGCATCTCGTGGTCGTGCGGTAGCGTTCTCGCTTCCCACGCCCGGGTTCCCGGGTTCGATTCCAGGCGGGGTCAGGGATTTTCTCTGCCTCGTGATGGCTGGGTGTTGTGTGCTGTCCTTAGGTTAGTTAGGTTTAAGTAGTTCTAAGTTCTAGGGGACTGATGACCATTGATGTTAAGTCCCATAGTGCTCAGAGCCATTTCATACTGTCCTTCATTACAGATAACTGCATGTTCGGTGGGAAATCTGATGTTAATATTAATATTATCTGCTTGGTTATTAATGTACAACATGAACAGCAAGGGTCCAAACATATTTCCTTGTAGCATATCTGAAGTTCCTTTTACTTCTGTCGAAGATGCTCCGTCAAAGACAACATTTTGCGTCGTCTCTACCATGAAATTCTCAAACCATTCAAACTTTTTTTTATTACTATACGATCGTATTTTCGGTGGTAAGAGTAAGTGTGGTACTGAGTCAAAAGTTTTTCGGAAATCAAGAAATACAGCCTTGGTCCATGGCATTTAGGATGACATGTGATAAAAGTATACGCTGTACGAGAGGAATAGAACACCCAACAAACGTCTCCAAAATTCTGTCCTGGAAGAAGAGCATTTAAAATCGTTTGATGATGATATCACAAAGCCAAAGAATATTAATCAAACTGTTAGAAAATATTATGTTCAGTTTGTATTTAAATGATTTAATCATACAATGGAGTAACCAAACACCAGAACGTATAGAAATGCACCAACGTTTAGCGCTTTCCTCTTTGCTGACTATGAGCCTCGTTTATTATTCTGAGAGAAAGTCCTGTTGCGTAGCTCAGTTTGCTTGCGGCAAGAATCCAGTTAAACTGAGTTTGAGTCACTACGACCCCGAAACAAAGCAGAAAGGCGAGTAATGGAAACGTGGCCGACAGAAAATGAAACGCGATATCCCAACCGGCATCTGTGAGCGGGGTACTGCTTGTTCCTTCAAACTGCCACGGTATGATGATAATAGATTATGATCGCAATGGATAAATCATCGGAAAGTATCCTACCGAAATCCACTGAGCAGGTTACGGGAGGCTATGAAGGCGAAAGTTTCGCGGGAAACCGTCCAGTGCTATGATTGTGCTCCATGAGAACTTCCTGGCTAATCCTATACGGGGTACACCCACAGAGACAGTAGCTTCTTTGGGCTATCGAATTTTGCCTCACCCCCTGTGTTCTCCTGGATTGGCAGGCAGTGACTTCTTCCTCTATCCTGGAATGAAGGAATCAGTGCGTGGGATGCATATTCAGAATGATGACGAGGTGACTTTCGAGCTTCTCCAGGCAACGTTTGAGTCGTTGATGGCTGCTCACGTAGGGGCGGACTCTCATCACCTCCTAGTTTCGTGATCACAGTTTCAGTTTTTTGATGTAGCAACTGAAACCTTAGGACTATGGTCGGTTAACTGTTTCAGAGTGTTTTCATATTTTCATACCCACTGACAAACAATAGCGCTGCAAATGTTTTGTACTACTACACTGTTCTGTGTATTATTAGCAGCAATTATAATGGAGAATTAGAGTGCCCATAACACATAGTTTGGTAGCTACCATGTAATGAATACTGAGATGACAAAAGTGATGGGGAACCTCCTAAGATCGTGTCGAACTTCTTTCTGCCAGCTGTAGCGCAGCTGTTCGACGTGGCATGGACCCAACAAGCCGTTGGAAGTACCCTGCAAAAAGTACGGAGCCAAGATACCTCTATAGCTGTCCATAGTTGCGAAAGAACTGCCAGTACAGGATTTCGAGGACGAACTGACTTCTCGATTATATCCCATAAATATTCGGTGGGATTCGTGTAGTGGGATATGGGTGACCAGAGAATTTGCTCGGAGTATTCAGAATGTTTTTCAAACGAGTCGCGAACAATTGCAGCCCTATGCAATGCTTGGGAACATGAATGGCTGCAAATGGTTCCCAAATAGCCAAACATGACCGTTTTTAGTCAATAACTGGTTGAGTTGGATCAGAGGACCCAGTCCATTAGATGTAATCACAGCCTACACCAATACGGAGCCACCACCAGCTTTGCACAGTGACATGTTGACAACTTGGTACCACGGTTTCGTGCGGTCTGCACCACACGCGAACGCTGCCATCAGCCGACCTGAAATCTGGACTCGTCTGAGTAGGCCACGGTTTTCCAGTCGTCTAGCGCCGAACCGACACGGTCACGAGCCCAGTTGAGGCCCTGCAGGCGATGTCGTGCTGTCAGCAAAGGCACAACACGTCTGCCATCTTCTGCAATAGTAAAATAACGCCAAATTTCGCCGCACTGTCATAAGGGATACGTTCGTCGTACGTCGCACATTCCACGATTCCCGTGGTTATTTCACCCAGTGTTGCCTGCCTGTTAGCGCTGGCAACTCTACACAAACGCCACTGCTCTCGGTCTTTAAGTGAAAGACGTCGCCCACTGCGTTGTCAGTGGTCAGAGGAAATGCCTGAAATGTGCTATTATCGGCACACTCTTGACACTGTGGACCTGTGGCGAACGGCAGTGGTTTCGATTGGTCGTACTAAAAGCAGAGACGTTCCAACGCAGAGGAGTATGACTGCGCACGGAACCTCTTTGATTCCTTGATAATTCTTAGTTATTGTATTTGACCGCTTCGTGTTGGTTTCTGGAATTATTTTGTGAGTTTTTGTGTGATTGCGTTTTGTGGATTCACTCAAACAATAAAAGCCAAGCAACACTCTCAAGAAGTTCTGCGTTATTTCGGAAATATACACTCCTGGAAATTGAAATAAGAACACCGTGAATTCATTCCTGGGGTCAGATACATCACATGATCACACTGACAGAACCACAGGCACATAGACACAGGCAACAGAGCATGCACAATGTCGGCACTAGTACAGTGTATATCCACCTTTCGCAGCAATGCAGGCTGCTATTCTCCCATGGAGACGATCGTAGAGATGCTGGATGTAGTCCTGTGGAACGGCTTGCCATGCCATTTCCACCTGGCGCCTCAGTTGGACCAGCGTTCGTGCTGGACGTGCAGACCGCGTGAGACGCCGCTTCATCCAGTCCCAAACATGCTCAATGGGGGACAGATCCGGAGATCTTGCTGGCCAGAGTAGCTGACTTACACTTTCTAGAGCACGTTGGGTGGCACGGGATACATGCGGACGTGCATTGTCCTGTTGGAACAGCAAGTTCCCTTGCCGGTCTAGGAATGGTAGAACGATGGGTTCGATGACGGTTTGGATGTACCGTGCACTATTCAGTGTCCCCTCGACGATCACCAGTGGTGTACGGCCAGTGTAGGAGATCGCTCCCCACACCATGATGCCGGGTGTTGGCCCTGTGTGCCTCGGTCGTATGCAGTCCTGATTGTGGCGCTCACCTGCACGGCGCCAAACACGCATACGACCATCATTGGCACCAAGGCAGAAGCGACTCTCATCGCTGAAGACGACACGTCTCCATTCGTCCCTCCATTCACGCCTGTCGCGACACCACTGGAGGCGGGCTGCACGATGTTGGGGCGTGAGCGGAAGACGGCCTAACGGTGTGCGGGACCGTAGCCCAGCTTCATGGAGACGGTTGCGAATGGTCCTCGCCGATACCCCAGGAGCAACAGTGTCCCTAAATTGCTGGGAAGTGGCGGTGCGGTCCCCTACGGCACTGCGTAGGATCCTACGGTCTTGGCGTGCATCCGTGCGTCGCTGCGGTCCGGTCCCAGGTCGACGGGCACGTGCACCTTCCGCCGACCACTGGCGACAACATCGATGTACTGTGGAGACCTCACGCCCCACGTGTTGAGCAATTCGGCGGCACGTCCACCCGGCCTCCCGCATGCCCACTATACGCCCTCGCTCAAATTCCGTCAACTGCACATACGGTTCACGTCCACGCTGTCGCGGCATGCTACCAGTGTTAAAGACTGCGATGGAGCTCCGTATGCCACGGCAAACTGGCTGACACTGACGGCGGCGGTGGACAAATGTTGCGCAGCTAGCGCCATTCGACGGCCAACACCGCGGTTCCTGGTGTGTCCGCTGTGCCGTGCGTGTGATCATTGCTTGTACAGCCCTCTCGCAGTGTCCGGAGCAAGTATGGTGGGTCTGACACACCGGTGTCAATGTGTTCTTTTTTCCATTTCCAGGAGTGTATATCAGTAACTTTAGACCTAGGATTATTGAACTCCCTGACTGTTTCCGAAATGGGATGACCCTCGCGTTCAGCTACACGTACCATTCCGCGTTCGAAGTTTGATAATTCCCGTCGTGTGGCTATAATCACTTCGGGTACCTTTCCATACAAATCACCCGAGTACGAATGATAGCTCCGCTAATGCACTGCCCTTTTATAGCGTGTGTACGCTAATCAACCGTCGTAAGTATATGTGCGTATCTCTGTCACATGGCTTTTGTCACATCGGTGCAATGTAATGAGTTTGATTAACAAAGTTGTCCGAGTCTGTTTCTTTACACTTTAACAATACCTGCGTAACAGCAATTCCGAGTGGCCAGGGTGCGTACAAATAGTGGACGTTGTCAGTTTACACCGCGGTATTCTATAAAGTGTTTAAAGTTACGTAAATAATAGCAAGAAAGCGTCAATTCCTGTAAATAGGTGTTATTGCTCCCCGTATATTTCGGCCTACGCCTGTGCTCAAAACGTTGAGGAATGCGAGGGTTTCCATTCCCTTCTACGCCGACACTCAGTGTTCCCGGATAACTCCCCAGCTGCACTATTTGCCAGTGAGATTATTTGAAAAGTCTGCAAACGTTCTGCTTACGCACCGTTGCACAACATTTACTTGTATGTTGCAAATTCGGAGCGTCTATCAAATAGGTTATTTTTACACGAACAGCACTTAATCTAGTTGTGAAACGCAGTATTCATGGAGGTTTCCTTATCTCGATCTCCATCTCGTTTCCTCACAGGACGGTATAATCATTTAAGGCACACTTACCTAATCACAGACAGATACCAAATGCGCACATAGTAATGTTCGTGCTTTTAACTGAGTGCGATGTAATCTGTCCTGATATTCGAAAAACCAGTTGTAGCAATAAATGATAAATACGATTCCTTTAATCAATAGTTATATCTCTCCTGTTTTACAGTATTACACAATCTGTCAATATTTCCTTCAGCGTGACATTCTATGGAAAGGCTTTCGCACTTTCATTTCTGTGGCCACAGCAACGCCGAATGAAATAGTAGTTCCTGGTCATTTTACAAAACAATACACGAAAGGAAAAATAAACTTACTGTTTGGGGGGGAGGGGGTGCGGGAGAGGGGGTGTTCATTTTAACTGAAGACATTGAAATGTTTCGAAAACTACACGTCAGATCAAAATGAGTTACAGTTCCAATTTGGCCTCCCCCACCACCACCACCACCACCACCACTCTCCGCCGTGGGAGGTGGGGAGGAGGGGCAACTTCAGTAGGAATCCCCGTTTTTTATTGCAGATTACGACTCTGCAGCAAAATCTAAATGTTTTGTCTGGAGCATTTTCTTCGTTTCACCAGAGTTGGTGCTATAATCAGAGAAACAGAAATGGGTAGACAGTCGTAATTTACGACATGCTACTCAATTCCCCACCGTCATGCTGCGAGCCGGCCGGGGTGGCCGAGCGGTTCTAGGCGCTGCAGTCTGGAACCGCGTGACCGCTACGGTCGCAGATTCGAATCCTGCCTCCGGCATGGATGCGTGTGATGTCCTGAGGTTAGTTAGGTTTAAGTAGTTCTAAGTTCTAGGGGACTGATGACCTCAGATTTTAAGTCCCATAGTGCTCAGAGCCATTTGAACCATTTTCATGCTGCGAGGTAGGACACGCCAGTATTTCACAACTTCTAATTGAAAACACCGTTAGCAACGTTATATTCCTCCGACGTATCGAACAGGGAACGCCCCGACGCGCCACTGTGGCCGTGATTCGAGGCGATAGCTAGTCTACGTTTCGAATTAGAGTAAGTGTTCAAACGTGGTACCGCCAGCTTAAATACACTTAACGATCCGCTTTACAAGTGACCGCGCAGAGGACAGAAGGGTATCTGCACGAATGTCAGCACAGGCCTTTCTGCTACGGTCGACGGTGCCTTCGCAGCCTGTTGCCACTTGCTGGTACGCCCAATCATTTAAATATCCCCACAGAAACAATCCCGGCGACGCCAAAGTCGACAGCCTAGCGGGCCAATTGATAGGGCCACTTCTGGCGATCCACCGAGCAGGGTACACACGGTGTAATACCTACAGTGACTCCATTGTGTAATGCGTTGGGCAGCCGTCGTGGTGAAGCCACATACGTTGTCGAAAGCCCAGGGCAACATCTGCAGCAGTATCGGCAGTTTCTCTTCCAAAAACGTTTGATATCTGCGTCCATTCAACGTGCCGTAGATAAAATACGGGCGACTGAGTTTGATGCCACACAATACGCTATCTAGCCAAGGACGTCATGGCGAACTTGCCGCAACGAGCGGGGACTGTCTACACTTCAGTAATGCACGTCATACTGGTTAACACGTCCGTGGTTTGTGAATGTACACTCATCGGAAAATAACACCTCGACAAAGAATGTGCGGGTCGTTCTACCCTTGCAGCATGAAGGTGGGGTCCCACGTGCCACTGGATATTCAAGGGCCATTGAGTTGCAAATCGTAAATTACACGGAGGCCACTGTGGCTCCTCTCGAGGTGACAGCAGAGAGGAGCCCACAGCCGAAACACTGGCAGCGGCCCAGAGTTGTCTGTTCAGGCGAGTGTTGGTCCTGTGTATAACACTGCCATGTACGTGAAGGCTCCTGGTGAACGCTTTTCTTTCTCCAAATGAAACCATGAGGTTGTTGGTTCCAAAGAAGCTCTCATGCCACCAGTCGCCAGCCACTGCGATTAATGGACACGCGTGCAGCAGGATGGGGTGACGAATCCCTATCCGTCATTCAGACTGACTCGACGCTGAGCCCGCTTACAGCTGTCGATGGTGCCAGCGGTGGCAACTGAGGATATTTAACTTCGCACCATGTATACACCCATATCACTTACAAATTATTCATGTATTCTTCCTACTTTAAGATGTTGTTGATTCCGCTAAATCACGCAGGGCTAACAGGTAATTAGGATTGTGGAAAGGGCCAAGGGAGTTGCGGTCGGATTCATTTCACAAATGTAATTTATTATCATTTACTTCACAAATACACTTTTGAAAGAATTAAATATGCTTCACGGCTTAACGCCTCCAAACAGATGCTTTAGAATAAGTTCAATTTTGGAAAGACATGACACGCAGTTAAATTTGAGATCAGCATGAGGAGCGGCTGAAGGCCGCCGGATTAAACCTTCAAAATATACTATGATGATTACTGAAGGCAGAAGGCCACAGTGTTTTAAGATTCTGACAGGGCTTATGGCGCACAAAGGTGCACAGAAAGAGATAAACAAACGCAATAAGATGGCTGAATGCCGCAAAGTTAAATTCTACAAATTAAGGAAATTATATATTTCAACAATCGGTGAAAAAATACATTAAATTTAAAAATTTCCTTTTTGCAACACCAACGGCGGAAGGCCCACAATAGCTTGTAAAATCTTTCAGAGGAAATTACAATAACCTTTCAAGAGCAGAAGGTGATAATGTTTGGACTCGAAGGAAACTCTGACCACATGTTTCCAGGGCTGAAGGTCCACAACTAACATTGCCAGATTAAAAATATAATATACAGTTAAATTACAACAACATTAACACTGCCAAAAGGATAATTAAGAGAACGGCACTCAGGAGTCTACAGTGGATCGGTCTGCCCTCGTCCACTTAGGTGAGACACGTGGTGAGTCCAACTACACTTAATTCGTGCGAACCCAACCAAAGGACAGTCACGGACCGACCGACCAACCGCTTGCTTGCCACGAGGAAGTACACGAGAATTCAAGGCCCCCAAAGAATTACAAGTATTACTATCCTCAAACAAACGCTTATGTGAACTGAGCTGCAAAAACTACACACCATGTTGGGCAGAAACAACAGGCGAGGAAAAGACAAAAAAATGGTTCAAATGGCTCTGAGCACTATGGGACTCAACATCTTAGGTCATAAGTCCCCTAGAACTTAGAACTACTTAAACCTAACTAACCTGAGGACATCACACACATCCATGCGCGAAGCAGGATTCGAACTTGCGACCGTAGCAGTCCCGCGGTTCTGGACTGAAGCGCCTAGAACCGCACGGCCACCGCGGCCGGCAGGAAAAGACACTGCCTAAAAACAACGTTAGCGGCCAGGCCAGGTAATCAGAGCAATATCGGCCACAAGGCAGAAAATTCCGCTGGTGCACTTGACTATGGATAAATTAATTTGATCAATTCCACCTGACGGCGGCTATCTGGAACACTTCACTCGCTGCTGCTCACAGGAAAACCTCCACAACAGCAACGCCGGAACCAACAACGTAATGCTCAAAACCACTCAACCTTCACGTCCTGGATCGGCGAGCGACGATGCTCGCACCGGTCGGACAGCTCCAGACAGACTCTGACACTGAGCAGAGAGCGCCAGCGGCCCAGTCGACTATGCCGCACGGAGATGTCATCGGACCAACTGACCGACCAACAGCCACCAATAGTCAGGCCCGGCTTAAGTGATGCGTGGCGGTAACGGTCAGGCGGGCGATGTCCACGCAGGGCTCACTGCTGCTGCGAGCCGGCGACTGGCTGGCCCGGGCTGAGCTCCAGACACGTTGCAACTGACTGCCAGGGCCCAACTCACGATCCGAACTGAAGCCGTGAACTCTCCTCCTCGCACGATCCGACTGAGCGGCTGACCCGAACTCCCGATCCGAACTCGCAACACGAACTCACTGGCTTACGACAGACAACGAACGGGGGTAACAGCAGTCACGCAAAGATACTACGAGAGGGGATGTATCAATACGCGCTGCTAACGCCGCTCACGGTCGGGCAAAGCAGCAACTCATTGAGAGTAGTAATTTAAATTAACGTAGTGCGGTGGATAGTAAGTTAAAAACAGGGTGGCGGGTACACGAGCCACGCACGGTTCAATGGTGGTGGTGGTGGTCTTCAGCCCGAAAACTGAATTGAAGCAGCTCTCCATGCTACTCTATCCTGTGCAAACTACTTCATCTCCGAATAACTACTGCAGCCTTCATTCTTCGGAATCTGTTTACTGTATTCATCTCACGGTTTCACTCTACGAGTTTTATCCCCCGTAGCTCCTACAATACTAAATTGGTAATTCCTTGATGTCTCAAAAAGTGTCAACCGATCCGTTCTTCTAGTAAGGTAGTGGCAAAAATTTCTTGTCTCCCCACTTCCTTTCAAGACCTCCTCAACGTTATTCTAAAGCACCAGATTTCAAATGGCTCCATTCTCTTCTTGTCTAAACTGTATAACGTCCATGTTTCACTTCTATACATGGGTACACTCCATGTCAATACTTTCAGAAAAGACTTCGTCTAATATTGTCCTTTCAAGATGCTAGCTATCCGATTGAACTGCTCGTCTAAATCGTTTGCTGTGTTTGACAGAATTACAATGTCATCAGCAAATCTCACTATTTTATTTCTTCTCTCTCGACTTTGTATCCTGCTCCAAATTTTTCCTTGGTTTCCTTTCCTGCTTGCTTAATGTACAGATTGAATAACATCGGGAATAGGCTACAACCCTGTTCAGTCCCTTCTCAATCACTGCTTTCCAGTCATGCCCTAATCTCATTTAACTACCATCTCGTTTCTGTCGTTAATAGCCTTTCGGTGCCTGTATTTAACCCCTGCTACATTCAGAATTTCAAAGAGAATATTCGAGTTAAAATTGTCAAATGTTTTCCCTAAGTGTACAAATGCTATAAACGCAGATTTGCGTTATCCTACCTTCTAAGACAGGATGCAGTGATCATATGTTGTCTATTACAGACATATTAGTGCATATACTGAAACACGTATGTAACGTAGCAGCGATGGTGAGGCACGTTAAAATCTTTGACCAGAGAGCCTATTATCGTGGTTAGTGTGCGCTTGACCGCGCGAGTGTTGCGAGCAGTACAGTAGTAGTCGTCGTGGAGTTCGCTAGTAGTCGTCATGTAGAGCAGTACGCTAGTAGTCGTCAGGCAGAGCAGGCGGTCAGTAGTAGCAGCCCAGTGCAGTTGTGTGATGTAGTCTGTCGGCAGTAGTGGTCTAGTCCTGTCACGGTCGCGAGCGGGACGCAGTCGGCGAGCGTCGATATGGCATTCTGGTCAACATGCTGAATGAGGTATATTGTTAATGTAGGTAATCATCAGATAATGTAAAGTTTATTTATTGTAATTAATTTCCAACAAGTGCCCCAATAATAATTTCGATTTCAAAGCAATTTTTACAAAAAAAAAAAAAAATTATTTAATTGAACTAACGATTTCGTTCCACTTCCCTTAAAGAAAAGTTTCAGTTAAATTTAAAAAAAAAAGAATATTATTATTTGCAATGCAGTTCCTCCAAGCCGTGAGCAAGAATAAGAGCAGAAATTTGACTAGCAGTTACAATGAGGTAAGAATTTAATTCTGATTTTTGCACAGGGCCAAAGACCGATATTTCGGTTTAATTGAATTTTCATTGTCACTGAAGTTTCATTAGCACTGAATTGTTTTTCATTATTTTTGTGGGAGCTTACACCAGAGTCAGATTGCGAATTTCACATTTTTGTTGGCTTTGTCAGTACATTTCATTGCAGGGAGGTTATTCTTGGGTCCTATTTATTATTATATTCTTTATTTAAATATTTCTGTGGGGACGATATTGCTTCTTGGCTCCTATTCATTTATTATTTCTGTCTTTAAAATTTCAGTGGAGAGGTTACACTTAGCGCAATGTCCATTACCATTCTTAAATAATATTGTCATTCATCTTTTAAATTTTTGTGGGGAGGTTACACTTGGCGACACCCAGTCCAGGATCGTATTTCGTTGAGAGTCTTTTGAAAAACAGTCAGATATCTGCTCTTATTTGCTTAGATATAATTAGGATTTGGCGCAACGCTTTTACTAATCTTGTGACTTTCCATCTACAGGTCAACGGCAATTCGTTGCTCTGTTGTATTTGTGTGTTGTTTTTGCATTGTGCTTATTTGTTTTGTGAATAATTGTGACTATTGCAAAAATGCCGCGAAAGACTGTGAATAGTGTATCGCGAAGCATTATGAATGAAATTACCGACTTAAACAGCGTGATCGATAGTAATTGTGACACGCAGTGTAATGATGACAATCCTGCGTTCACTGACAATCAATGCATTCCAACTACCAATAATGATGTAGATCTTAATGATGAACAAACGAACTCAATTGTCTCGTCTGTTAATGTGACGACAATTGATGACGCGGGACGCTCTATTGCAATGAGCGCTGCCGAGCTTAACACACCCGATTTGGAAAATTCAAGTAACGTACAGACAAATATTTTTAATGAAAATGAACAAGCTACACAAAGTACGCCGGAGTTATTTAATTCCGAAATAGTGTCTGACAGTGTACATTCGACTGATAAACCTTTTTGTAAATTACAGAATGACCAAATGGTCACACAAAGCGAAACAATTCCAGTTCCACCATTAATTAGCACAGAGAATAGAAATGCTAATTTTGGCTCAGATCAAATTATGGCACTATTGCTGCAACGACTGAACCAAATTAATGAAAAACTTGGCAATAATGACGAAAAACAAGACAAGCTTAATGAACAGGTCAAACAACTTAGGGAAGATAACAAACAAGATAACGAAAATCTCAAACAGCACTTAAATGAAAAACTTGACAATAATGACGAAAATTTCAAACAACTTAGTGAGCAGAACAAACAGTTAAATGAAAAATTAGATGACAATTACAGACACTTAAATAAAAAATTAGACGTCAATTCCAAACAGCTTAGTGAACAAATTAGAGCCGTTGCCGCGCAGTGCCATGACACTAAGGAACAGTTGCGCGTGGAAATTGAGGCTTGTTCACAAACAAATAGCGAAGAAATTAAGTCTGTTGCGCAAGAATTAAGGGAAATGCAAACAGTCGCAACAGAAACACTCAGAGACGAAATTAGCGGAGTCGCTAAACAATGCTCTGAAATAGCTACACAATTACGGGACGAGTTTAAAGCAATGACGGTAGAACTTTCGCGCACAATGGACGCAAAGATAGACGCGAAATTCAAACAGCAGAACACTCAGATTAACGAGCGCTTTAATCAGCACATGCAGAACAGTGATACGCGTTTCCGTAAATTTATTCAGGATCAAAATAAAGTCAAACGTCAAGTCATGGAAACAATCACGGCTCAGAGACAAGAAGACAAACGTAAAATGTTCGCGAAAGCGAAGACATACGTAGACAACAATATTGCCTCAGTGTCCGACGAAATTAATTCCATCAAACAGTCGAACACAGAATTACGTGACGAAATTTCCAATCTTAAGTCGAATACAGACACATACACAACCGATTTTCAAACAGTGACCGACAGACTAGAACAATTAGAACTAGCACATGATTCAGATGTCGTCAAAACTGACGTTAAAAAACTGAATGAAACTACGCGTAAATTGCAAAAACAGATTAATGCCACTGACACTAAAACCGATGATCAGGCAAAATTACTGACTGAAAAATATGATGAATTGGCCAGTCGTATTGATGCTATCGAAAGTGCTAATGACAATAAATCAGACGATACTTCACCGGTTTCATTTAATCAAACACCTGAATTTCAAAATTTGCAGCAGACAATTAATGAGATCGATTCGTCTAATAACACGTTGCGTAGGAAGTTGTCGAGTTTACAGCAAGAGGTAATAGATATGAAAAATATTTCAGTTAATAACTCAACACAGCAGACGCCACTTAGCGAACATTTGTCTGACTCACGCAGCGTGTATAATGTGAGCAATTTACAGCAACTACGCGACTTAAAATCCGAAAAGTCACGCGACTTAAAATCTGAAAAGCTACGTAACTTGAAGTACGAAATGACACAGACAAACAAATTTTCACACAAACCTGAACGTGTTCTCAAATTCAGTGACGAGAACGTTGATAATAAGCAATTTGCATTTGTAAAAAAATCTAAGGAATCTAATAATGACAGAGCACAGATACACGATTTGCACAGTATAAGACAATTTATTTTTGTACTTTCACCGCTATTACCTGTAATGCGGACGCTAGCTTTGAACCTGATGCGACAATTTGCTATTGTATTTTCATCAGCATTACGTATTATGCAGAAACTGGAATTAGCAAGAATACAGCGATTTACTTTTGGAATTTTACCGCTATTGCTTGCAACGCAAAAGCCAAAATTTATTAGCAGTGCGTAATAGACCTCAGGGGATTCATTACGCTTTAATGAATATGTGCCGTAGCGAGCATAGGGCCCCGAGCTGTAGTAGTGCTGTTTCATCTTTAGTTTTCTGCACTGCTGCCTTTTCTTCTACTATCCTTTATATCTATCAAAACTGCTCTTTAACTATTGCTCTATCTAGAATTAAGAATATGTAATGAAAACCCGATAAGACAAATTTTTACGGAAAGTGACAACATTCATTAGGCACTCCAGAACCGCCGTAATTTTAATTACAGATAAAATCGTAATCATCAGTATGTGTAAAATTAACAGCAAACGCATTTTTTTGTAACAATAGACGTTTTTCACCGCAACAGCATGAAAGTCAGCCGCTTAGCATACCTAACCAACAATGCAGTCTACACGGTCAACCAAACTTTAATGTTTCGCCGCGTGCACGTATAGTCCCAGCTCCAACAAATAGTAACGCATGGCAGCAAAGAAATAACTACTATTTCAACTCGTATCGCAATGCGCCGTATAGAAATTACTATCATGACAGACGTAAAAAAAAATGATGAGCACAATTTTCAGTGTACATTTAATAACAGTCGATCTTATGAGCAGCAACAACATCAGCAACAACAAATAATCATGAATGGAACAGACAATAGGTGTCATCCATAGCGTAACACGTCAGTAAGAAATAACAGAACAGTTCATATAGTGGATATGCCACAACATTCTCCCGTAAATAATAACACGTACGATAGATTTTAACCAGATACAGCACAGATTGCACATTACAGTAACGCAATCATTACTTTTGACACGCAGAATTTTGTTCACGAGAATGTTATTTGAAACATGCTTTGTTGAATGCTCCACTTTTATCGCACCCAGATCTTACCAGAAATTTTTCCATTGCCACCGACAGTTCCAATACCGCTTTAGGCGTACACATTTTCCAGGAAATTGAAGAAGATGGTTCTACAGTAATTAAAAACATCGCATCTGCAAGTCGCATTCTGTCACCTGCTGAACGAAATTATTCTGTTACAGAACTTGAAACATTATGTGTTGTATGGGCTTTTACGAGATTTCGGCACTTTCTTTATGGCAGACATACCACTGTTTACACAGACCACAGAGCGATACAATTTTTACTTTCGGCTAAATTTACTCACAACAGATTAAGTAGATGGAAACTTTATTTACAGGAATTTAATTTTACAATAGTTCACATTCCCGGCACACAAAATGTTATAGCAGACGCACATCGCGTTCTCTCAGCAACAATCAGCAAGACGTAGCAACCAACTTCTGCAAAACAAATTTCAGTGTCATGTACATTCAGCAAGTAGCATTTGAAAATTTTATTTCATCGTCATTACAGGACATAGCACAAGAGCAAAATAAAGACAATGTGTGGAAAGAAATTAAACACCTTTGGCAAGATAGGAATAATGTTACGATTAGAAACCATTACACTGTACGCAATGACATTCTGTTTCGCCGCTCTCATCCTGACAGCAACAATTGGTTATTATGCATTCCTGACGAACTGGTTAACAAATTAATTTGGTACACTCATTTAAGTTACGCACATTACGGAGCACGAAAATGTTTTCTTATACTGAGACAGAACTGTTATTTTACTAACATGGAGAAACGTATACGACGAGTTTTAGCGTCTTGTAAAATTTGCCAGAAAGCTAAATCAGACACCACTTCACATATTCCTCCATTATATCCCATTATACCTGTTAAATTAAGACATATGGCCGCAGTAGACATTTTTGGTCCGATTCCGAGAACCAACAGAGGTTTTTGCTACATCTTTGTCGCTGTTGAGCTCACTTCAAAATTTGTTACTTTCACTCCATTACGCAATGCTACTGCTAAAACTGTTTCGAAAGCATTTGTAAAACATTTTCTATTTCATGTAGGGCATGTGATGAAAGTAATTTCTGACAATGGATCTCAATTTCGTAGTAGCGTATGGACACGCATGTTACGAGCCAGAAACATTTCTCCGATCTATATATCCAAGTACCACGCTTCTTCGAACCCCTGTGAAAGATTAATGAAAGAAATTGGTAAACTGTGTAGAATATACTGCCACAAAAGACATATTGATTGGGATACACACATAATCTCATTCCAAGACGTAATTAATTCCATTCCAAATGAATCCACTATGCTATCTCCGTCTGTTATATTGAAAAACGTTGAACCACCAAACAAAATTAAAGAATTAGTAAACTTCCCTAAATGTCGTCGACTGAGACACCACGAAATAATTGACATTGCGCTGAGCAACATCAAACGTGCCGCAGAGCGCCGGAGAAGACAGCAAAAACAGGTTTGTACACGCCGCGACTTTCACGTTGGACAGAAGATATTAGTACGTACACACTATTTATCCAGCAAAATAAAAGGTAAGTGCAGTAAATTTGAACTTCTATACGCCGGTCCATATCGGATTCGCAGCATCCCTCACCCCAATGTTGTACACGTCGAAACTTTGAGAACCAGAAAATCGAAAGGCAATCACCATATCTCAAACATTAAACCGTTTATTGAGTGAAACCACTTTATGATGTAACATGCTATGATGCCATTTACTAATGCAATTATATTCACCTGACTAATTACTGATGATTATCGTATTTTTTCTTGGCAAGTGCCCGGCAAGGTAAGGTTAGCAGGTCGTTTTTCTTGTCGTTACACCTCAGACCGTGCATATTTTTCCAGACGAACTTACGTATTTCATGAATAATTATGCAATTGTATGTAATGACGTAGTCATTTTATCAAATTCTCTCTCCATTAAAGTCTTTAATTCTCGCCTCGATTAACTACACTACATACAAGCTGAACACAACGAACGTCACATTTTGTCTTTTTATGTATGATTGTATTCCAGTTTTGTTTGTATGCACTGTGAAATAGTTAAGATATAACACACACCAGTCGACTTTGACATTTTTTTTTTGCCTTATGACATCTCAACATCGTGACTGTTTTACATTTTTTGCTGCTGCATTGTATTATTCTGTGTACATTTTTGCATCTGAACACTGTCAATGTTTTTGACACATTACGTTTTCTGTCATGTTATGCTGTATGGTTAATTATGTCACCATAAACCAGTCATTATTTAGTGGGTATATGATTTAAATGCAAGACGTTAATCTCTGTTCATCAATTTCAGAAAGAAATGATGCGTGTAAGAAATAAACTCAACAGAAATGGGAATTTCACCTACGGAATAAACGAAAGAAGATGCAATAACTTAATGAGGAAGAGTAAATGGATCAGGATTAACAAACATTAACAAGAATATACTATGCTCATCGTAGAATAGCAGTCTTAACAAATTTTTTCTTTCAGAATACAAGGTGATTGATGCAGGCTGTCAGACAGAACTACACATCTTAGTTTTAGTGATGAAATATGCTAGAGATAAGGAATAGTTGTGTAATGAGTAATGAAGTGATATTTTTGCAGATGATAATGAATGCTGACGAATAATGATGAAGGATATGGTATTATGAATAATGAAGTTTTTCTTTACAGGTGATGATAATAATGAAGTTATGATAATATGGATAATGAATAATGAAGTTTTCTCTTTACAGATGAGGATAATGTTGAAGTTATATATTTAGGCTATGTAGTTATTTAAGTATTTGTTGCAGTTTGTTTTGACAGCAGGTGTTATATTGCATAGTAGGATGACGGAAAGTTTTGGAAAGGACAGCTATGGAACACATTTTTATACACATTTCACTACTTGTTAATTCGAAGTTCACTACTTTTCAGCATAGTGTGCGTTTCTTCTTTCAGGTCAATAATCCATTTTGTATTTTTTTCAAGAGAAGCTTTTCATGATACTTACTAAACCTGTTATTTATTATACCTGTTCTAGTACTTGCATTTTTATTTTTTACCCATTTGTGTTTATCATTTATGAATGTGATCACATATACTGCCTTGTTGCATAACCTTGCTACAGCTGACTCATGTCGAATGACGTTAACTATCCTCATTTGCAGCAATAGGTCAAAGGCAAATAGTGTTATGCCTCAGCAATTGATTGTCGATCCCAATGCAATGCATTGCTAAAAGAGGTATTACCAGTCCCACATAATGTCACTAGTTTATGATAATTCTGAGTAATGCTGATCAGCTCTGAATAGTATGTCACTTGAGTAATGACTTTTTAATGAGACAAAAAAAAGTATATATTTAAAATAATGCTTTGTCACTAGCTAATATCTGCCACTGTTTATTGTAATGAGACTACTTATAATGCCTGTGATTATTAATGCTTTGATTGTAATTAGCTGATTTTTAATAATGACTGCGTAATGATCTGAATAATACTGAATGAGGAACAATGATTTATTGTAATGAGACTACTTATAATGCCCATGATTATTAATGCTATGACTGTAATTAACTGATTTTTAATAATGACTTCGTAATGATCTGAATAATACTGAATGATGAACAATGTTTTATTCTATTCAATACTTGCTGGCCACTGAGTGCCAATAATTAATGTCACTCAATGAATTGTTATTAATTATGCCATTAATTAGCTCTTGTTTTCAATGTTGATACTTTGTAACTGGAAAAGAATGTGATTGTTTCATAATGCTTTGTAATTAGGAAAAAGCTAATGATTCTTACTATATTGAAATGACAAATGATTAATTAACTATGCCATACTATGTAACTGGAAAAGAATGTGATTGCTTCATAATGCTTTGTAATTAGGAGAAGGCTAATAATTCTTACTATATTCAAATGACAAATGATTAATTACGCTTTGTAACTGGAAAAGAATGCGATTATTTAATAATGCTTTGTAACTAGGAAAAGAAGGTTACTGATTCTATGTAAAACAATTAATGAACATTTTTCTGTAATACTACATACTTGGTACAGAAATGTTCAATAATTGGGCTATGAATGCCGCAAACTACGAATGTCCTTCACCTTATGAGCTAACTACCCTGAATTACTGCAATGTCCATTTGTCCTGTCTATCCTAGTGATCATGGAGCATTATCTTTGGTTTTGCACTAATTCTACGTTGGTGTGCCTTGTAAGAGCGTGGTGTTGACACGACATGCTGTCCACCACCGTGAGCGATGAAGACGTTATTATGGTCCCACTGTTTGGTGTACCTAATGTACTGCCAAAACGAAAACATGGAATATTACTACGACAGTTCAGTGTCTTGGCTACGCTGATAAATTCTGATGGGAAAAGAACTTCAAATTGTGTCACTTGGTGTTGTACTTCTGTGGAAAGATATGGACTTTCAGAACAGCTATGTGCAATCTAAAGTGCTACAACCATGATGCAATCCTTCCCTTTCCTATCCTAATTCTTGTCACACAGTGAAAATCATTTTTGCTAACATCATTTATGTTCATGGTTATACATTTTTTTCGATTCGCTGAACTCCAGTGCGAGTACATTTATGTCACTTGTCGATATGATTTTTTTTGCCATTATGTTTATTTGTTGTGAAAATGCTAAAGACATTTTTTCGATTTGTTCTGAAGTACAGTATATGTGCACTCTTGTCTTTTATATTGTATATACATTTTTATTTTGATGATATGTTCTGAACTACAGTACATGTGCACTTATGTTAGGTGGTAATATGTTTTCTACTGAATTTCAGTGCCTGTGCACTTTTCTCATTTTTCAATATGATTTGTACTCATTCTGTATGTTCAATACTTCAGTGTGTATGCACTTATGTCATTTGTTACTCATTGTATATACATTTCATCATTTACTGATATGTTCTCAACTGCAGTGCATGTGCAATCATGTCACTTGTCAACATGATTTCTTTTTTTTTTTGGCAGTCTGTTTATTTGTTCTGAATATGCTAAAGAATTTCTTCAGTGCCTGTGCACTTTGTTATCTGTCAAATAATTTTTATATACATTTATCTGATTTGCTACTATGTTTTGTACTCACATCCTGTCTTTGTCTGTTATATTTTGTACTCGGTGCATGTGCACAACATTTAATGTATGTACTAAATTGAATATTCTGTAAATTGTAAAAATTTCTTGCGATGGCAAGTCCAAATGACTCACCATCGCTGCCAAATTTTTGCCCCCCCCCCCCCCCCCCCCCCCCCAGTGGAGGGTTATGAAACACGTATGTAACGTAGCAGCGATGGTGAGGCACGTTAAAATCTTTGACCAGAGAGCCTATTATCGTGGTTAGTCTGCGCTTGACCGCGCGAGTGTTGCGAGCAGTACAGTAGTAGTCGTCGTGGAGTTCGCTAGTAGTCGTCATGTAGAGCAGTACGCTAGTAGTCGTCAGGCAGAGCAGTCGGTCAGTAGTAGCAGCCCAGTGCAGCTGTGTGATGTAGTCTGTCGGCAGTAGTGGTCTAGTCCTGTCACGGTCGCGAGCGGGACGCAGTCGGCGAGCGTCGATATGGCATTCTGATCAAGATGCTGAATGAGGTATATTGTTAATGTAGGTAATCATCAGATAATGTAAAGTTTATTTATTGTAATTAATTTCCAACAAGTGCCCCAATAATAATTTTGATTTCAAAGCAATTTTTACAAAAAAAAAAATTTATTTAATTGAACTAACGATTTCGTTCCACTCCCCTTAAAGAAAAGTTTCAGTTAAATTTAAAAAAAAAAAAGAATATTATTATTTGCAATGCAGTTCCTCCAAGCCGTGAGCAAGAATAAGAGCAGAAATTTGACTAGCAGTTACAATGAGGTAAGAATTTAATTCTGATTTTTGCACAGGGCCAAAGACCGATATTTCGGTTTAATTGAATTTTCATTGTCACTGAAGTTTCATTAGCACTGAATTGTTTATCATTATTTTTGTGGGAGCTTACACCAGAGTCAGATTGCGAATTTCACATTTTTGTTGGCTTTGTCAGTACATTTCATTGCAGGGAGGTTATTCTTGGGTCCTATTTATTATTATATTTTTTATTTAAATATTTCTGTGGGGACGATATTGCTTCTTGGCTCCTATTCATTTATTATTTCTGTCTTTAAAATTTCAGTGGAGAGGTTACACTTAGCGCAATGTCCATTACCATTCTTAAATAATATTGTCATTCATCTTTTAAATTTTTGTGGGGAGGTTACAATACCTCTCTGGGCAACAGCAGATACGAGAAAAACATACGTAACTGTTTGAAGCTGTCTAGTAGTTTACGCCAACTTCACTGCCTGAGCAAAAATTGATGCACCAAAAGACATGTCAGATGTGAAGTGAGCACAGTCTATAACATGGAGATGCAGGACGATCAGCTCCTGACATAATTTCAAAGGGTCCTCCTTCTGGGTCTCCATTTCGTCGGCTGGTCGAATGATATCCAGATGTAAAGGGCATTCAGATTTGACAGTGAGCCGTTGCTGGACTGCAGGCGAACGTGAGGGCAGTCGCATTCGTCGTCAAGGTACCGCTCGAACAGTCTGATCACCAGAACAGAGGATCGCCGTATCATTCAGCAATCACATAGTAAGGCCTTCACATGTGCACCTGCCATTTAAAAAAAAAAAAAAAAATGACTCATTACTTCCGTGTTATCACAAACCACTAGTCGGAATGCATCAACAGCCGGAGCAGGCAATTACCGTCCAATGCGCAGGTTGTCGTCAACACAGCAGCGCAAACGGCTGGGCGGGAAGCATGGACTGCTGATGATCGGAACCGTACAGTGTTCAGAGGTGAATTACGGTTTTACACGACCCCATCTGAGTGTCGTCGGGGTGTATGGCAGCGGCCTGGCGACAGGTCCTGTTCCTGCAATGTATTGGAGAGGCACGGCGGTGTCATTCGTGCCGCCATGGTCTTGGGAACCATTGGGCATGACTTCAGGTCACGCCTAGTTGGGATTGAGGGGATGCTGATGGCACGATGTTACTTTGAAGACATACTGCGTCCTCATGTGGTACCTCCCATGCTACAGGAGTTGTGGGGACATTTTTCAGCAGGACCACGCTCGTCCACTTCATACAGAACTGTCTTCGTGACTCTGAGGTACTGCAGGGACCTGTAAGATCTTCAGATCTGTTCCCGACCGACATGTGTAGGACCAGCTTGGACGTCATTTCTGTCCCAGAGCCTGCGTCCACGATACCGAGCACCGGTTACAACAGTCGTGGAGCGGCTTGCCTGAGGAGAGGATACAACGACTTCCCAACTGAATCAGCGCATGCATCCAGGCCAGAGGGGTTACATCGTCATACCGCCAACTTCTTTGTTAATTTGTAATGAGTCAGCCGAAGTTACATAGCCTCTCAATCCGTGAGGTTTCATTTCGGTTCGTGCTCCCCTTGTGGGTGCCTCACTTTTACATCAGGCAGTGTACATTACTCTCCGCAGCGCTGTTAAAATTAGCAGCTTGCTATGCAAGCCGTATACTGTTCAGAGAAGCAGTTTTGAAACGAACCGGAAGCGGATTTTCCTCGTCCCAATGAGAGTGAATTTTTTCAAGGCATGGTTACGAATGGTTTCCGGGCGTTATTCACTAGCACAGCCGGTGTGACGCAGCGGAGGACAGCCGTCGTGAGTCAGAAGCCGTGGAGCGCAAGTCAATCACTCCCATCTGGCGGGCCGGCCGCGCGTCGCACAGCGGACGTCGGTGTGGTGTGGGAGCTGCCCCACTGGAGCAGTCTGCCAGGGAACATCCCTCACAGTCGGAACGGGCTTGGTGCCGCTGCTCCGCGCCCCTACCTCAAACCAACCTTATAATGAGATTTTCTATACGTCTCGATGGAAACGCATCAGTGTTGTCACACCTTTATAGACAGCTAATGTTTACGCCTTGCAGATGTTTGAGCTTCGCGCTAGATAGCTGGCACCAACACTGTCAACTGCATCGGACCTTCTTCTTGTCAGTGTTTTCCACGTATTTCCTTCCTCTCAGATTTTGCGCAAAACCGCCTCATTCCTTACCTTATTAATCCACCTAATTTTCAACATTCTTCTGTGGCACCACCTCTCAAATGATTCGATTCTCTTCTGTTCCGGTTTTAGATGTCCTCCTTGCTCCGTCCGCCTTGAGTTACTTTACTGCCTAGGTAGGGGAATTCCTTCACTTCATCTACTCGGTGACCAGCAATCCTAATGTTAAGTTATTCGCCATTCCAATTTCTGCTACACCTCATTGCTTTCGTCTTTCTTCGATTTTCTCTCAATCTATCTACTGCACTCATCAGACTGTTCATCCCATTCAGCAGATCTTGTAATTCTTCTTCACTTTCACTCGGTACAGCAATGTCATCAGCGAATCGTATCATTGATATCTTTTAACCTCGAATTTTATTTACAACTCTTGAACCTTTCTTTTATTTCCAACATTGCTTTCTGGCTGTATAGACCGAGTAGTAGGAGCGAGACTGCATCCCAGTCTTACACCCTTTTTAATTCGAGCACTTCGTTCTTCGTCTTCACTCTTACTATTCTCTCTCGGCTCTTGTACTTGTTGTATATTACCCGTTGCTGCCTGTACCTTCCGCCTATTTTCATCAGAATTACGAACATCTTGCACCTTTTGACATTGTCGAGCGCTTTCTCCAGGTCGACAAATCTTTAAAGAGTCAGTAGTATTTTAAGATTTACTGAATTTTAATCGACGCTAGTCTTTGACACTTTAGAGGAATTCGGAATGGACAGAACATTAGGACACTCAAACAACAGAAACCTCAGACCCATTCGACACACACACAACATTATCTTGCACAAAATTATCAAACAATGGGAAGAAAAAGTAAAAGGAATTCAGTTAGGAAGAACATATGCAAACAAAATGATCATAAAATGCCTGGCATTTACAGATGACCTTGCAACACTCAGAAACAGTGCACAAGAAACAATGGAATACTTACAAGACGTTCTACAGATATCGAATAAGAAGACGCAATATATGGAAAGGAAGAACTACAACAACAACCAACCCATGTACACTATATATATATATATATATATATATATATATATATATATATATATATATATATGGTGTTACAAAAAGGTACGGCCAAACTTTCAGGTAACATTCCTCACACACAAATAAAGAAAAGATGTTATGTGGACATGTGTCCGGGAACGCTTAAGTTCCATGTTAGAGCTCATTTTAGTTTCGTCCACCTACGCTCAATGGAGCACGTTATCATGATTTCATACGGGATACTCTACCTGTGCTGCTAGAACATGTGCCTTTACACGTACGACACAACATGTGGTTCATGCGCGATGGAGCTCCTGCACATTTCAGTCGAAGTGTTCGTACGCCTCTCAACAACAGATTCGGTGACCGATGGATTGGAAGAGGCGGACCAATTCCGTGGCCTCCACGCTCTCCTGACCTCAACCCTCTTGACTTTCATTTATGGGGGCATTAGAAAGCTCTTGTCTACGCAACCCCGGTACCAAATGTAGAGATTCCTCGTGCTCGTATTGTGGACGGCTGTGATACAATACGCCATTCTCCAGGGCTGCATCAGCGCATCAGGTATTCCATACGACGGAGGGTGGATGCATGTTTCCTCGCTAACGGAGGACATTTTGAACATTTCCTGTAACAAAGTGTTTGAAGTCACGCTGGTACGTTCTTTTGCTCTGTGTTTCCATTCCATGATTAATGTGATTTGAAGAGAAGTAATAAAATGAGCGCTACATGGAAAGTAAGCGTTTCCGGACACATGTCCACATAACATATTTTCTTTCTTTGTGTGTGAGGAATGTTTCCCGAAAGTTTGGCCGCACCTTTTTGTAACACCCTGTATATATACAATTACGAGGGTAATATATACAATTAAGAGGAGCAGACAAGTCATCCAACATGCAAAGACCAGAAAAACAGAAAGCGTAGAAACTGACGATGACGCATTACAATAAAAGAAATGTTGCAATACAGGCTAAACTCACGCACACGTACATAGAATGAACAACAGCAGACTCAATAAAAAAGAAATGGTTTCAAGAAACAAAACAAGACCTAAAACAAATAGAGATCAGTGCTGAAATGATAAATGAAAGAGAGAAATTCAGAAACAAAATTATGAACACAAAATTTGAAGTAAAATAAATTAAGGAAACAGGAAAAATGTGGACACAGCAAAGGAAATACGAACACAGCCAAAGAATGAAGAGGTTTTGAGCAAAAAAAAATATATATATATATAAATAAATAAAATAAAATAAAAAAAATGTAAAAATGAATAATCATGTAACATTCAAGTTGACCACTGTCCTGAAGGCAAAAATATATAATAATAATAATAATAATAATAATAATAATAATAATAATAATAATAATAATAATAATAATCGACGTTAGAGAATTCGCCAGTGAGATAAGTAAAGTTGGCCTCTTTCCTGTGACCGGAGGTATAAGTAGCGTAGCCACTGCGAGGTTAAGAGGATCTGAGAGAGGCGATGTTTTATTGTTTATCTTCCGTTGCTGACAGCTCATGGCCGTGTGTACGGATCAGCTGCTCTGGTATAATTGTAAAAGTAACGTGCATCATGAATGTGCATTGTACAAAGAATCATCTTCAGCTGTGATACATATTTATAGCAAGGAATATGAAATTAAATTAAGTCTGTTATAATACAAGGCAATGAGTAGAATAAAAACGATATTCAAAACTTTTAGTAAATTTTTGTGATCGTTTAACTTATAAGTTTAAATATAAGTAGAATTACTGTTATTAATCGACTGATCATCTGGTCACAGCCGGCCGGAGTGGCCGAGCGGTTCTAGGCGATACGGCCTGGTGGCAGGTTCGAATCCTGCCTCGGGCATGGATGTGTGTGATGTCCTAAGGTTAGTTAAGTTTAAGTAGTTCTAAGTTCTAGGGGACTGATGATGTTAAGTCCCATAGTCCTCAGAGCCATTTGAACCAATCATCTGGTCACACAACACAGCAGCACTTCATCAGGCGATTAGAATGTACAACTTTGGGGTCTCTGAAGGTTACAGAAATGTGAAAGAGAAGAGTCGACACGAAGAATTCCGATTGGTGTCGACTTCTAACGATCAGTACTTGTGGTACTGCTGCACCCTTGCTAGTCCACTGGGGGCTCATAAGATACCAATTTACGTAGGTTACCAGTCAATAGTAAGATAAGTAGACATGCGGCAGTAGATGCCGACCCACAATGTCAGTGTTGACGCTTCAACAAAAAGGTCTGGCGAACGCTGCACAAGGCGTATGGGCGACGGCGACGCCGTTTGGCATGCGTAGCACCCGCCGTGGAGGTACGCACAGAGTGCGTGACTGACACGCAGAGCGTGTCGTGACGTCAGCTCTACGGTGCGGCCAGGAACGACCTGCGTGCTCACCACCTCGAAAGGGGCGGTCATAAAGTTTCAGTTATGACCTGCAAAACGTAAGCTATGTAGTCTGTACACTTGACGGCATCCGCTAATAATGTATTCCAAAACGCCGCGCATAGGGATTCTCCCAGGAATCACACCTCGGGTTACATTAGTGTTGCAAAGGTAGGGTCAAGTGTTTTACATAGGCCTTGGGCTAGGTACCATTTCTATACTCAACAGAAAGGTAGTCTTAGTGTCACTGTCCTGCAGTACAAGGCCAAAATGTGAATATTACACACTTCCTCCTGCTTAGACAAATTGAGCAAAACGCTTGGTTCTTTTTGCATTTGATGTGGAACTTAAGGCACCACTACTTCGTGGGCGGTTCCTTAGAGAACACCAAAAAAAGTTTCTACAATTTTTTACGTACCAAAACCGAGCCGCGGGAGTCCAAGTCTCCTACGCACAGCAAACTGCTGAAATTTTTACGGTGTATTCCTAAGATCCCGATTTCGTTGAAAATTTTATTGATATCTTTATCCCTTTCCGAGACGTAGAGCTTCAAAGTTACCTTACATGTACACGTCAAACATGCACGTAAGATCCGGTGTGAGAAGAATAAATAAGAAATAACGGCAGAAGATTACTCAGATTTTAACGTTATGTTTTCTATCCGTTTATCTAGAAGTTGATTTCCAAAAATCTGTATCCCTTATCGAGAGACACCACGAAACCAAGGGTTTTGGGTACCAAACGCGAACTACAGTTACCAAGACCGCTATGCACAGCAGAAGTGTGTAATTTTTACAATAAATTCCTAAGATGCCGATTAAAACAGCGTTGAACATTTTCTTGCCATTTTTATACATTTACGAGATACTTAGATTCGAAGCTACCCTACTTATATATGTAAAATACGTGCCTAAAAAACGGTGTAAAATGAAAACATATTTTATAAAGTGACGTAGCACGAAAAAATATGCAGTAAAGTGTCTCCGTTATTAACAGAAGGAGTCTGGGATCCCCATGTTGTACTGTTGAAACACTTTCAAACATTTTGTGCACATAAAATCCGGTCTGAGGCGTAAAATTGGATTTGTGCTACTACAAGTAACCTGTAAAAATTTTACTCACCGATAAAGTTTTTTTCATATGAGTGACAAACCCTGCTGTGGCAGGGAATGGAATGGAACCAGCAGAAAAATTCTTATGTCAAAGCAAAAAAAGGCAAATATGTTCCTCCTTCTTAAAATGCTCTAACTGAAACGTGTAGTACGCGCTCTCTCATTCTACTCCCTCAGCGCTTTTAAAGTTTTTCCTCAAAATTTTAGCATGCATGCAAATTCGCACATGTCAATGCTGAGAGAGAAGGAGATGGTAACAGTGGGAAAGAGACGGAAAAGTAATGAATACTGAGTGGTAGAAAGTGGTTTTATTATAGAAAGAGCGAAGGAGACAGTAACAGTGTGAGAGAAAGTGACGGACACTGTGAGAGTGGAACACGGTTGACAGCGACAGAAAAGTGCTGGGAAAAGAGTGAAGGAGGTATTGCTGGTGAGGTAGGAACAAAAAGATGGAGAAAGTGGAAGTGAGTGAGAGCTAATGATAGTGAGAGACACAAAGAGACAACTACATTCAGTTGGATTGATTGAGTGAGAATGGGCGAAGTGGAGTGGATGGTATGAGCGACTTACAACGATGGACTAGTGGGTCTGAGCGTGTTACAGTTAGGGGAGATTGTGAGAATGAGAGGTGAGTTTCGTGTTAGAAAGAGAGGGAATTTGTTTGGATGCCAAAACAACGCCAATGCTTTTCCTGTCCTGTGCCAGCCTCTTCATGTCAGAGTAGCACTTGCGGCTAACTGCCTCAACTGTTTGTTGCGTATGTTCCAATCTGTGTCCTACACTTTTTGCAATCTATAGTTCCCTGAAGTACTATGCAAGACATACCCCGATTTTTAACACAGGCTGCATCATCCTATCGTTTCTTCTTGTGAGTGTTTTCCGCATATTTTCATCCTAGCCGTTTCTGTGGAGAACCCCCTTATTTCACCCCTTACCACTCCAGCCAAATTTCAGTGTCCTTCTATACACCATATGTTTTCTCATCAGCTTCAACTCCAAACCACGATCACTACCACACAATGCTGTCCTGCAGATGCACATTCTCAGAAATTTGTTCCTCAAACTAAGGCCAATTCTTGACGTGAGTACATTTATCTTGGCCAAGAATCTCCTCTTTGCCTGTACTAGTCCGCTTTTTATATCCTTCTTACTTCGTTCATCATGTGTTATTTTGCTTTCAAAGTAGCAGGATTTCTTCACTTCGTCTGCTTCGTGGTCGTCCATTTTTATGTTAGTTTTCTCGCTAATATCATTTCTCCTACTCCTCATCACTTTCGCCTTTCTTCGGTTTCCTCTCACTGCGTGTTCTGGGTCAGTAGAGTGCTCATTTTGTTCAATACGTCGCGTAATCCTTTCTCGGTTTCACTGATGACAGCAATCTCATCACCGAACCTTATCGTTGATATTCTTTCAGCATAAATTTTAATCCCGCTCCTGAAACTGTCTTTTATTTCCATCATTGCTTCTTCGACGTACAAATTCAACAGTGGAGAACAAAGGTTGCATACTTGTCTTACGTCGTTTTCCATCTGAGCACTTCGTTCTTTGTCTTCCATTGTTGTGCTTTCTTCTTGGTTCTTGAACATATTGTATACAGGGTGATCGGAAATCCTCGTTACAAACTCCTTGGATTTATAGTGGGGAGAGAGTACCTCTGAACTTAACGCGACCACCTTTACAAGTAAATGATTAGGCGTGATCCAGTAGATCACCTGTTCCACAATCCCACTTATTAATACCCAAAAAATTGCTCGTGTACTCGTTGACCGGTTCTCTTCAACGTGATGTAGTGCGACCTGTTCCAGTTCATGTGTGCGGCGTGTCCTTGGAACACCACAGTGGCGCCTGCTGACAATGAAGTTGCCCCTTTCTGGAAGCAGTTGCGTAAATGTGACAAAAAGGTTATGTGATGGAGTCGGACGTCGTGTAGAACGACCCTGATAAAGGCGACGAGCAGCTTTTCTATTAACGTGAGCTTCGCCATTCAGAAAGATAATGTCGGTGTATTGTGCAAACTTGTACTCAGCCATGTTGCTCTAACACTCACAGACACATGAATGAGGCTCAAAACAGACCATCTCGATAGGTTAGACGTCGAAAGACGCCAGCCTATTCGACGTGCACCGTTTCCGGACATGGTTTCCCATTCAAAATATTACGTACTCGCGTCCCCGTACAAGTCACAGAATTCCGTAACGGAAATTTCCGAACACCCTGTATTACACGTCTTCCACTACAACTTGCAACTATTTTTTCTCGAAATTTGGAATACGAGGGTGGTTTGAAAAGTTTTCGGAACAGAACAGGAAAAAAGTACTTACATCACTGAAACTTTTTTATTTTTCAACGTAGTCTCCTTGTAGATTCATGCATCGATGTTCCAGTGCCTTTCAGGCCTGCAAAATACTTGTCAACTTCGGCTACCACTTCTTCGTTTGAAGTGAATCTTCGTCCACCAAGAAAATTTTTAAGTGTTAGCCATATCAGGTGAATAAGGCTGATGTGGCAAAAATTCATGGTGAATAAGGCAGATGTGGCAAAAATTCACACCTTACTTCACGTAATTTTGCCATGGCGACTCTCTTGCGTTTTGAGTCAGCGTCAAGAGTCGCGGCACCCATGTTGGAGATAATTTTTTCATTTGTATTTCTTTAGTTAAAATGTGATATACCCTTTTAGATGACATCTAGCAAGCACGAGCAATTTCACGCACTTTGGATCGGCGATCCTTCGTGACCACCTTGTGCACTTTGGCAATGATTATTGGAGTAGTGACTCATCTTTTGGACGACCACTCCGCGGATCACCATCTAAGCTCTCCCGGCCAAATTTAATTTCATTTGTCCATTTGGCAACAGTCGAATACGAAGGAGCAGAACCCCCCCCCCCCCCCCCCCCCAGTGTATTCTGGAAATCGTCATGATTGTCTTTTCCTTTCATACCTTTCTTTACGAAGTACTTAATCACTGATCGAATCTCGTTTTTCTCCATCTTCGCAAATCTCTACGCAGGATCAACAACACAGCCACGTCAACCACCACAGCTCTCTTCCAAGAGCACTGATGTGGCACGTGTTTACAGGCAACAGTCCAATGAATATCGCGCTAGCGCTGACCTCTCGTGGTGATTCCGAGAACTTTTCAAACCACCGTATACCTTGTTGCACCATACTACGCTGTCTTACGTTTTTTTTCCTTTTTTTTCCAAGTTGACAAATCCTGTGAAGACGTCCTGATTTTTCTTAAGTCTCGCTTGTATTATCAACCACCTCACTGCTGTCTTTGTCTTTTCGTAAGCCAAATTAATCCTCATAGGTCGAGTGATTAGTTTTCTGTACTCCAACAATCCGCACTGCACGCGGTCTGACGCGAAGGCGAGGAGCGACCGGGCGCCATCCAGTCAGCCAGTCCCGCTCCAAGTGGAATGCAGGCGGCGGACAGAGAGTGTGAGGGGTGGGGGTGGGGGGTGGTAGGGGCGGAGGAGGTACGGGGTGCGCCCCGCCCCGCCCCGCCCCGTCGGCAGACGTCAGCGGCCCCTGGCCCGCTTTGTGCGCCGCTATGCAAACACTCGTGCGGTCTGAGCGCCCTACTAGGGCAGCCGGCCTGCCGGGCCACTGGGCACGTTTTAAAAGCCGCAGCACACGGCGTCTCCGACTGCGACTGCCCACCCTGGGATTTTGCCCCACTCAGCACTATCTTTAAACCGTGAAGCTTTGAACTGTGGCTACAATACTATACATGGGTGGAAAACTTTAGCTGGCAGTGTTATGTGGGTGTGCGGTATACTTCTTATGACGAATTTCTATAATTAAATGCAATATGGCATGTCGTACTTGTTTGTGGTTCCAGGTACCTGCTAGGAGATGTCAACAGTGTGGTACGAGTGTATTTTTTGCATAGGCCTACGTAAGATGCTGTTGAAACGAATTTGAGCTTGGTGCAGTTTCTGAAACCCCAGCACACCACTCTCGTCTCTTCTTTGCATAAGGTATTGTTGAATAATTATGAGTGGATACAGTTGGATCCAATGGACCTCAAGGGGTCCATGTGTTAAAACGCTCTGTAGAGTTTTTTCATAAGACAGTGCCTTCATTTTACTCAGTTCCGGGTCACGTGGTCGATCTCGTAATTGCCGAGGAGTGAACAGCGGAACTAAGTGAAATTGTAGGACTATGCGTCATAAAATGCGTGGGTTTCGTGGCATTTCATCAATATTTTAATGTGTTATATTTTATGCTTCCTGCTCCATATGTATTATGTTCCTTCCTCTCTTTACCTCGTGTGCACGTGGATGTGGGTGTGTAAATGTTTTTTGATGTCCTTCTGGGTTCATTTTGTGGTGGGAGCGGAGTTGGTTTCCGTCTGCTGGGGGCAGAAGGTCGCTCCTCGTTAGAAGGGGAACACACGACGACCAATTAGGATCCCCGTATCTGGGCAGAGAGGTTTATCCCTTCTTGTCCGAGATTTGTTTGTCTCTCACGTTGGTGGAGGAAGCGAACCCCTCTGGTAGCTTCCGCTGCACCGGTAGTTGCGAGAAGTTCGGTGGAGAACGGGCACTCTTCGCTGGCTTTGGTAAATACGGTTCTAACTCCTAAGTTAGGGCAGAGGTAGGATGTACGTAGAGTCACTTCTTGCCTAAGTTAAATTTCGTTGAAATACTTAAGTTCTTCAGCTTAAGTGAAGCGTCATAATTTCACAGTCAGTTTGTGCTACGAATTTTCAGTATTAGCTAATGATTATGTCCGATTGTTGTATTGGTCGCACGTTGCTCTGTTCCTTTGGAACTATGTGGTTGGCAGGGCGCGCCACAGACATGATTAGATTGATCTAGCGAACCTACCTCTTGTGTGAATGTGAGTGTAATTGAATCTTCGTATGACTTTGGAACGCCCGCTAAAACCGCTGGGCAGAACAGGTAATAGGATTGTGGAAAGGGCCAAGCGTTCAAGTCAGTGTCTGCTTCTAATTGTCATTTATTGTAATGTAGTAACTCTTTCACGACTGAAGGTCTCCAACAAGAAATCTTAACAAGATAAAAATCGAATTAAGATAGCAATAAAATAATTCAAAAAACAACATACGCAAAGTGCAATTCGAATGGCTGAGGGCCACAATTAATCTCCAAAATTTTAGAATATATTACTATAGACCTTTAAAGGCAGAAGGCCAGCATGTTTAACAACAAGAAATCTTAGAAATCAACAAGATAAAAGTGCAATTAAGATAGCAATAAAATAATTCAAAGAAACAACATATGCAAGGTGCAATACCAATGGCTGAGGGCCACAATAAAACAAAATTTTAAAATATATTACCATAATCTTTGAAGGCAGAAAGACGCAGTGTTTAAGCTTGAAAGATAAATTTAAAATTTTGCAAAATTTTAAGAAAACAAAACGAATAACCGTAAGCCTAATATTTTAAATAGCTGACAACAGATAATTAAACACCGGTGACACTCAAAGTCTCCAGGGAGGTCGGTCTGCCCTCGCTCACTTAGGTTAGCCAGGTGGTGAGCCCAGCTATACGTGATCCGTCGGAACGCAGCCAGGGGACAGCCACGGGCCGACCGACACAACGACTTGCTTGCCACCAACCGGTACATGAGAATTCGAACACCAAATCTCCCCAACAACTAACCACCGAAACGAACCACCACAACATGAATGGACGTGGCTTGGGTAGTTGAAACTACTACTCAACCTTGACGTCCTGGGTCGGTGAAACACGAAGCTCGTAGCGATGAGACAGCTCCACACACGCTACGACATTGCGGTGGTCCCGGCAGCGGACCCAGCCGACTGCACCGCACGGAGATGTCCTCCCTGGTCGGTACCAACCGACCGACTGCCCGCTGCTCCGTCCCCGACTGCTGCTCCGTCGCGACTGCACTGCTGGTGCGCCTCCCACTCACTTCCAGACACACGACGGCGGAAATACTGGCTCGGATCCAACCGTGCAGAGGAAACACGCCCACTGCCACTGTCTAACCCACATCGCTGCAGCACGAAGGGACCGACCCAAGTCCCACAAGATGGTAATTGAAGGGGCCCAGAAGCGCTCAGAGAATCAGTTGCGCGTCGCCAGATCAGACGACCGACCTCTCAGAGCCAGTATGCCGACAACATTTAAAATAACTTGTGAAAGGAAATCACGTCAACTACACACACAACCTGACAAACACTTGCACGAAGACCTGAACGGTACTCAACAGTAACTAAATACGCACTAAGACAAATCTGGAGTCGATGCACACCCACACCCACCCACCAACATACACACACATAATTATCAATTATTATACTGTACTTGTAATCCAAGAACCTCCCGGTCTGCTACTGTACTGTAATACGGTTTCTTTCTTGCTGACTCAGTGTGAATGATAGAGTGTACGCTTTCCATATTCCTTTGTCTGTGTGTGTCTTTTTTTTTTTTTTTTTTTTTCGTTCATACCATATTAAGTTGTCCTAGAGGTGTCACTGATCCAACATGGAGTAATAGTAATGTAACTTGTTGACCAGGCACTAGGTACTTGTAGTTGAATATTTCCTCCCTTAATATAAATGTTGTTCGAATAATAAAAATTGTTTCATAAGCGCCTCCTGTGCGTTATTTATCGCAAGCTAATACAGTATGTCGCTTATTATATTCTTTAAAAATAAATATTTGATGCCTGATTGATTTTAAAAGGTAATTGGATCGGAGATTCTCCTTAAAGGCATCGGCGTGGGGAATTTATGCGTTTGTAAATAATTATTGTTGCTAAATTGCGTAGTTCATTTGTTCCTTTTTTTCAAAAAAACTTAATATTGAAAATTTTCCAGATCAGTTTTTCTCAATTTTTAGGAATGGCTTGGGCTATGAAATTAGCAGTAATATTAGGTGTAGATGCTATTCCATCTCTCAGTGAGGACATTTTACAGTGTGAGCATTCACATGATGTACTTGATGATAAGGGGCCAATCAACTATAATGGTGGGGATGAAGGAGATGATCTTAATGGTGAAGATGAGGTCAGTGATAGTTACTGCCCGCGTGAAGATGGAATGAGTAAATGGAGAAACGCATTGTATCAGTAAGGAGAAATTAGATGTTGACACCTGAAAGTGATTTTGGCTAACAATTGTGTTGTGGTACTGTCCACATATAAAACATATTTTGGCGATTGTAACGTCTGTTATGTCAGTACAACAGTGACACACACAATGGTTACGGTTACTACAAGCCATACCACAAGTCGGGAAACGGGGCCAAATTTCTAGTAGTTTACTGTCGAGTTGAGATTTTCACAAATGTTTTATTCATATCTTACAGAAACTAGCAGTACGGCAATAAACAGCCTTTTAAACACGCCGCTAACGGCAATCAATTAATTTATAGCAATACAACAATTTTTTTTAAAGAAACAGAGAAACTAGCAGTACGGCAATAAACAACCTTTTAAAACACTCCACTAACGGCAATCAAATAATTTATAGCAATACAACAGTTAAATTTTTTTTTAAACCACAGAAGCTAGTAGTACGCCAATAAACTACCTTTTAAGACACGCCGCTAACGCCAATCAAAGTAATGTATAGCAATACAACAATTTAAAAAAATTTAAAGAACGTTAGTAAACAGGCTGCTAAAGTAAATACAGAACTTTGTTGATAAAGTATGGTGAGGTAGTGAAGCTACTAACACAGCCATAAAAAAAAAAAAAAAAAAAAAAAAAAAAAAAAAAAAAAAAAAAAAAAATTAAACAGGTCTCAGCAAACACACGATTAATGGCAATAAAAGGAATTTAAAAACTTGGAGGAATTTAAAAAACATTTAATCAAAAGTGCCCTGGAATATCATTAGAACATAACAGATATGACGGACCCGTGTAAGCGGCCACAAACCACCCACTCAGGGATGCTCAGGCTAGACAGAATACTGACCAATTTAAATACGCCCGTAAACACAATTGCCACTCTCAGGCTCGTCACTGCACCGACTTTTAGCTAGCGAAAACTTGGTATAAGATGGCTTAACTTGCTGACAGAATTAGAGCTAACCTCGTGCAAGGAAACATTACGCCCTACAGTCCTGAATGAACGACCACATGATCAACTAACAAGAAGCATGAATTTACTCATAACCCACGTCAGAATAGCGAAACAATTAAACTGCCAAAACTGCACCTCCCATCGGGCAGTAACGAGAGGAGGAGGAAAGATCACTGTCTTCAATTACACCGGTGCCAGGGACAGGAAACCCGGTCGCCGGAGGCCACAAGGCAGAAGAGACGCTGGTTACACAAAATTATTACTTAATGATTAAACCTTCCACGAACTTAACTTGCAATTATGCTCGAACAGGCAGTACACGACCTCCGATGGCAAGGATCCACACATCCGACCGCGCACGCGACGCCAGCGTACCCGACACGCCACGATCACGCGACAACACGCTCTGTCACCGGAGTTCACGTCTTCTCTGTAACGTTGACGGGTAGTGACCGCTCCTTCATGTAAGGGGTCTCCTTTTAAACTCCAGTGTCGAAACGGAGGATTTAAAGAAGCTTGTTAGCCTCCCACCAAGGCGAAATGAACAGCAACTACTCGTGGGGCGATTCTGTATACAACCAACACGCGGGGAGCTCCTCCATCAACTCGACCCGCTCGTTACACACAACCGACATACATCACGTGGCGACTCGGTACAACCGACCACGCCGGCTTCGCGCTGGAGAGCCACACTGCCCTCCCGTGTCCACCACACTCTGTGCGCGCAACGGCCCTACTTCCGCGACACCACACAAGGTTACAACCGGTCAAAGATCTCACTTCGTCCATAGCAGTTTCCCGGAAGCAAAAACGCAGATATCGATAGCAGAGGGAAAAGACAACCAAGCAGCCACTTAATGACAGACAACATATCAAACAAACATGTCAGAGGAAGAAAAGGAAAACCAATGCAATTTAAACACAAGGTGTAGCACGAGTCGATACACGGCTCAAATAGATTTTGACACAAAACATTAATTTCATTGTTGTACAAGTCATTATTTGAACCTGGTGTATAGATGACAGTTAATAAACGAAATTCCATTATATGGTTGTAAGTGTGTGTTGATAATATACAACAATATTAACCTATAGTAATAACTTACGGTTGATTGAACCACTAATTTCAGTGATAAAATATTCAAAAGGCACAAAAAAAACTGCAGGGGGTGTACAGCACCCCGAACGCAACCAACGTAAGAATTCCATGTCTGGCTAAGGGCGAAAGTATGTGACTTCTAGGTGACATAGTTCGATGAAACTGGCACCAGACACGTAAAGAAGTGCCACAGATGATAGCCGAAAGAAACACGCAATGAGACGAACAGAAATGACCCTTTCATTCAAAGGCAATACTTACACTGAAGTGACGCCGATTTAAGATAGGCTACTGGATGCTACCCAAAGAATGGTACATGGTTCTTAACAGGGAGAGTGATCACTACGAACGGCAGCGCGTGCTGAGCAACGTGCTGCCGTGCTGGCCACAAGGTTGGTGTGGAGTTCTTGTCGTAGAGCGTTCCATCGGTCCATTGGCTGACAACTGCTGGACGGCGGCTGGTGACACGTGGACGTGCTGCAACAAGTCCGCCACACGTGCTGGATGGGGTTTAAGTCGGTGAGAAAGGGCAGGCCAGTCCATCCTCTCGTTCCAGGAGCTCTCCCACCTGCACAGCATGAAGTCGCCATGCCACAGTGGAGTGTCAGACCGCTTCCTTGCAACGCTGCTAAAAAGCGACTGCAATTGTAGCCGCTTTTTTATGTCGATACGTTCCTGCCCGCTGCACGATGCGGCGGTCATCCGCTGCCGTTGTTGCCCTCGCCGGCCAGCCGGCCACCTCCTCTCCCTCGGGCAGCAGTGTCTGTGGTTCGGAACGCCCACCACGCACGTGCCACAGTGCTCTGAGTAACACCAAACTTCTGTGCTACACAAATCACACTTCGTCCTCCTTCCAATTTCCCGATGATTCTTTGCTGTGCGAAGTCATTCAAGTGCTGTCTCCGGCCCACTTTATATCGAGAAACACCACCACAGTGGACCGCAGACGTTCGCTAAGTGATACATAGCGTTTTTTTCCGCTCCTTCAACTGTGGTGAAGGGCCAGCCGCGTTTGGCGCTATACTCGCGTTGACATCACGCCGTGCGACGTCCAACTCCCTGTGCTCTACTGACGGCCTTCTGGAGAGATGCTCCAGCATTTTCACTCATTTCTGCCTACTACTTAATATATCGTGTTTCTTTGTCTAGCTCGTCGTTACGTTTTGCAGAGCAGACGCAGTGTACCAAAACGCAGAGATCCTCTTATACCATCAAAAACCCTGAAGACTGGAAGTCTCTGGACCTTCCTCTTTTCAAAACTTCACTTAATACTCACAGTCTCCCATTGCTTCCCACACCGAGTTTCATTCTATTCTCCCACTGCCTGTCATCATTTACGTTATTGTGAGTCTCTATGCACTTTACATACCATTCGATTAAAAGCATGTGGACATTGCCACGTCATGCGCCATGTACTACTGTGTGTAGCGATGGGCGCAGTCGCCAGTGCAGAAGAGAAGATTCGGGTGTGCTGTGTTGCCAGTAGGGAAGCAGTAACCGCACAACGGGTCGCTCAGGACGGTTGAGTGACCAGTCACTGGCGGTCACCTGAGTAACGAACGCTTCAGGGACGTTTCACTCCTAATGAAGCTGCCCGTGCCGACTGCTGGTGATGTGAATGTGAAGTGTAGACGCGAAGGAACAACCACAACTAAACGGAGAACAGCAGGACCTCGTCTACTGACGGATAGGAACCGTCGAGCATTGCGTAGGGTGGTTGTAAAAAGTTACATGAAATTAGCGGAAGAGACCATACGTGGGATGTAAAGCGCTACCAGAAGTCGAGCCACCACGACGGCTGTGCGTACGGAGTTGAGAAGATTGTCAAGCAGCTCCTCATAACCCACACATTTCTACAGTCAGTGCTGACTGGCGCTTCATGTGGTGCAAAGAACGAGGCCACTGGGCAGTGAAAGCGAGTGATTCGGAGTCTCAAACCGGCCGTATAGCCTGTGGCAATCCGATGGAAGGGTTTGGGTTGGCTGAATGCCTGGAGGACGTTCTCTGCCCTTATAAGCTGAGTCAGTACCGAAATACGGAGTAAGTGGTATTACAGTATAATGTCTTTTTTCGTGATTAGTGTGTGATCCCCTTATTGCGCTTAAGAAAACGCCGAATGCGGAAGGATACGAACACATTGTGTACTGGGAACATTAGAATAACAGTTTCGAGGCGATGACTGTTTTTATTGTCAAGACAAGGCACCCAGCCCTCACGCAGCGTCTGTGGGGCCACGGTTAATGGACAATCATATTTTTTAAATGGAGTGGCCTGCTCAAAGTGAAATGGAGTGACCTGGCCGTAGTCCCGACCTCAACGCAATGGAACAGCTTTGGGATGAATCACAATATCGACTTCGCTCCTGGACCCAACATCCAACATGACCACACACTCCAGTTTCGACCTTTCAGGAAGAATACTCTGTTGTTCCTGCACAGACAATTAAGCACGTCGATGAAAGTCTCCCAACCTGAGTTCTAGCACGATAATCACGAAGTGTGGAATCATTACAGATTAACGTTCACAAGTGAGTGTCTCTACACTTTTGATGAGATAGTCTGTATTCTAAAAATGGTTCAAATTGTTCTGAGCACTATGGGACTTAACATCTATGGTCATCAGTCCCCTAGAACTTAAAACTACTTAAACCTTACTAACCTAAGGACATGACACTGAGAGGCACCCACATGCCCTACTCATACTGTGGCATCAAGCAGTCAGGCCTGCAAGATGAGTGGTCTGCCAAGCGAGTGGACTCATTTATCGAGTAACATGAACTCTAGTACTCACAATTAAGTTACAAGTTATTCTCCTGTTTGAATATTACGTAACGGAAACGCACATCTGACTATTACTAATTTACACAACTCTGATTGTTCACTACGCAATGGCAATACCACATTTTCTTTCTTATTCATCGGCTTTGATCAACACGTGGCCATCGCACTGAATATGAGTGGCGCACACATTATAAATTCTGGGTATCATGACAACATACTATTCGAAGGAAAAGGCCACCAATCTTTTTCTTTTCACTATCTTATTTATTCCGATAAATTCTATAACCTAAACACACAAATTCTATAACCTACAACACTAACACATGAGAAATTCCTCCCAGTGGGCATGGTTTTACATTGGTGATTCTCTATCTTATGGTCTCGTAATTATTTAACGCTACAGAGCACTTTCTGGATAGGATGGTGAATCTTTTGCTATATCTCACACTTCGACTCTCACACCCATCATCACGAAACTTTCCTCCATACCGAGTAGTACAAAAAGGAACATGTATAACCCACTGCCTCTGAAACTATCTCGTTTCTCTCCCATGCCAACCACACATACTTAAATTTCATGAAATACGTCGCACTGGCAACATACAATACAAAACAAGGAATAGTCACAGCGTTATAATCACATCACTTTCAGCTTTCTCACGTCAATTAAAATTCATCCCAGTTTCACACGACACTGCCCCACTTCGTAAGTTTTCTTTCCTACTATGAACTTTGGAGGATATATGTACGTCTTCCTGTGCAATGCAAGCCAAGCGGCGTTGCTGGATAGACGGCTGATTCACCTTGCTTCACTCTCAGAGTATTATAGTTTGAATCAAGCGTCACACGGAAACATAACACGCAAAGTAATTTTAAGAACATATACATCACACACGCGAGTCCTCAACTGATACCGTGGACGAGTACTTGTCTTTATCCTTTGTCTCATACACAGATTGAGACTCACACAGTACTCAGCACGTGGAAGTACTCGTCTCTAATTTCAAGTCCTGCACACGCCATTTCTTAAATATTTCCAACTTATAGTACACACGCTAGTAATTCAGCTTAACTTAAGCACTCGGAAGTATTTCAGCTTATTGCTACACGTGGTTTCATTGTGACCGTTGGTCCCTTCCGAAGATTACTACGATCCCATTAATATTACCTGCCTGACATTTAATTCTCCCCACAAAAGTTCCTGAAATAGAGAAATTATTATTCCAAACTACTCTCTCACGTGCATACCATATCTCCACTCTTTTGTCTTTCTGGAGCACACCTAAGACAGGTCTTACCAACACTAGATCCAGTGGCACAGTGCTGAAACATGGCCGTTCTTCATGTCATCTCGCACCTCCGCCAAGGTGGGGGAGCACCATGCTACCGTATTGGTCAGCCAAATTTCAGGCGCTCAAAGCTCAGGTAAATTTCATCTCTTTGGTCCCACCAAAGGTGACTAAAGGGTCGTCTCAATGATGATCATATATTCACATTCACTATCTGCGGTTAGCAGACGACCATACATTCATTCATTTCACAGATCTCACCAAACTAGATGTAGGGATTTATTTTGTGGGAGTGCACATGTGATCAATTAAATAAATAAATTGTCATTCTTTCCCACACTGGTATCCGGCTTCGCTGTATTAATTGAAATTGAGTTATTATTAGAAAAAATATGTTGTACTGACAAGAATAACGAAAAATGTTGTACCTATTTTCAATGTTGGGCGGTACTGTACCCTTTCACCACCGGCTACCCATGCAGAAAAAAATGGCACGGTGCTATCCTTGCAATGCGAGAGTAGTTCCGAACATTTTTTTAAGAAAACTGTATTAGAACAAACGTAGTAAGTCATCGTAATAACCAGGAGGGGACCTTAGCCCCTGGTGACCTCAAATAGACGACCAAATGCTGTTACTTTACCCAGTTATTGACCCAGTTACTGAATTATTGTACTCTGCACAATCTGGAGTAACGTATACATACAAATTTACAACAATCCACATGACAAATAAAACATTACATCACACAAATAAAAAATAATGTTGAGATAAAAATTTGCTTAGTTACTGGGATCTTCGTTATTTTTATGAGTAATCCAAACTTCACTAATTCTATAACAAATAAAAAAAAATACTAATTGTACTCATGGAATTTTAAATAGCTCACCGTCCAAACACAGAGCAAGTAATCTGACATTCATAAATTGTGGGGTAAAGACCTTTACACAGCAAAGTCTAAATACAAAACAAAATCAACAAGAGAAAAACATTGCGTACACTAGTTACATGGAGAATGTCAGGTTCCATACCATTACTCTAAAATGTACATCAGACCTACAGAGAAATAAAACTGAGAAGAAAAACAATGAAATATACCACAAGTTACATACTGGTTACGTAATATAGTTCATCTAAGACATAATGTCATACCTCATTAACTATCCTCACTTGATCCTTGTCCACCAGTACAAATACCTGCTGCTGAGCTAGTCAGTCCATCAACTTTGATCAATACACGCAATAAATAGTTAGCAATAAGTGCTTGAATCCACCAGTAGCTCCCGTATCTTACTCTACTGCTCATTTCTCTGTTGTTACATATTTAGAGAACAAGAACTTGCATTTCGACTAGCCTTCGTTACACTTTAATGTGAAATATCACCACTGTCATAATGCAAATAAGTGGCTTCAGTCAACACACCAACAAGATCATTACTGTCCAAGACGTCAAAATGCATCAGTTAATTCCGATATTTGTTGTGCAATGCAGACTCTTGTCCCCTGTGACAACCTTACTGACCAATGCAACAAGAGCCGCTATGTTAGTATTACACCACTGGCTAATAATTACAGCATCCTTGTACCAAATATTCTAATAAACATGCTACGTGAACTTGATAACCCAGAACAAACAAAAAAAGTAACTATTCTAAACAAAAATGTTAATGAAATACAATTACACTTGCTGTCCCTTCAGGAACGAAACATATAAAAAAAATTACACAATTAAAAGTACAAATACATTATTCCCTATCTTGCGAGTCACACGGAATCATTTGATTCTGTGATTTTCTTGGGGTCAAAAAGTTTCTGATAGTTTTCCTAGAAACACTGTCTCGGTGTCAAAGCTCTCCCATGGTTACCCAGACGAAAGTCTTTAAGTCACTCAAATCGGCATTTTGAACACATTAAACACAAATGTCATAGTCACTCTCAGAGTACCATCCACACGAATCTGGTCATCCAGAAATGGCCCTACAACTACTATTACCCATGGTTCTGTCCTTTCAGTTCATGGTGTAATTAAAAGTCGTAAGTTCCATCAAACAGCACTTATTCCCACACCAATTAAAGAAAGTCTCCTACTACAAATGCAAATGTCAATGTCCCACTTTAGTTTCTTGCGTTCATGCAATAATTAGTCACCAAACGACAACTGTCCTCTTTAAGTATACCAAGCGTTCCACATGCAATTTACAAAGCACACTTAACAAGTCACTGCCAAAAGGTTATGGATCCCACCGTTCAGTGGTCAAGACAAAGCAAAACAATCGTCCTGTCTGCTAAAGACAAAATCTTTTCCACCATTCACACCATGGAAACACCAGTCCTTCACTTTCCAACTTATTGAGACACATGAGCAGTCATCTTGTTTGATGGCTCCAAAATCCAGTACTAGTTAATAGTTGCTGTTGAAAAATGCCCACCGGACTCTGCCGCGTGTCGTTCATTCTGCCGTCGCGCCACCACCGCGCGAGCCGTTTAGCAGAAAAAGAACCACCCGCTGTTGCCTCCGCGGGATACTGTCCCCAGTCGTAAGGGTGGCGGAACTTATGAATGGCAGCATGTGGTACGTGCGTGTCGCCCCAGGCCGTTGACCTGCTGTAGTGGGCGCGTGGAGTGTACCCTGACCGACAGTGGAGTGGGGAGCACAGCGGCTCTGTCGCCTCTCCCATGGCGACATCAGCTTGGCCTCCCGCTAGCGATATGGGCGCGTTCTGCGTAGCACCTCAGCGCTACGACACCCACTCAGTCAGACCCTTCCGTGCATCTCGCAACATTACAGACAAAAGGATATTCTTACAGTATTTAAATACTCATTGATTACATGTATGATCTATTAGATACATCGGTAATAAAAGAATCTTTGTTCTAAAAAACATAAAATCATACACCCTAGTTTTCTACACATACAACATCAAAATTTATCCCTTTTCTGTATACAGCCCACACTTGTGCTATTGATTGTACCTGTCGTCCCTTGTTCAAAACATGAAAGTGTAAAAAAAAAAAGGGATAAGAAACAATATATACAGCTCATAATTACAATATCAAATAGTAGACTACTCTAACATCCTATCACAGTGAAAATATTAGAAACTGTTGATTCTGAAACTACAATATACAATGCACCTTTGTGCTTGTGACAGACAGAAATTAGTATCTCTTTACATATTTTACCTTTTATTATATACAGGGTGATTCAAGAAGAATACCACAACTTTAGGAATTTAAAACTCTGCAACGACAAAAGGCAGAGCTAAGCACTATCTGTCGGCGAATTAAGGGAGCTATAAAGTTTCATTTAGATGTACATTTGTTCGCTTGAGGCGCTGTTGACTAGGCGTCAGCGTCAGTTGATGCAAAGATGGCGACCGCTCAACAGAAAGCTTTTTGTGTTATTGAGTACGGCAGAAGTGAATCGACGACAGTTGTTCAGCGTGCATTTCGAACGAAGTATGGTGTTAAACCTCCTGATAGGTGGTGTATTAAACGTTGGTATAAACAGTTTACAGAGAATGGGTGTTTGTGCAAAGGGAAAAGTTCTGGACGGCCGAGAACGAGTGATGAAAATGTAGCACGCATCCAGCAAGCATTTGTTCGCAGCCCAGGAAAATCGACTCGCAGAGCTAGCAGAGAGCTGCAAATTCCACAATCAACTGTATGGAGAGTCCTACAAAAAAAGGTTAGTAATGAAACCTTATCGTCTGAAATTGGTTCAAGCACTGTCTGCAGCTGATAAGATTAAAAGAATCGATTTCTGTGATTTTATCCTTGCTCAAATGGAAACAGATGAATCTTTCGTTTCAAAGATTGTGTTTAGTGATGAAGCAACTTTCCACACTAACGGGAAAGTCAACCGTCACAATGTCTGTATATGGGGCACTGAGAAACCGCGGGAAACAACTCAGTATGAACGTGACTCGCGTAAGGTGAACGTTTTCTGTCCCATTTCAGCCAATAAAGTTTTTGGTCCCTTTTTCTTCGAAGCTGCTACTGTAACTGGACTACAGTATCTGGAGATGTTAGAGAATTGGCTGTTCCCTCAGGTCGAACAAGAAGTACGACAATTCATATTTCAGCAGGATGGAGCGCCACCACATTGGCACATATCTGTCCGTAACTACCTGAACGTCAACTACCCGAGGCGATGGATCGGCCACCAGGCAGCCCGTGTCAGAGGACTTCATCACTGGCCTCCAAGAAGCCCTGATCTTACCCCCTTCGATTTTTTCTTATGGGGGTATGTTAAGGATATGGTGTTTCGGCCACCTCTCCCAGCCAGCATTGATGATTTGAAACGAGAAATAACAGCAGCTATCCAAACTGTTACGCCTGATATGCTACAGAGAGTGTGGAACGAGTTGGAGTATCGGGTTGATATTGCTCGAGTGTCTGGAGGGGGCTATATTGAACATCTCTGAACTTGTTTTCGAGCGAAAAAAAACCTTTTTAAATACTCTTTGTAATGATGTATAACAGAAGGTTATATTACGTTTCTTTCATTAAATACACATTTTTAAAGTTGTGGTATTCTTTTTGAATCACCCTGTATAACAACATTTCTAGGACATGTATGTACCATCCACATGATGTCAGATCCTGACCTGACATCGAGGTTCATCCAAATCAAACAATAGAGCACAATAATGTTTTAGTTATGGATCGGTAGCACCCCTTTACAGGAGTGTGCGCATTGATCACACTACTCTACAACTCTCACTCAACTGACACCACATTTTCCTTCTCATTCAATCCATTAATACACCAACAGAATAGGTCTAGAAGTCAGCTAACCTTAACACCACCACACTCACGTCAACATACCATACCTTTGCTCCCTTATGCTCAACCACATAACAAATGGAGTTGTTTCGGAGATAGCATTCCAGTCTCCGATTATGTCCTTTCACTCTGGCACCTCTCTCCACTGACTTACCTCTGCATTCACTTTACCGATTATTCATCCTGCTAAATATCACTTTAGAATTGCGACATTTCATCTAAGAACGAAAAATATACAAATTATTCATCCTGCAAAATAACTGTACACATTCCTGGTACCGTTTTGATTAGTTATACTGGTACCAGGCTTCAACAACAACAACAAAAATTATTTTTTTCATATTGCAAATGTTATGGTAAGAATTAGATTTACACTTATATTACATCTTACGTCAGTATTCCACAACGTTCACCATCTGGATCTCATACTCCCTTTATGTCCTTTCACGTTGTGCAGTTGTCCTCATCTCTTCATTCGTATTTCGGCTCTCCGTCCGTCTATTACTCCATCATTTCCTGGTCTTCCTTCGCCATTTGCATCAATTTCGATTGCGGCATACACAGGCCTCTCTGTAACATACATCTAAGACATCTCCACATTATTAATTCTACTCACCTTCATTTACCACTGTTTCATCACGTCGAATCTCTCTCTATTAATCACACTGCTTCATGTCGCTTCTCCCCTTAAATATCACATTTATCCACTACTATTTATCACGTCGCTTCTCTATCTACCATCTTTATCCACTCATTAAACATTACGTCGTTTCTGCTTGATCCTTATTCATATGACAAAAAATACGTACATACACCACTCTGTCGACTCCTGTTCATGACTCATTCGACTAGTCTATTCCCTCATACTTCCTGACATCCCGCCTGAAAATTCTTATGTTCGATTTGACCTTGCACAACGTTACACACCACAAATAAATACACTGACTATCTACCATAAGTTGCCTACTTTCAGCCTATCCTTAACTTTTCCATAATTTGATGTTAGAAATGTGATGAAGCCTACGAGATTGTTTTCCCTTGATCGTCACAATCAGTACAGCATTTTCATGGACAATCCGCCTCACTCTGAATGGTCCACTATACACCGTAAAGAGTTTGCTAGTTAGGAATCTGTGCTTCTTTGATAATCGATGAGTTTTAATTAGAACCTTGTCTCCTACTCCCAATTCGATCTGATGGATCTTTCCTTCCTGCTTCCCCTGCCTATCCTTAGCTGCTTTCTTAATACGCTCTATCGCAACCTTGACAATTTCTGTGTGCCTCTGCTTTCCTGATCGCGGAAAATCTACCAGCTCCCTGACTCGATCTGGTGGTGGTTCATTCTTTAGTACCGTAATTGGTGATAAACCAGTTGCTCCATGTGTTAGCTCATTGAGGATGTCCTGAAAATCTTTGAGAAAAATACTCCAACTTCTATGTTGCCTATGGCAATAGATCTTACACAACTTTCCCAGTTCTTTTACCACACTTTCACTGGGGTTACTTGCAGCATGGTATCGGGATATGAACACCGGTTTTATCCTTCTTCTCTTCTGTGTGGTTAGCCATTGCCTGGATCTATATTGTGGTCCATTGTCAACTATGAACTTTTCTACAGTTCCTACTTCTCGCAAAAAGTTTTTAACGATCGCTGCTGCTACTGTCCTTCCCATCGCACGTTTCAATGCGGTAAAAGTCACATACTTTGACACCAATTCCACTGCTACTAAAACATATCTACATCCCTGCACTGACTTAGGTAGCAGGCCAAACAAATCTGTTGCTCCGAATTCCCTCAATCTACCTGGCACTATCGGAAAAAGCGGTGCTTTGCATGAGATAGTTAACGATTTTGCCTTCTGGCACAATTTGCAACTACCAAGCACGTTCTTGATCTTCGCCTCCATACTAATGAAACAAACTGATTCCCTTAACTTCTTACAGCATTTCCTTGCCCCGTAATGCCCGTAACTTAGGTGCGTGTACCAGATCAGCTTGTTGACTATTTCATTTCGTATACACAACACCCAATCCTGTGTGTTCGGATTTCTACGGTAGAAAAGGACCCCGTTCTGAATTGTATAAAAGCGCTCTATATTGGCATCTAAGTTCGCTCTAACTCTGTCCTTCACCATTTTCCATCCAGCGTCTTTATCCTACTCTTTCGCGATAATTGTGAGTACCGCCCCTATGTATTTCTCGAACGGTACGCGCTGCATATACAATATGTCATATCTGTTCTCGTTTACCTCCTCATCAAAGCACTGACCATGAGCTACTGGGTTCCTTGACAACGCATCGGCCACTATATTCTATGGCGCACTAATACACATGACCGTAAACTGAAACTCCTGTAAATAGAGTGCCCACCTAGCGAGTCGTCTATGGTTAAGTTTGGCCGACATCAAAAACTGTAGTGACTTCTGGTCAGTATAGATTTTAGTATGCCTCCCATACAAATAGTATCTAAACTTACTAAAACCCCACACTATTGCCAAAGCTTCAAGCTAAGTTACCGTGTAATTTCTCTCAGCTTTGATAAGCACTCGGCTCGCAAATGCAATAGGTTGTTGTATTACTTCTCCTCCTTGCTCTTGCTCTTGGAACAATGTTACCCCAAGTCCACTACGGGAACTGTCCGCGGCCATACAAAACTCTTTCCCTAGGTCTGGATGCCCGAGAAGAGGTGCAGATAGTAGTGCCTTCTTTAACGCCTCATACTCTTCCTGCGCGACAGGGTCCCAATTCCATACCGTTTTCTTTCCAGTCAGCTGACATAGTCTGGGTGTCGCTGCACCCCCAATCTTAATGAACCACCTGTAAAAATGGATTAATCCTAAATAACCCCGCAGCTGACGTTTTGTTCTTGGCACCGGAAAATCTCTGATTGCTTCTAGTTTTTCTGGATTTGGTCTTATTCCCTCTGGTGTCACAATGTGACCTAGAAACTCGATTTCTTTTCGTCCAAATTCTGACTTTCCCAAATTCACGGTTACCCCATGTCTCTCCAATGCACCAAGCAATATGCTTAACGTTCTATTGTGGTCTTCCCAGTTCCTTTCTGCTATCAGGACATCATCCACGTACTGTATTACCTTATCTTTTATTTCATTAGGAATGGCAGTATTTAGCGCTCTGATAAATGCCGCGGATGATACATTTAACCCAAATGGTAGTCTCCGATATTGATACGATTTCCCGTAGCACAAGAAAGCAGTGTATTTTCTACACCCCCTATCTAACTCCACCTGCCAGAAACTCATTCTCAAATCAACTGAGCTGAGAACTCTGATCCCGTGAAACTTTTGTAGCAATTCGTCATGTGTGAGTGGCCGATCTGTCTCTGGCTCTATTATCTTATTAATCCTTCTTGCGTCCAAAACTAATCTAATTGACCCATCCTTTTTTTCAATACAAACTGAAGGACTGTTGTCGGACTGGATGCTGGTTCGATAATCCCTTGTTGTAGCATGCTTTCGATCTCAGCGTCTACTCTTTCTTTGTACACAACAGGTATCGGGTACACTTGGGCCCTAAACTGTTTATGGGGCTTGACTTTGAATCTATACACAAAATTTCTTATTGTACCCGCATCATGTTTAAATACCTCCCCGTTCTCGTATAACATTTGCTGTAATTCGCCGTAGACCGTGGTCCCTCGTAAATGCCATATTTTCTCCTTGATCTCCTCCTCCAAACATTTATGAATTTCCTTCTTCTCTTGTTCGAACCCCTTATTCTGTGCCTGTCTACCGGACTTTACCGCGAGACATAATGCTAAGTGTGCCTTATCTTTAGCACATAAGCAATCGTCGAATCTTAATGTAATTTCCTCCGAATCTCGTTTCAACTCCATCGAACCATTTCTCATGTTAACGACTGCTTTATATTGGTTCAAAAAATTTACGCCTAATATCCCTTCAACAGTTAGTGACGACACAATCATGAACACTGTACTAAACCTCTTCGCCTGGCACACAAAGTCTACCTGCGCTTGTAACTTCACCTCAATTCCCTTTCCTGTAACTGCCCCTCTCACTGTTGTCCTCTGCAATGGCAATGTTGGCCATGGTTTTGTAAGACTACAACACTTAAACACATCTTCCCTCAAAACACTCATTACACTGCCTGTGTCGATGACACAAGGTACGATTACATTATTCATTTCTACGCTAATTATTGGGTGGACTTCATTCCCCACATCTCCTCTAACAGATTCTCCCTTAGTTTTCCGTAATCGATATACCTAATATTTACATCACTAATAGCCCTGGATTGTACCCCTCTATCATGTAGTCACCTTCTTGTTCTTCCGCCATTGTGGCAGTGCTCGTCCTGTCGTGAACCCAGTGACTGCCTATCCTCCCTTCGCCCATCATTTTCATTTTCCCTTCTTCTTCCATCTCTGTCCCATCTTTTATTTTCCCGGTTTGATGGTCGATATCCCCATGAATTCTGCCCCCTATTTCCTCGCCATCGTCCATTTCCGTCATTCCTCTGATTCCATGCTCTCCTGTCATTCTGATAGTTTCTGCTGTTCCTATCCTCGACACTGACTGACCTATGAGTCGTGTCTCCATTCACGATGTTGCTCTCATTATCCAGTTCCTGTAACAAGTGCTGAAATGACGCGGAATCGTCTAAGCCTCTGCCTGCTATCACTATATCTCTGCGCAATCTCACTGGCAACTTCGTTATACAGATCCTAATGAGCTCCCCAGTTTCGTATGGCACATCCAAATACCTATTTCGTCTCAGCATTTCCTGATAGCACGCCACTGGATCTCTTATACCACCTTCGCTACAATTTGGCATCATCAATATGGTTTGCTTAACCTGGTCCTGCATACTTCTCGACCAGAATTCATTTAAAAACTTGTCACAAAATATCTTGTAGCTACTACAGTCTTTAATAACTTCCTGCATTTTTGCTCTAGCCTCATCCCTCAAATGGTTAGACACAAACTTCATTTTGAGGAGCAGTCCCCACGATGAAGGTAATGAATCTTGAAATTGAGACAGCCACAGGCATGGATGTTGGTATTTATCAGGATCCGGAAAATAAGTGCACGTTTGTACCGACACGAAGTGCCTCCTACATTCTTCTTCCGCATTTATGTTTTCCGACCTTGGACTATACCCAGTTGGGTTAGCCACCTGTTTTATCCGACACAACCGTTCTTCTAACTCTCTGAGTTCGTCTTCTTCTTTCTGCCTATTTTCGTTTTCTGAATTTATCTCACTCTCCCTCTGCAATCTACCTGTTGGTGTTTCACCTTCGCTACTGCACGCTAATTGAAACTGTGCTAGTTCTTCCCTATGTTTCCTATTTATTTCTAATTGTGCCTCTTTAAACTGTAATAAAGATTGTATTTCCTCCTGGTCATAGTAAACCTCTCGCTGCGTACTGTCAGAGCCTGTTTCGCCTCTTATACTGATCTTTTCTACATCTGCGCTAATCGTATTCATTCTGACCACTACCTCCGCAACTTCATCCCTGTGTTTATTTAGCGCCACTTCCTGCCGGGTGACTTGAGCTTTCACGCTGCCCTTTGTTTATCTGCAAGTAAGTCCTCCACTACCCCTTTGATTCGCTCATCCGGCAACACGTCCCTATGTTCTGTAATATCACTCTCTATTGCAATTATTTGTACCTCCAAATTATTGGCTTTTTCTTTCACAGCATCACATACTTGCTTCAACGCATCCAGATTCTTCTCCCTCTCGTCTAACCGATTATTAACTGTGGACAGACGCTCATCGATAACTGAGAGTAGCTTCCTCATTGCCTCTTTATTTCCCTTATCCATCGCCTCCAATCTTTCCTTACTATCTTTATCCATTGCCACCTATCTTTCCTTATTATCTTTATCCATCACTTCTAATCTTCCTTATTCTCCCTATCTCTCTCCTTATTATCTCTATCCATCCTCTGTAAAAACTGCAGTATCACATTGTCATTTGCTACTTTCGGTGCACTCACCTGGTTCGCCTGAGAAACCGTAGCTTCGCTAAGGGTACCTACACTTTCACTGCATACCTGACCTAGTCCCAGCTCACCCGCGTCGTCGGGAAAAGCCCCCGATTGTGGACAAAGCCCGCTGCTAAAGGATCACCTAGCCGCGGTCCGCTGACCAATTCAGCCCCTTCCGAGTGTTTACTGTTCTCGCTCATTAACCCAAGGTCGACACCTACTTCCTGTTCCACTGCTACGTTCACCCCAGAATCACTCTCCTCCATGGTGACTACACTTTTCGACTGCAACCTAGTTCCTATGGACATTACGCAAAAAAAATTATACAACGATCTTCCAGCCTTAGACGATATAGCAATTAATTACATAAATAAATATAAGATCCTCACCAATCCAGAAAGAATTTGCAAACAAAAAAAGTTTTACTTCTTAGCGCTATCACAATATAGTCCATAAAAAAAATCTTAACAGCAAACCCTAACAGCAAAATCCTGGCAGGGTCGAATTATGAGAGGCACCCACATCATGCCTTGCTCATACTGTGGAATCAAGCAGTCAGGCCTGCAAGATGAGTGGTCTGCCAAGCGAGTGGATTCATTTTTTATTTATCAAGTAACATGAGCTCTAGTACTCACAATTAAGTTACAAATTATTCTCCTGTTTGAATATTAACCAACGGAAACGGATAACGCACATCTGACTGATTGTTCACTACACAATGGCAATACCACATTTTCTTTCTTATTCAACGGCTTTGATCAACACGAGGCCATCGAACTGAATGTGAGTGGCGCACACATTATAAATTCTGGATATCATGACAAGATACCATTCGAAGGAAAAGGCCACCAATCTTTTTCTTTTCACTATCTTATTTATTCCGATAAATTCTATAACCTAAACACACAAATTCTATAACCTACAACACTAACACATGAGAAATTCCGCCCAGTGGGCATGGTTTTACATTGGTGATTCTCTATCTTATGGTCTTGTAATTATTTAACACTCCAATGCACTTTCTGGATAGGATGGTGGATCTTTTGCTATATCTCACACTTCGACTCTCACACCCATCATCACGAAACTTTCCTCCATACCGAGTAGTACAAAAAGGAACATGTATAACCCACTGCCTCTGAAACTATCTTGTTACTCTCCCATGCCAACCACACATACTTAAATTTCATGAAATACGTCGCACTGGCAACATACAATACAGAACAAGGAATAGTCACAGTGTTATAATCACATCACTTTCAGCTTTCCCACTTCAATTAAAATTCATCCCAGTTTCACACGACACTAACCCACTTCGTAACTTTTCTTTCCTACTATGAACTGTGGAGGATATATGCACGTCTTCCTGTGCAATGCAAGCCAAGCGGCGTTGCTGGATAGACGGCTGACTCACCTTGCTTATTGCTACACGTAGTTTCATTGTGACCGTTGGTCACTTCCGAAGATTACTACAATCCCATTAATGTTACCTGCCTGACATTAATTCTCCCCACAAAAGTTCCTGGAATAGAGAAATTATTATTCCAAACTACTCTTAAGTATTTCACATGCATACCATGTCTCCACTCTTTTGTCTTTCCGGAGCACACCTAAAACAGGTCTTACCAACACTAGATCCATTGGCAGAGTGCTGAAACATGGCCGTTCTTCAGGTCATCTCGCACCTCCGCCAAGGTGGGGGAGCACCATGCTACTGTATTGGTCAGCCACATTTCAGGCGCTCAAAGCTCCGGTAAATTTCATCTCTTTGGTTCTACCAAAGGTGACCAAAGGGTCGTCTCAAAGATGATCATATATTCACATTCACTATCTGCAGTTAGCAGACGACCATACATTCATTCATTTCACAGATCTCACCAAGCTGGATGTAGGGATTTATTTTGTGGAAGTGCACATGTGGTCAATTAAATAAATAAATTGTCATTCTTTCCCACACTGGTATCCGGCTTCGCTATATTAATTGAAATTGAGTTATTATTAGAAAAAATATGTTGTACTGACAAGAATAACGAAGAATGTTGTACCTATTTTCAATGTCGGGCGGTACTGTACCCTTTCAACTCAACACCCAGTCATTAACGTCATCAGTCCCTAAGCTTACATACCACTTAACCTAAATTATCCTAAGGACAAACACACACACCCATGCCCGAGGGAGGATCGAACCTCCGCCGGGACCTGCCGCACTGTCCATGACTGCAGCGCCCTAGACCGCTCGGCTAATCCCGCTTGGTGGAAACTTCATACACGGAACCACGTTATAGATTATCAATAACATATCTACCTTATCTTACGAAATCACGAAGGTTTAGTAAGAGCTTTCCTCGGTAATAGAACAACAAGCGTAAAGTAAGTGGACACTCGTTAGCCGACGATTGTGCGGAAGAACCACTGACAAAAACCCCCAAACACAGTGTTTGGATACTAAGTAACAAAATAAAAATCGAAGATCTCCTGGGACTGAGATATACCGAACGAAAGTACTGCCCACTTGAAACAGTACGTCTCCACCAGAGAGCTGCACTACCAGTGACAACTTGCACTGTCCTACAGGCAGAAATAAACAGAAGGAACTAAACCTATCACCAAAGATATGAACCTCAGTTACTTTCTCTCTCACAAAAGACGTAAACTGCGATACAACAGGTTAGTACAATATTATTATTCGGAAATTTAAACAGAGACTGTTCGAAAGAGCGAAACGCAGAAAGGGTGTAATGCTTTGAAATGTGGTATTTACAAACCACTCCTTTGCCTGACCCTACTCGTGCATTCAAGCTGCATCGTAGTAGTCTGTGGCTTGCGTGTTACTGCTCTTGAAATGTTAGCTGGTTCTACGTCCCCAGTTGCGGTCCTTTTCGCTGGTGTATTTCATTCTTTACACATCCACATCCTTGAATTTTCGTTATGGTGTCTGCAAAGAACAGTGCATGCGGCTTGGCACGCTCATAACGGCTAGATCTGCTGTGAGAACTGTCTCCGCTTGTCCGAGATCTTTCGTTTAACAAGCAAGAGCGATACCGTTCGCGTAGCAGAATTTTGTTGACCTAGTATTGGGTAGATCGGAGATATATAGGTTGAATTATAAGGGTGCTAAGACGAAGCCCTGTGGCAGATCATTACTTGGTTTCCTCTCATTGCTCACATTTTCTCCCAAGTAAGGACGGAAATACCTGTTGTTTCTTCATAGGGTTGAAGAGAGTTTAAGTAATTTTTGTATCACCCGTTGTCTCCTGACTGTGTCATATGCCGCGGTTAGATCTACGAACGCGATGGGTCTCACGTTTCCTTGGAAACTAGCTTCTATTAAAGTTGTTAGGACCAGTACCTGGTCGCAGAAACCTCTCTGTGGCCTGAAACCTGCTCACTCAGCTGTGTTCCAGAACGAATGCTGTAAACAGCGTGGGCCGTACGCGACTTCGCACTCTAGGGGTTCTTTCTAAGTATCTCATGGAGCTGAAAATACAAGTATTTGAAAACTTGACTAGTATTAGCAGAAAGTGGAGTTAAAAATATCATCAAATAATACATAGTACTGAAAGTTTTACGCTTATGAAAACATGGGTAAACAAGTGCGTGAAAAAAGTGGAAATATATCTTCGCAAATTTACAGCAGTTTATAAGAAAACGCCTTTTTGCATTCTGCATGTTATCTGTTTATTTTATTTATGCACTCAGAAGGGTTTCACCTTTTTAACAAGGCATCAGTGGGTCTTTGAAACATTACATAATTTCCGCTGTCAATATTATTCTTAGATTCAAAACAGTGCATGAAAAATTGTTATCATAAAGTGAAATGATATTTACAGCAAAGCGTCTAATTCGTTATTTCACTGTGGTTCTGCAACATGGCATCTCAACTGGCGTTTGTTTTTGCAAGTGTTGCAAACTCTCCCGACTTTTTTTTATCGCTTATGTTCCACATGAGGGGAAAACTGCATGACTTTTAGACAATAAATTACATTCGTTGGTATAAATATATTATACTGTATTGAACAAAATAAACTTCCATGAAGTGTTAAATCTAAAAACAATAATAGGAATACAAAAATCATGTAATATTCCAGCAAACTCACTGAAGATGCCTTGTTAAGAAAAACTGAACACGGTTGGATGCACAAATAAAATAAACAATTCATGTGCAGCTCACAGAAAGGCCTTTCCTGGTACACTACTGCAGTTTGTACGCGGCTTCGGCGTAAAATAGCCACCACAAGACATTCAGAAAATTATTCGTACCTGGACAAGATTCGTTTTATTATTTAGGCAATGGCCTTTTATAAGTAAGTCTGAAATACAGGCTGACTTGCAAATTAAAATTATACAAAATCTAGCAAGAGAATGCGGAGTCCACTAGCAATGGTCATATTAAGAGGTGACGAGTACGCTATTTATGAAACAGTGTAAGGTGCATGGAAACTATTGAGTACATTAATCACACACATGGACGGCTTCAGCTCCACGAAGAAGGAGTGTTAAATAACACACGTTTCTTAACACTCAAAGCTAATGCTCGACAGAATACTTCAAAGACATGTAAATAGCTCGCTTTCAGCCGAGAGACGCTATGCAGGCGTAATACAAGAACAGATTATGATACTCAGGGTCAATTTTCCTGTCAATGTAAATGCGAAACTGAGGTCTATTCACAAAGCATCTGGTAGCAGTTCACGCAAGCGGTAAAAAAAAGAGAGAGAGAGAGAGAGAGAGAGAGAGAGGAATGTACAATATGTGAAAGAGACATTCATTGAAAGTAGCGAGGAGTTTGTGCAGAAAATTAGAATAAAAATGCATTCCCTACAGGAGAAAGCATTGTGCGATCTTGCAGTTTGCAATATTAATCAGAAAGCCGATTCACCCAAGCGCTTAAGTAATCAGTAGCGAATTCACCACAAATGTTTTGTAACTTTTATTGGCAAGGAACGTGATTGGCTGTCACTAAAAATAAGTCCATGAGACATTACTGTCGCCCTGCGGTATACAACCTCAAAGATTCTCATGCTAGACATAATCTCGATAGACAGATACATGCACATATGGAACTCATTGCATATGGCAAGGTGTGGTAACCAGTGAAACGAGGTGAAATAGCAGCCAAGCTCATTGGCTGGAGGGCTGGGCGTTTAAAACACAAGCATTGGTCTGTCCATAACCAAAACTATAATCTAATGCAACTTGAGGTTCTAATCTATACAACTATGTAAAGACAAGTCGACGTTTAACGTTCTTACCAAAAATCTTGAAAAGTACTTAACCGACTCAGTTTAGATATTTACAAGATAGATTAGTGAACATCTCAACGGATGTAGGCTACATATTTTTAACATATACATAAATATGTATGTAAGATATGTAAAGAAAATTTTGTTACCAAGAATATCGAAAAGCTCTTGATTCATTTATTTTAAATTTTTAAATGATACTCTACCTTACCATTCAGACAGACATACGCAAGTATTTTTAATGTAAAGTTGAAGCATTGGTGCCAACAACCATTGTTACCAACTAACAGTTTTTGGCTTTTTTTTTTTTTTTTTTTTTTTTTTTTTTTTTTTTTTTTTTTTTTTTTTTTTTTGCTCGTCAGACATCTGACTGATTTGATGCCACCCGCCACGAATTCCTCTCCTGTGCCAACCTCTTCATCTCAGAGGATCACTAGCAACCTACGTCCTCTAGTACCATGGAAGTCATTCCCTGATGTCTTAACAGATGCCCTATCGTCCTGTCCCTTCTCCTCGTCAGTGTGGTCGAGTTATTTCCTTCCTCTCCGATTCTACGCAGAATCTCTTCACTCCTTTCCTTATCAATCCACCTAAATTCTAACATTCGCCTGTAGCACCACATCTCAAATTCTTCGATTCTCCTCTGTTCCGGTTTTATCACAGTTCATGTCTGACTACCATATAATGCTGTGCTCCAAACGTACATTCTCAGAAATTTCTTCCTCAAATTAAGAGCAATGTTTGATGCTAGTAGACTTATCTTGGCCAGGAACGCCCTTTTGTCATTGCTAGTCTGCTTTTGATGACCTCCTTGCCCCGTCCGTCATTGGTTATTTGCTGTCTAGACAGTAGAATTCATTAACTTCATCTACTTCGTGACCATCAATCCTGATGTTAAGTTTCTCGCTGTACTCATTTCTGCTACTTCTCATTACTTTTTATTTACTCTCAATCCGTATTTTGTACTCATTAGAAGGTTCATTACATTCAGGAGATGCGAGACTAGGATTTGAGAAGGGGTGAAGAGGTGGAAATCGCTGGTCTGACAATGGGCTATCCACGCACTTAGGGATTAGAAAAACTGATACGGGTAATTTAATTCTCAATAACCGGCGTTTTTCTTCCTATTTTTTACTAATATCCGAGTAAGAAATTCGGAAGATCGACTAGCCGCAGCAGCAATCCGAAGGTTTTTCGTTTTTAAGTAAATATTTTTTTAGAAATGGAGTAATTTTTATTCGTAAAATTTGCATTGTTTTGAAATATTACGTTATTATAAAAATGGGAAAAGTGACCAGTGCTATTGTAATAACAATACCGATATGTATTTACGAAGTGACGTAGCTATGAAATACAATGCCCCACATGCTTTAGGAGATTAAAGGTTTCTCTGCTATTTCTGTGAAATGATAAAAGAATAAGGAAATTACGGTAACAGTAATAAATTAAAAATTAACTACAATACGTTCACCGTATACAATGAAATTAGAAAGTATCTCATCTGCTACCTGTGTCTACATAATATGCCTTTATCTGCTTGTAGCTCTCGATAACGGAGAAATTAACACGAAAAACAGAGTTCTTCAACCTCAGTTTTCATACTTTAGCGCCTACCATTCGTAACGCCGAAGTAGTAAAATGATTCCAGATTATAAAATGATTTTCAGCAGAGTTTTAGAAAAGTAGAATCAGTAGGAGTGATGGTGGTTTTTGTAGTATGCAGCCATTTATTACTCTTCGAGAAAAGAAGCGAACGTGGACGGAATAAGTTTCCTTTTCTGGTATTTAATTTAATATTTTTGTTCTGAGTATCTTGAAAGTGAGAGAGTAGTAATTTTCCAATCTATGTTCGACTTCTATGTTTATTACAGGAAATACTAGAAATAAAAAATCGAAAATCGGTTATTTCAGAAATGAATTATTTTGAGCGGTTTTAACAGTCAGGTTAATCTGGTGTGAAAGAAAAACACCGTTACAATCGAAAACCTGTTGTTTCAGCGATAACTGCCATCCCTAAGCGGAATGCGTGCATTACACGTGATGGGGAATATGCTACGAAATGATATCTCTTAATTTTCCTTTATTCGCTTACGTGCATAGTAATAATAATTAAAACTTTCATCTGAATCACTCTCGTAGAAAGAAAGAAAGGAAGGGGAAAAGGTATGAAAAGTAGAGTGATCGTAAAAGAAGATCAAGACGATACAATCCCGCGTTAATAGGAAAAGATGAATAATAGACGGAAGGTAGAACACGATACCTGAGTGTAGTGAATAATAACATAAAACGGTAGCTAATGTGCCTAACACGGAGGTGGCGCACGTTTGTGTGTGTGTGTGTGTGTGTGTGTGTTACACCTAGCTGTCTTGATGGGCGGTAATGCGTTTACGCCCGTGGGGACAGATGGAGGAACCGTGGCCTGCTTCCGGCCGCATCGCAGCTTGCAGGGTTGCGCAGGGGTAGCGCGTACGCAAAAGCTGAAGCTGAACGCGCGCAGTAATTTAAATTTCTAAGAAGGTAGGTGCTGACACTTGTAATACGAGGGGCGTTCAATAAGTAATGCAACACATGATTCCAATGGAAAAAATGCAGAATTTGCTGTGTGACATGGTAGAATATTCCAGCTTCAGCCGCTATAGTATCATGGAGTTCGATAGGTGGCGGCACTAACGTAGCCTACAAAATGACGTCAGTAACGGAGACATGACATTGAATTACTTTTGGTGAAAAACAAGAATCACCGATATTCTCATGGACTGTGCGGCTGGTCCCGGCGGAGGTACGAGTCCTCCCTCGGGCATGGGTGTGTGTGGTTGTCCTTGGGATAATTTAGATTCAGTAGTGTGTAAGCTTAGGGACTAATGACCTTAGCAGTTAAGTCCCATAAGATTTCACACACACACACACACACACACACACAAACACACACACACACACACCGATATTCAGCGGCGCTTGCAGAATGTCTACGGAGATGTGACAGTGAACAAAAGCACGGTGAGTCGTTGGACGGGGCGTCTATCATTATCGCAACAAGGATGCGCAAACCCGTCCGATCTCTCGCCTGCACTCAGCTCTGACCACTGGAATGTCCTAAAGTGTGGAAACTCTCATTCGATATAGTCGATAGATCACAACGAAACGCATCGCTGCACAATTGGCCTTCTGTGTCGGTTGATCGTGCTGACGCTGTTGTCTACCCCTTGGGGTACTCTAAAGTGTGTGCCCACTGGGTTCCAGACGTTGGCTCCGACATCGATCAGTATAGTGGCGTCATTCAGTCATACAGGTCCTCCCAGTAAAGTACCGTAAACCGCCGAACTGAACGGAGATAGATGAAAACAGTTTTTTAGCCGAAAGGGAGGGGATTAATGTAGTGTATTGGATGGTTGGTTGGTTTTTTGGGGGAAGAGACCAAACAGCGAGGTCATCGGTCTCATCGTATTAGGGAAGGACAGGGAAGGAAGTCGGCCGTGCCCTTTCAGAGGGTACCATTCCAGTATTTGCCTGGAGCGATTTAGGGAAATCACGGAAAACCTAAATCAGGATGGCCGGACGCGGGATTGAACCGTCGTCCTTCCGAATGCGAGTCCAGTGTGCTAACCACTGCGCCACCTCGCTCGGTAGTGTATTGGAATTTTGAATATAACCATCCTCTTTTGAGAAAATAAATGTGTTGTATTACTTATATTCACCGCTCTTACCACCGAACTATCAGTGTAATAAGTCAAGGTTGCAAAAAATTGACAGACTTTTTTTTTTTACAGTTGTGTGGAACAAACTGGTAGAAACTGGCCTCAGGCAGTATCAGTTTGGGTTAAGGTTAAACGTGGGAAAAGGCGAGGCAGTACTGCCCCAGTATTTATCCTTCAAGATAGTGTTGTGCCACTGCCTCTCAACTTGGCGTCTAGCCTGTGGCCAAGCAAACGGAAAGCAGCCTCCGCGGTTCCATGCAAGAAGCTAGAGAGACCGTGCTGACTTGACTGAGTGCTCAACCTCGCCACTAGGGCAGGGAATCACCACATGATCTGCATCGATGCTACGGTCAGGGCTGGAGTATTGTCGATGCAGCAGGGTACAGGGGCTACGTTGTCGCATTAGTGACGGGGATTACCACACGTCCCACCGTGACACTGGTCTACGTGAAGATGAACGATGTCCTCTCACGACAGGGGTGGGGCAAGCAACCAAAACTATCACGCTATCCAAAACTGGGGCATAGATAACTTCGGTACACCGCAGGCCATAGCTGACAGGGACGAACCATGGCTGGGGAGATGTGCAAGGGAGAACAGACGGTCAACTGTTGTGCAACTGACCCCCCCCCCCCCCAGATGGACCAAGGAGCTACCGACAGTGTGTCGTCAACGACGAACATTGCTGCGTGTTGGCCTCCGCAGCACGCTTCTGCTACATGGGGCCACGATGGCTGCTGTTCATCTGCAACGAAGGCTGGAATTTGCACGCGAGTACCGCAACCGGACTTCCACAGTGTGGCGACAGATGGCCCTTTCTGATGAGTCACGTCTTGTGATCCATCCGACTACAACAGGACACCCTGCAACAACCTTCGGAAGGGTCGAGGCCGGAGGAAGGAGCGCAACGGCCTGGGAAACGTGTCTGTGGCACTCCCTGGGCGATCTCGTCATGTCGGCAGGCACAATGGATCAACACAAGCGTGCATTTCTCCTTGGGGACCAGGGCCTGCTCTCCGTGCAGTTTGTTTTTCCTAGGCACGACGCCATCTACCAGAGCCACGTTGCAACGTGCCACACAGCTCGCAGTGCACGCCTGTCGTTCGAAGAGTGCCAGGATGAATTCATCGTACTTCTGTGCTCACCAAAGTCTCCGGATTTAATCCTAATAGAGAATCCGACTGTCCGCGACTCGGATTCTCAACCCCGGATGATTAGTGGTGCTGGCCACGAAACTGGCTCCACATCCTTCCGGGATGTCATCGACTCTTCTGCTGCACGCCTCGCAGCGGTCCGCTGCAGAAAGTGAGCGTTCATGCATTTTAGCAGGTGGTCACCTTAACGTGGCTGGACAGTGCATGGCTGACCCAGACCACAACAACTTCCGAATAGCAAAACCGGAACATTAACAACTAAATATGATGAAATATAGGCTTATAAGCTTTTTACTTTTCATTTTTTATTTTTTCAATAATGCTGTTCTTAAGCGAACAGGACGTACAGAAACTTCCTGGCAGATTAAAACTGTTTACCGGACCGAGACTCGAACTCGCGACCTTTGCCTTTGGCGGGCAAGTGCTGTACCAACTGAGCTATCCAAGGACGACTCTCGCCCCGTCCTCACAGATGTGAGTCAGTCCGGCTTTCGCCGCCGTGCAAGTGCGGGCATGCTGTTGTTTCCGCCGGTGGAGCGTGCGCGCTCGCTGTTGTTTACATTTCAGCGGCCGTCACTTACGTGTCGCTTACCTCTACTGGAACCATGGCCAATCGCTTTAGAAAATCAACACTACGATTCAAATTCTGCAACGACTACGCACGACCAAAGGCCTTGGGAGTGGAACGCTTCCTACGCGACGTTGCTAAGATCCCAGCTTCCGACCTCTCGGGCATCCATTTGTCCGTATTAAGCAGTACGGTGTACGTCAAAGTCGTCAATGACATGACATGTGAAAGAATACTTTGTGATACCAAACATGGACTACGCTTTTGCCACGCCGACGGCAATATCGGAGCGGTCACTGTCGACCACGCCGGCTTAGGAATGCGCACCATACGAGTTTTCGAAGTCCCGTTCGAGCTCCCGGCGGAAGACGTTATCGCGGCTTTCCGCCTCTATGGCACTGTACATGGCCACACTGCCGAACGCTGGGCGCAATTCCAAACGTACCCCGTTCTTAACGGTGTACGACAGATCACCATCGATCTCCAGCGCCACGTGCCATCTTACCTGCAAATTAGCTGGTACCGCGCGGTTGTCATATACGACGGCCAACCCAAGACCTGTTCCGGGTGCGACAAAGAAGGCCACCTCAGATCTGAGTGTCTTCAGCGACGAATCACCCAATTGCCAGCCGCTAACGTGGCACCTCCGGCTCCGACGACGGTTTTACCGATCACATATGCATCGGCGCTCTCTTCTCCTCCCACCGGCCGCCGCCCGTCGGACCACGTACCGGTGACCCTTCCAGCTGCTACGGGTACCGCCGGAGAGTCGACACGTCGCGCTCACAGCCAGACGCTACTCCGGCGCTACTACCAATGCGGACGACTTCCGATCCCCATCCGCCCGACCATATGGACGGCCCTTCACTGCCAAAGCGCCGCTACTCCCTTCCGTCTTCCGACACAGAGGGACGAACCCGCAAACAATGTTCACCTAAGAGACGCAACAGAAGGCGCCGTACAATATCGGAACGAGACGGATCACCTCCCCCTGATGCTGCAGAGGCCGTCCGACCAGATGAGGCCTCGGAGAACCTGCACGACGATACGAATGACGACAACATGACGCCGACTGTGGCTGTGTCGATGACTACTCTACTGGGTCGGCCAGGTGCTCCTGAACCAATGGACTCCACCGTTGCGACTGCCACTGAGACGTCATCCACCCCTACGACCGATGTGGAACGTACGACCATCACAACAACAGCGCCTTCCATGGCGTGGAGTGAGGACGTCGATGAAGACTCACACGACACGCTGGGGACAGAATTACCCCAGACGGAGGCCTCGTTACGCCGCTGATAACGCCGTCAGGTGGCGTACTGTACGACTCGCCGTTGCCTCGCCCCTCTTGATCCTCCGCTGGTGAGTTCCCCTCCACGGCGGAGTACGGCTCCAAACCTACCGAGTAGCGACGATCAACGCTAACACCGTTAGCTCACGCGTGAAACTTCAACTGCTGCGAGACATGATATGGGCGTCGGACGTCGACATTGCACTACTACAGGAAGTACACTTCGCCACACTTCCAGATGTCGAGGGATATAACACTTATCCTTCTCCTGGTGACCACCTCGGACGCGGCGTAGCCATCTACGCTCGAGAAGGCATTCCAGTGGCCGATATCACATACCTTCCATCCGTCATGGGGACGCGTACTGTCTACATTTACGCTCCGTCAGGCTCCACCCGCAGGCGCGACAGGGCACTCTTCTGTTCAGAAGCAATCACCCCTTTGTTTCTTGGACGAAGCGACCATTACTTGCTTAGGGGTGATTTTAATAGTGTCTTCCACCGTAAGGATCAAGTGCAAGGATCTGTTGCTCCGCGACACTGAGTTCGGCACGGCGTCGCGTCTGGATATACTTACCAGACGAGTCACTCCGCGAGCTGCCTTAATAGGATTTACGTCTCTCGGCATCCCACCCCTCAGTCCAAGGTGCAGAACTATGGCTCTTGGCCTTCTGGGACCACTGTGCCTACATCTGCAATATTCTCCTTCCCCCAGCAAGTGGTCTGGCGCAGTCGTGGACCGTGGAAGCTAAACCCCTCCCATCTTCATGATCCCGAATATCTTCAACGTGTTACCGAGACATGGGCCACCTGTGAACGTCGCTTACCTAAGTACCGCACGACCTTGACCTGGTAGCTGGAATGTGCCAAACCTGCCATTCGACGTACTTTGATTCAGTATGGCAAGGAAGTTGCTACGTGGCGCCGGCACACTACCGACTGTTTCTACGCCGTTCTCCGCGGCCTGGACGCCCAGCCGCCCACCCAAAGACACCCAGAGGGAACGCAGCAGGATTAAGGCGCAAATTGTAGCGTTGACACGCTATAGACTGCAGGGGCTAAGGTGCGAACCCGATGTCAAGATTCGGTGGAACAAGAACATCCCACCAGGCATCATATCGCCTCCGATAGGAAACATCGACGACAACAACTCATCACCGAGATCACCACCTGTCGCGCCCAGCACGTCACTTGCCAGGCCGCAATCGTCACTGCCTTTGTAGACCACCACCGCACATTGCACCAGGAAGAGACTACCGACAACCACGCTCAGGAGTCTGTGTTATCACACGCAACTCGCACCCTCGCCAGCTGATGGAGCCAATTACGCGTGATGACGTCCACGATGCAATCAACAAAGGTGCTCTGAATAAGTCACCTGGTGTCGACGGATTGCCGATAGAATTTTATCGAGCTTTCCTCACACTAATGGCGCCACGTTGGACGACGATGTTTCATGAACTGCTGACGATGGGGAACGCCGTACCGCCGTCCTTCGTCACGGGAATTATTCTACCCATCCACAAACCGACACCAGGTGTGACGACAGCACATTACCGTCCCCTGACTCTGTTTAACGCAGACTGTAAACTTTTTACACGCTTACTGGTGACGCGATGCCGCAAGGTCCTGCCTAGCATTCTATACCCAGAACAGACAACTCCAGGTGGTTCAGTTAATATACAAACAGCCATAGGAGAAGGTCGCGATTTAATTGCACTGGCAGCGGTATACAGACTCCGCGCCGCGGTGGTTGCCATTGATTGTGACAGCGCATTCGACAAAGTGCGACATCTTTTTCTGTTCTCAGTGATGAACCGCATGGGTGTTCCACCAGCCTTTATCGACGTCATCTGGCACCTGTACGGCACCGCCGAATCGCTGATTCAGGTTAATGGCCGTGTGGCGGGACCAGTGGCGATCCGGCGTTCCGTACGGCAAGGCTGCCCACTTTCGACCCTACTCTATGCCATGAGCCTGGAGCCACTCACCGGGAGCCTGACGAGCCACCTTTCTGGTCTCACTCTGCGACAGCACAGTTTTCGATGTCGTGCGCATGCGGACGACCTCCTCCTCATGGTCCGATCACGGTGTGAAACACAAACCGTACTTGACTTGATATCAACGTACGGAACTGCAACGGGCAGTAACATGAATGTGGCAAAAAATGGTTCAAATGGCTCTGAGTACTATGGGACTTAACATCTATGGTCATCAGTCCCCTACAACTTAGAACTACTTAAACCTAACTAACCTAAGGACAACACACAACACCCAGTCATCACGAGGCAGAGATGAATGTGGGAAAATCCACGGCAATGACCATTGGACGCGGCCTCTCACACGACGACTTAGCACCTTTCCCGTGTGTGCAAAAACTACGATACCTTGGTATCATTTTCACCTCCACCGTGCGCCGCTCCGCTGCCATCAATTTTGGGAGTGCACTCCAAACTATCCGCACGATGGTGCGACAAAATCTTCTCTCCCGACTCGATTCTTTACAACGTGTCCAATACCTCAATCAACATGTTGCGTCCAGAATGGTCCACATTGCACAGGTCCTCCAGCTGCCATCAACTATTGGACGCAGCCTCCAGGCCGGTACGCTCTTCTAGGTCCGCTACGACACGCTCACCCTTCCCTCGCGAGCGGGAGGCCTCGACCTTGTCAATGTGCGCCTCTGAGCGGCGTCCTTGTGCGTGTCCACCACGCACAAGCAGTGGCACGGAGGAACCTCCCCACAAGCAGTGGCCCACGGTTTGGCGTCATATCCACCAGCCTTTCATTCCCTCCAACGTCCGGGCAACATGGTACCACGTCGCAAGTGGAAAATTAGCCACAAATCAACGTCTTCACGCCATCGGACTAACGGACACTCCACTTTGTTCCATTTGCCGCCCCATGGATGACGATGTCCACCAGCTGACTTGTTCTGCCACCAGTGACGTCTGGAAACTTGGCCGACAGCTCGTTGCCTGTTACCTCCACGTTCCGCCGGACTCGGTCGACCCATGGGCTTTCATACATCTTAAGGATACTTATTTCCCCGCTACCAAAATTCATGCGATTGTATGGGCCAAGGGATGGACGATCACCTACATGTATAACGGTGGCGACAAATCACGCCTTGATTTCTGGCAGTACTTACAAACCGCCCACAGTGAAGTCCAGCACCGACCGCGCTACCGCGCCTTCTTCGCCAATTACCTACACGCCATCTTTACGTCACCCCCGCTCAGTTGGAAAGTGCCACATGCCAACAGCACTCCCCCCCCCCCCTCCCCCTACTGACGTCTGAGACTCTCCGCGCTACTTCCTATATTGTAACCCACAGTGAAGTAGGCGCATGGACACGCGCCTCCTTACTTTTATGCACTATACCAACACTCTGGTTCCCCCCCCCCCCCTCCACTGTCTATTGCTTCACACCTCTTAGCTTACATCAGTCTTATTATTCTTTTTTCCTATACCTTGTTAATAACAAAAAAATTGCTCGCCTTGTACGAGTGTAAAGTCTCGTGTTATTTCCGCCGGAAGGATGGCATTTCTGTTGTATTTAAACTTGTACCAATAAAAATATTTTGTTCATTTACTCTGTTCCTGGTAAAAAAATAAATAAAAAATAACAAAAAATAAGTAGATCAAAAAGCTACTTTGAGGGAGTGATTCAGGGATGGGAGGGGGAGGCATCGCTGCCAGGCCTCGGGTTCCGACCCCTGCCCGCCTTGTCTCAACCTGCTCGTAACCAACCACTCTAAAAAAAAGAGGGGGGGGGGGAATCGTCGCGAAATCTAAACTTATAGTCTTGTGTTCGCGTCCAACTGTATTATTATTATTATTATTATCACGTTTCGGCCCTCGTCTAAAGCTATGAAAAGAAAGAGAGTAAGCGCATAGTTTCATATTTGCGTGGTCTTTGGATCGAATCTCGTTGCCGGTTGTTTATTCTTCAGTCCCACCCAATTCTAACAACAGACATATTATGATCGTGAAAAGTATCTATATCCAGTCATTTACCTACTTAAAAAAAAAGGCAAAGGTCTCGAGTTCGGGTCTCGGTCAGGTACACCGTTTTAATCTGCCAGGAAGTTTCATATCAGCGCACACTCCGCTGCAGAGTGAAATTCTCATTCAGGTTGTACAGAGTTAAATACTTATATTAATTATTATCGGTATCTTTGATTCGCAATATAAACAACTAGTCACTGCTCTTTGACTTACAAGCCCCTGTATTTGTACATCTGTAAAATCTCAGGACTACACAAATACATAACATGTTTTCGTATTTGCAAATTCGGACAACCATCAACTTTATAATGCAATGACGACAGTGAAAATTTGTGTCGCACCGCGACTCGAACCCAGATTTCACACTTTATGCGAGCAGCCGTCTTAACCTCTTTGGCTATTCGTTCGCGAGTCACAGCCAGAGACAAATGGTGGTAACCGCCGAAACAGCCGGTTTCAGGGTATATCAGTTTATTTCCACACGTGTTTAACGTCAGCGTTAAAAACGCTCAAAATAATCGGTTTCTGAAATAATCGAATTTCAGTTTTTAATTTAGTTCCTGTAATAACAGTATAAATCGAACAAAGACAGAAAAAATTTCGCGTCCTCATTTTTCAGAAAATCAAATTATTAAATTAAAAACGCAAACGAAAACAAACTTAGTTTGTGCATCGTTCACCGATTTTCTGGAAGAGTGATTTACGGTTGCATGCTACAAATAGTCACCACTACTCTCCTATTGATTCTAATTTTTTTAAACTGTGCTCAAGAATCATGTTATAGTTAGGGCTCATGGTATTGTTTGGACATTACGGATGGTCAGAGCTAAAGTGTGAAAAAATATCTTGAAGAACTACTTTTGGCGTTAATTTGTCCGTTTTCAAGGGCTACAAGCAGCTAAAGGCAAATTACGTAGACGCAGCCGGCAGATCAGTTACTTGATATTTTGATCGCATACTACGAATGAACTGTTGTTAGGTTTATAATTTATTACTCTTCTATTATTTCACAAAAATAACACACAAATCTTGTAAACTTTTAAAGTAAATGAAGCATTGTACTTCATTGCTACGTCACTTCGTAAGAATATATCCAGACTGCGATTGGTGCCATTGTACAATACAACGAATGTCCGGCTACGACAGCAAAGTTCTACATTGTAGACCAAAAGTACGACATAGTCCGGGTGGACGCCAGTCCCGCACACTAACGTACTTGCGTTTCTTAAGCCACGAAGCACGGCAACAGGGACATTATTGTCTCAGCAGTGCCGTACCAATCCTTATACCGCGTGTTTCTTGTTCGTTTCTGTCGGTATTGTTACTAAAATAGCAATGACCGCTTTTCCCATTTTCTGTAATATCGCAATAATTCAAACCAATGCAGTTTTCCGATTAAAAATTACTCCTTTTTTTTAAAAAAAACGGTTTATTTTAGAAACGAAAAATTTAGCACTGCTGCTGTGGCTAATTGATATTTCGTTTTTCTTTACCAGTTTATTAGTAAAAAATAAAAAAAGACACCTGTTATAACTGAGACCAAACAGATACTGAAAAATGCCTGTTACTCAGAACTAAAATATCGGTATCGGTTTTAAGCGGTCGGTTTTTGCCATCACCACGGCCAGATCCAAACTTCCATATACCGTCGTTCATACACCACTCGCTGACACTATGTGATTTCCGTACAGTGGGAGGACGTTTTAACGGAAAGTCGCTGCCCGGTGTCGATACGTTTCTGCGGTGCCAGGAACATCGCGTCGTACTCCTTAATAACACGGGCACTTCAATATCGTAATCTGTGCACTGTTGAAGCTCTTGATCAGTGTTGGTTGCTTCTGAACATGTATATTTATGATGAACTTCAGGGTTCTAGCCTCTGGAACATACTATAAGTAGCTTTATTATTGTTTAAAATTTGCAGTTCTGTGCCATGATATGTTAACGGATGGTTATCATATGTTATTTTGTAGCGAAATGGATTTCAAAATAGACAGCTGGCTACATCAAGCGAACAAAAGTGTAATGTAATCTATTGATCTATCTGAAGAATTGGGTGTAAACCCTCGAAAAGGCGAAAGAAAATAAACAGTGTCAGACATTAATAATTGTTGCAGCTTATCTCTTATCTGCGACTATGTTTAACGAATGATTACTGAATTTCATTTTGAGCCATAGACAAGACACAAAAGGAGCAAGGAATGTTATAAAAGGAATATAATATCTAACTCATATGAAAAAGCCCAAATATTTGTATGATAGGGCAGGTTTATAAAGGACCACGAGTTCCGACGAAATTATTAAGTAATTTATCGCAAGAAGCCTCTTATAAAAGTGCCCGTATTATATAACGTTTATTGTAACTGAATTTACATCAAAGTAAAAAATGTACTTATTGTTGAAAGTTTGTACTTCGGCACTTGATAAGGTAAGTTTCACATGTCGTCCCACACCGAGACGACTCTGCAACAAGTGTGGCGCATTGCCAGAAGGGAGAGTGCGTGTTCTGGGTTTGTTGCAGAGACAGTTCTGCCGCGGTACGGGCAACAGGCGGGTATCACGGGGTGGGAATGAAATGCCGCCACAACTGTAAACGTACTCCAGAGTTGAAGTACGGGGTACAGTGCAATTCTTGTGGCGAAAATGTCTAAGTTGCTCACAGATTAACCGTAAAACTCTGGTTGTATGTGGACCAAATACGATGTGGCGAGTACCCGCCGTGGAATGGTGTTAACAATTTGTCCAACGCCACACAGACGCAGGTGATGCTGATGAGGAAGTCCAGATCTTGGTGGTGGTGGTGGTGGGTAGTGTTTAACGTCCCGTCGACAACGAGGTCATTAGAGACGGAGCGCAAGCTCGGGTTAGGGAAGGATGGGGAAGGAAATCGGCCGTGCCCTTTCAAAGGAACCATCCCGGCATTTGCCTGAAACGATTTAGGGAAATCACGGAAAACCTAAATCTGGATGGCCGGAGACGGGATTGAACCGTCGTCCTCCCGAATGCGAGTCCAGTGTGCTAACCACTGCGCCACCTCGCTCGGTCCCAGATCTTGCACCATGCAGTCTTCATCTTCTCAGCAAGATGAAAGAAAATAATGGGGGAAAGAGATTTCACTACGGCGACGAGGTTCACACAACGGTTGTCTATCGGCTGCGTGACCAGGGAGCGAATTTCTGTCGTCGAGGAATTGAGCGACTGCTACAACGTTCCCGACCGTTGTTTACAGGGACTTGGCGGATATGTTGAAAAATGCTGTCACGTTTCTGCGTTACTTCGAGGTGTAGTTCAGCATTCAACAGTACTTAGGTTGCCATGATGATGATGATGAGTCCCATACTTCTTTTACAGAGCGTAGGGGAGCGACTCGGGAGAGCCGCGCCGCCTTACTAGGCAAGGTCCTAGTGGAGGTGGTTTGCCATTGCCTTCCTCCGACCGTAATGGGGATGAATGATAATGATGAAGACGACACAATAACACCCAGTCATCTCGAGGCAGGAAAAATTCCTGACCCCGCCGGGAATCGAACCCGGGACCTCGTGCTCGGGAAGCGAGAACGCTACCGCGAGACCACGAGGGCCGGACTACTTAGGTTGCCATAGTAGTGTGTAAATTATTGTTTGAATTACTCTCTTATAGTGAATTGTGGAAAGTCGCATAAATTTGAAAGCTTGTTTTTTATTATTGCATTATGATTTCAGTCATAGAGTGGTCATCTTCAGCGCAAGGCTAAGTCCAGTATGCAAAATATAACTTCAAACATAAATGTTCATATTGAAGAACATAGCAGATTAGACCACTCGCTGTTGTTTTCGTCTGTGACTTTATATCTCTCCTATGTTCAGTTGGATTTCGAGAAATAAAGCAAATGTGTCATTAGGAAAGTGCCTGATTTACAAAGCGACAAGGCCCCTACGTTATCGACTGTATTACATCTTAAAAGATTGGTAATACTAGTTTAGCAGTAACCTATGTTCGCTGCCCATGCGGTGTAACAAACTTTTCTCACCTGCAGCCAAACATAAACACAAAGCTGAATAAGATTAGCCCTTTTCTTTTTTCTTTTTTTTTAAAAAAAAGAAACGTTGCATGTTTTGGTTGTAGCAGGAGACAGAGGTACCTTGTGTATTCCACCTTGACGCATACTTCGCCGTCTCAACTTAGGATTGCCTCCGTTCGATAAAGTGCAGCTAACGATAAGATTTTCAGAAGCATTGACTCCTCCATAAAAGTGTGTGTGTGTGTGTGTGTGTGTGTGTGTGTGTGTGTGTGTGCGCGCGCGCGCTCGCAAGCATGTGTGTCTGTGGAGAGCGGGCTGTTTGCATCACACTTTATTTTAAGTCAATGTACCCTTTTCCCATACTAGGAACAATAATATTTCTATTGTACATGGTGGTGGCTGGTGTGCTCATTTGCCAGGTCGCGGTACGTTGACCTCTTGTCTACATCACCCAGTGGCCTCGTGTGGCATCGCCGGCATGAAATTCAAATCGAAAGGTGCCGTGCCCATTGCAATGATCCACTCCAGTCAGTAACCAACAAAGCTAAACATTAAAGTAACTGCACTTTTGGCTTAGGTGTATTCACTGCTCTTCCATTACCTAATTATAGCTGGGGGATATAACTACAAATAAAATATGCTGTACTTACTTTCCTCTCTTGGTTTCTGCTCGCTGGGACGGTAATCTTTCAGGTGTAGCGACTCTTCTTGCATAACCAGTAAACTGCCTCGACAAGAATACATCTAGCATCGGGTAGAATGAAATGCTGAATAGTGGAGAATGTCATCCACTCATATTTCTCGATCTGTGTGAGTTGATGTGGTAAATGGGACTGAGCACTGCAGTCCATCCCACAGCGAAACACAGTACTTCTATTTACCGAGGCTTTTCGTGATGTTACACATTATTAGGATCAAGGTGATTATGTTTATTTAATGCTTGATCGGGACCGAACAGTGAATACACGACTTCCCCTGACAATAGTGTTCCAACTGGGATCTCCAGTCCCAGCCGACGCTCCACACTCTGTTGTGGGGCTGTCGGTCCTGTGACTGGTTCCATGCAGCCCGTCACCAACTGCTCTTTCCTGCCAAACTCTTCGTCTCAGAGTAGCGCTTGTTCCCAACGTCCTCAACTATTTGTTGGATGTATTCGAATTTCTTACAATTAAATTTTCCTCGAGACGTTTAAGTCTAATCTTGTTCTGCGATAACGATGGAAGGTGAATAAATGAATTAAACTTTATGCCACGGTTGGGACCAGGGTCTCCTTGCTTACTATAGGAATCCTGACCATTACACCACCCCCACCAGTGTGGCTAACATCGCTAAACGGTGAAACGTCCCCTTAGAACAATTATACATGACTGTCCTTAAACTGACACACAATATTTTTTTAGCGCAACGCAATCTGACTTTCAAAAATCCCTACAAAAGAATGGCCCTGACTAACATTAAGCTATACGTTTCACAAATCACTTACCTCACCAAAAATCTTCGTTACTCGAACTACTGCAATACAGCAAGCGCCACTACTGCCAGCTAAATAAAAGATTCAAACTACAGAAGGCACTAACTACTGATAGGCATAGTTAGCAAATGAAAGATTTTAATAGAGAACAGACCTTAATAGTCATAATATACATAGCAGTTCATGACATCCAGTCTTACAAATTTCAAAACTCCGCCATCTTTCTCCCCACATCCACCACTGCTGGCGGCTCACATCCAACTGCGCAACGCTACGCGCTGTTAACATCCAGCTTCCCAACACTACAATGGCAGACAACAATGCAAACTAGCCACAGACTGCACACAGCACAGCCAGTGATTTTCATACAGAGCGCTACGTGGCGTTACCAATATAAGAAACTAAACAACCTAGTTACATAGCCCCATGCTCCCCACAAAAAATTTTACAAATTTTTTTGGGCACTGGCCAATACATACACTCCTGGAAATGGAAAAAAGAACACATTGACACCGGTGTGTCAGACCCACCATACTTGCTCCGGACACTGCGAGAGGGCTGTACAAGCAATTATCACACGCACGGCACAGCGGACACACCAGGAACCGCGGTGTTGGCCGTCGAATGGCGCTAGCTGCGCAGCATTTGTGCACCGCCGCCGTCAGTGTCAGCCAGTTTGCCGTGGCATACGTAGCTCCATCGCAGTCTTTAACACTGGTAGCATGCCGCGACAGCGTGGACGTGAACCGTATGTGCAGTTGACGGACTTTGAGCGAGGGCGTATAGTGGGTATGCGGGAGGCCGGGTGGACTTACCGCCGAATTGATCAACACGTGGGGCGTGAGGTCTCCACAGTACATCGATGTTGTCGCCAGTGGTCAGCGGAAGGTGCACGTGCCCGTCGACCTGGGACTGGACCGCAGCGACGCACGGATGCACGCCAAGACCGTAGGATCCTACGCAGTGCCGTAGGGGACCGCACCGCCACTTCCCAGCATATTAGGGACACTGTTGCTCCTGGGGTATCGGCGAGGACCATTCGCAACCGTCTCCATGAAGCTGGGCTACGGTCCCGCACACCGTTAGGCCGTCTTCCGCTCACGCCCCAACATCGTGCAGCCCGCCTCCAGTGGTGTCGCGACAGGCGTGAATGGAGGGACGAATGGAGACGTGTCGTCTTCAGCGATGAGAGTCGCTTCTGCCTTGGTGCCAATGATGGTCGTATGCGTGTTTGGCGCCGTGCAGGTGAGCGCCACAATCAGGACTGCATACGACCGAGGCACACAGGGCCAACACCCGGCATCATGGTGTGGGGAGCGATCTCCTACACTGGCCGTACACCACTGGTGATCGTCGAGGGGACACTGAATAGTGCACGGTACATCCAAACCGTCATCGAACCCATCGTTGTACCATTCCTAGACCGGCAAGGGAACTTTCTGTTCTAACAGGACAATGCACGTCCACATGTATCCCGTGCCACCCAACGTGCTCTAGAAGGTGTAAGTCAACTACCCTGGCCAGCAAGATCTCCGGATCTGTCCCCCATTGAGCGTGTTTGGGACTGGATGAAGCATCGTCTCACGCGGCCTGCACGTCCAGCACGAATGCTGGTCCAACTGAGGCGCCAGGTGTAAATGGCATGGCAAGCCGTTCCACAGGACTACATCCAGCATCTCTACGATCGTCTCCATGGGAGAATAGCAGCCTGCATTGCTGCGAAAGGTGGATATACACTGTACTTGTGCCGACATTGTGCATGCTCTGTTGCCTGTGTCTATGTGCCTGTGGTTCTGTCAGTGTGATCATGTGATGTATCTGACCCCAGGAATGTGTCAATAAAGTTTCCCCTTCCTGGGACAATGAATTTACGGTGTTCTTATTTCAATTTCCAGGAGTGTATTTGTTAAAATTTTTTCACAATTACAATAACAAAGAATTCAAATGCACACACTTGTTGATAAAATGTTGGTCAAAAGCTAAAATTTTCTCACATTCCATAAAGACAGTCCTGATCGTTCATCACAGTAAAATTGCAGTTTTTTTCTCAAAGTCTGAGCAGTAAAAGAAAATGCACACGTAAGTAGTGGATTTCCATGCAGTCTTGAAGAAGTAGTGTTGTCCTTCCAATGGAAGGACAGTGCTGACTCTTGACATGCAGACAGGTAATGAGCCACAACAGAGCAAACCCACCGCAGAGTCAGTCGAAGTTTTGAAGAATATTGGTAGGTAGGTCATCACAGAGCGGACCAACTGTAGTCCCGGTAGAGATTACGGTATTGGTGGACCACCAGAGGTGCAGACCCACTGCAGTCCTTGTAGAAATAATGGTGTTGGTGAGTCATCAAAGGTGTAGACCCACTGTAGTCCTTGCAGAGACCGCCAGCAGCCATCTGTTGCGACTGTGCAGGTGCACAATCACCATCAAAGAGTCTTGTGGACAATATAGCAAGTCCATGAACCACCACTTGTGCACTCACAAAATTTTTTTTGAAATGTCCTTAGAAACAGCAACGCTGTTATCCAGTCCCTTGCTGAATTATTAACACTCGTGCAAACACTATCAGTCCCTACTTCTCTCATATTGTCCATATACTATGACCAACAGAAGCGTGTGCAGTGAAATGTAACTTACAAGTTACTTAATTTGATGAACTGGTGTCAATTACAGTTTTATAACGTAAGAATACAATAACAAAGGTACAAAATGCATCATCAAAGAACATAACAATGCAGATAACATTTATAGTAATACGGGCTTTACAGAAGAATCGAAATAACATATACATCAGTGTTACAGGAATTATGACATAAGTAAATACATAAAAGATCAGAATAACTTTTGAAACATCAACTTCACACATGAGCATTAAAACAAAACAGAATAAATAATGTGTAAGCATATTTACAAGGTAAATAACATATTATCAGAGAAATTCTACAACATAAATCTTATTAGCTAGACACATACAGACAGGAAAAACACAAATTCACATAGTGTAATAACACAAAAATACAGGACAGGGTTTGTTTTCAGTGTGACATTTGGTACTGCAGTCCACCCCAAAACTTCATTCCATATATCTTTCCTCTTATTTCAACATTTGTTTCCACCAAAAAAATTCTATCCAAGCATGCTTTCTGTATTTATATGCTCGCACATTTCGTACCTCATTATTTATTTTCCATTACCTTACCTCATCATTTATTTCCAAGAAAATCCTACCTAAACCTGTTGTCCCTAAACCCAACTTTTTTGGTTCATATCCTCTTTCAAAATACTTTTTTGGCCAAACCATTCTCTTATAGCTTCTCAATGCATTTCTTCCAATTCATCATAGTTAGTTTCTTATATAGTCTACCCCCTCTTAAGCTAACTTAAATATACTGAGCTCAGATGCTAAACTAAGGGATGAGGCAGTGCAGCAGCACAAAACAATTGACACAAACAGCAATGACAAAAAATGCCAATTTGCAAAGCAAGCAGCAGTAAATCTAAATCAACAGATAAAATGTAACATTACAACTAATAAGAGCCAATGTGCAGCAACAAGAAAAATAAATCAGTAGTAAAACTGGCTTAACAAAGTAATACAAAGTTAAATTTAGTAGCACTATGCCTGGCACACAGCAGCAGCAAATGCAATAACTTATACCTAAACATGACAAAGCTCAAGCAGAAAAAATATTACATTAAAGACAACAATGCAGACAAGGGAAATGTATTTTCACATCTTAATGTCTATGTAATTAAAGTGGTGCACCACAAGAAGTTATTCTACCAAAAAATTACCAAGTAGTTGAAAAGAAAATTCCGTATGCAATTCCTGTGAAGGGAAATGTCTAATTATGCTCCTTCGTTTTTTTGAATAGATCATAAAATTATTTACTGGATCTGTAGGCATAAAATATTGATATTAGTACACCTATTAAATTTTATTTTAACCAATGCTGCAGTGCAGCTAGAAACTAGATATTAAACAAAATGAGTAAATAAATACATAAAGCAAGCCATATGGCATTTCTCTCAACTAGCAAGACAATAGGCGTGAAATGTTTCTCATCGTTTCATTAGGCATTTTAGTAAATACCATAAATTAAGAGCTCCACAGGATAATCATATATTTTCAAGTTTGAGCGTGTCGTACTTGCGATGCTTTCTACAAAGGAATGTCATAGCGAGGATAATGGCCTCCCTTTTTTTTCTACCTGTGCCTCTGAAAAGGCACACACTAATGGCTTTTTCTCCAGGCGTCTGACACAGCTGGGTGCCCACGACGCATTACGTGCAGGTGGTCACTTAACTTTCTTACGGAAATATTTATGACAGCAGTTTCCGCTACAGTGGCAGTCTTATATAAAATATTTCACAGGTCGAGAATTTGCGTTGCAAATGTGTAGATACAAAATCTTATGAACATAACACTGTCCAAAATTTTTTCGCTGGCATTGTGATACATTCACGCATTTACACACATTTCATAACTCTTAAAGTACGATTCTTGGTTTCCAACATCCTTTTTCACAAGCCAGAGTCCCTAACCACTATTCATTACTCCTTACCTTATTACACATATAAATATTCGTCGACACTTCTTCAATATTTCATCATAACAGATGCGTAGCATAATCAAATTCCCCATATAGCATCAGCTTATTGACCATAAACATACCTCAGCAGCATAATACACATCGTCGTCGTAAAAATAACATCATAACACCTCAGTCAAATCTCAAAAACGTCGTAACTTTCTGCAATAATGTCAAAACCTAAAAATATTCTCTGCTCGTTTCAATAGTGTCATCTAACTCAAACATACTTTAAAATCATGCTCCCTTACCAAATACATCATTCAACGCTCTCATAGTACCATAATGGTTCCGAAAAAATATGAACAGTTCACAAAGTATAGACAAAATACAATTTCGTAAGTGTGAAGTAATCCAACTCTGTAATTGCGTAAACATGTGTCACTGATGTAGTAAAAAAAATGTTTATCTCTCAGTTAAATGATCAGCTACCTGTGTAATTTGTGTGTTAGAGGAATATGGTACCGATGTGTAAAGTTGTATAAGCAAATACCATATTAGCTAGGGCTCCTTGTGCTTGCCAAACACATGGTACGCAAAGTAAGTGTGTACCCCCCTGAGGATTAATGTAATTATACCCTGAGGTGTTACAAATTACAGCAATGGAATGAAATGTATTACGGAAAACCCTTGTATCATTGTACTTCAAATATCCAAAAAAATAAATGTTTTAAGTGCGAAATTAATCACTCAAATATGTGTACTGTAGCGCTAAACTGTGCGTCATGTTGTAAGATAATCTCTGTGGAAGTCTCGTAGTTATCGGCCTCTGAAAGCTAAGTTCTGCAGAAGTCAATGTACTTACCTGATGATAAACAAAAGTGAAATGCTTTGTGTATAGATATCGTAGTTATTACGCTTATTGTTGTGATGAAGAAAGTACTGTACTGTAACGTATTGTTGTGCTACGGAAAAGGCTGTCTCATTGTAGCTATACCACAAAAGTTACTACTAAAACATGTTTTACCTTCCAGAATAAAACAGAAAACTGTGCAGATATAAAACAGAAACATTGCAAAAGCAACATTGTAAGTTGTCACTCATTAGTAGCGTCGTGATAAAATCGTGTAGCTGTCACATAAACTAACCACTATGTCATCTGGTATCTCACTGAAAGTACTTTAAATCCAGAATGTATTTTCAAGTAAACCAAATTGTTGCATTAAAATCTCATTAGCAGTACCAGTATACGTCCTAAGTATGTAAGCCTGATAGTCGTTATGTAATTGTGCAACTAACAAGCAAGAATGTACAAATACAACACAGGGTCATCTGTTCACTATAACAATGCATTTGTAATTTCTGTTTAAAAATGTTCCCTAGATTCTAGACTGGGTATTTAACTTCAAACATTGTTGCATGTTAACAGTTTCTATGTGTGACAAAGCATACTAGTAACGTGAAGTGAAAAATTTAATAGCAAAGACTAAGTTAAAAAGCAGATTATCTCTCAATGAACGGTTTTACATGTGAAATGTGGTGCAATCCTTTACTCTTCATAGTACTCAGAGTTTCAACTTAAACGCAATTATCATGCAGTATACGTCGGTAAACAACACTGGAATTTTTCTCAAGGTTAGCGTCTATGATATTGTTCTCTGAGCCAGCCGGCGCAAGCGGCTGCCTGCGGTGCAAGTCATTGTCTGTCTCTTTGTTGGCGCGCGTCGTTATTGGGATTAGCAGACCTAACTTCTACAAATTCACCTTGTCGAGAGTGCCCTGCTCTGTTTGAATCCCGCCAGTTCTGATAAAATTCAGGTCTGTCGTTATGATTATATCGTCTGTCGTCATGTCGGTAGATTCCACAGTTTCTTTCTTGACGGTCACGTGGTGGAGAATTTCTCCCTGAATCGTAACTGTGCACTGAACTGTTGCGTCTGAAATTATTCTGTCTTCCTTGATAATAATAGTTCTGGTTACCATATTGTCTGTTTCTATGATTGTCTCTGTCATATTCATTACTACAGAAATGCGATCTTTCTCTGTAAGTATTATTACTCTGCCAACAGCTGTCATACGGATGGTGTCTGTTTTGGTCACTATTTGTGTTGTGAGAATAGCCTTGTCGTGTCCAGTTATTATTTCTTTCATTGCGGAATTGCGACAGATGTGACCTGTAATTGTTGTGTTCCTGTTTTCGCGTTCCGCGATTATCAGTGTCAATTTCTAATTCTTGTAAGAGTCCCTGAAAAGCTTCAATGTCGTCTTTGCAACGTCCTGCCAAAATAATATGTCGTAAATGTTCAGGTAATTTGATTAAGCAAATGCGGATGAGTTCTGAGGGGCTGTATGGGTTTGACAGGTACTGATTCTTGTGCAACATGTCTTCAAAATGTTTCACAAGACTGGAAAATTCAGATTGTTCGAAATGTTTCATCATCATGATGCTATGTTTTACTCGGTCTTGCGTAGCTTGAGACCAATATGCTGAGAGGAAGGCATGATAAAATTCTCTTTCACTGTGACAATCGTCAATGACCGATCGCATTCTTACAGCTGGTTCATTCTCTAAGTAGCCACACATAAATTCTAATCTGTGCTCTAATGACCAGTTGGGAGGAAAACAATGAGAAAATTGATGGAGCCATGCTTGTGGATGAATGTCGTTGCCAGAATTCTTAAATGTTTTGAATTTACGTGTAGTAATGAACAGCTTATAGTCAAAATCATCATGTCGGCGAGTCACATGTCGGTCATTGTCATGTCGTTTCGGCGGTTCCATCTCAAAATTCGGTGTGCCTTGCCAATTTCTTTCATAATTTTCGAAGTGTCCTGTGTTATTATTTTGTGGTTGTTCCGTATTTCTACGTCCCTCTCCACGTGTTGCAGCGCGAGTGTCCTCTGAAATATGTAATTTTTGTATTACTTGTGTCAGCTGATCTTGTACTTCCCGGATTTCTCTTTGGCGTTGCGTATTAATTTGATTCTGATTTTGTTTGAATTTCTTAATTTGTTCACACTCTTCTGTGTCATTAAAGACTACCGGTTTTGTGTCATTCAGATTATCATCTACCTTCATAGATAAATTATTTAGCTGATCCGAAAGTTCAACTACTTTCTCTGATAATGAACTAATTTCCTCAATGTGTCTTTCCACTGTGTTCTTTAAGTTTTCCTGAGTTTTTGCAAGTTGCGTAACCGAATCGGTAGATGCAACTGAGTCAGTTTTAGCTTGCAAGGTCTCATGATTTTCATGAACAATAATTTGCAGTTCTTTTATGGCTGCTTCGTGATTCTGTAATTCATTTTCATGCCGCGAAAAAATTGGTTGAAAATGCTCACAAATTTGTGTTTTTACGTCTTTACAGACTTTTTGACATTTCGATTCGATTTTATGTAACTCAGTAATTAAATCTTCACGTGTTTGTTCAAGCGTGGTGTGAAGATTTTGTTCCATTGCGTCTAACTGTTGCTGTGTTTGTCTCTGGTGATGTTCCATTGTGTATAACTTTTGAAGCTTTTGCTGTGTTTGTCTCTGATTTTGTTCCATTGTGTCTAACTTTTGAAGCTTTTGTCCCATTTGTTGCATTAATGGTAATAACAATACACTGGTGTCTGAAACATGTTCCTCAGTGCTTTTCGGCAGTGAATTTGCACCGGCAACATTCACATTTTGACAAGCGGAAAATGTGTCTTGACTCATTTGAGAAAACGGTGAGAACCCAAAACCTGAGTCTACAGTATTTGCAATACTGTGTTCTGTCATTCCCGATTCCTGAGGCGAGCTGTTGCCGACCGCCGGCCGAAGTGGCCGTGCGCTTAAAGGCGCTGCAGTCTGGAACCGCAAGACCGCTACGGTCGCAGGTTCGACTCCTGCCTCGGGCATGGATGTTTGTGATGTCCTTAGGTTAGTTAGGTTTAACTAGTTCTAAGTTCTAGGGGACTAATGACCTCAGCAGTTGAGTCCCATAGTGCCTAGAGCCATTTTTTTGTTGCCGACCGATCGATCGATAATACTTCCCTGTTTACTACCTGTTTCACTGTCTACACCATTATTTGACGCCCGCTCCATTTCCCTATGCACAATTACCAAATTACTACTTTGAATGTCTGTTAATTCATTACACAGCGGTGCTGATAAGCTACGCTCGTCGTCACTATTATTTCTCAGTTTACTTTGGAGCCTAGTGTTACGTTTTTCACACGCCATTATTGTCACAATATTTCACACGATAACACAGAAAATAAGAGAACACATTAACATAGCGCTGAAAGTAATATCTAGTTAATTGCAAGCTGCGAAATACTTGGTGCAAATTTACATGCGTGCCACACCTGTTTTACTGTACAACAATGAAAGACTACAACTACAAAGGAAATTCTCTCTACAATTACGCGCTAGCAATAAACAAAATCTACACTAATTACACAAACTACAAGAAAAAATCAGAAGATTCCCGTGAGGTATCCTCGGCTAAGGGTCGACATATGAAACGTCCCCTTAGAACAATTATACATGACTGTCTTTAAACTGACACAATATTTTTTTTAGCGCAACGCAATCTGACTTTAAAAAATCCCTACAAAAGAATGGCCCTGACTAACATTAAGCTATACGTTTCACAAATCACTTACCTCACCAAAAATCTTCGTTACTCGAACTACTGCAATACAGGAAGCGCCACTACTGCCAGCTAAATAAAAGATTCAAACTACGGAAGGCACTAACTACTGATAGATTTTAATAGAGAACAAACAATGTATTTACCTTAATAGTCATAATATATATAGCAGTTCATGACATCCAGTCTTACAAATTTCAAAACTCCGCCATCTTTCTCCCCACTTCTGGCGGCTCACATCCAACTGCGCAACGCTACGCGCTGTTAACATCCAGCTGCCCAACACTACAATGGCAGACAACAATGCAAAATTGCCACAGACTGCACACAGCACAGCCAGTGATTTTCATACAGAGCGGTACGTGGCGTTACCGATATAAGAACCTAAACAACCTACTTATAACGGACTATCCAAGTCCAGTGCCCTCCCCAACACAAACTTCACTTCATATTTTCAACTTATTTCCCCTCTAAATCGTCACTATTACCAGGGCTCTCCGGCACTGGAACAGCACCCCAGCGTTGGACATAATGGGTACAGCATTTCCCCATTACGTCCAACGCTGGGGTGCTGTTCCAGTGCTGGAGAGCCCTGGTAATAGTGACGATTTAGAGGGGAAATAAGTTGAAAATATGAAGTGAAGTTTGTGTTGGGGAGGGCGCTGGACTTGGATAGTCCGTTTAGCGATGTTAGCCACACTGGTGGGGTGGTGTAATGGTCAGCATTCCTACCTAGTAAGCAGGGAGACCCTACCTCACTTCCTGGCTGTGATACAAATTACAATTCATTTACTCAGCTTCCATCATTATATTTGAATCTCTGCCTTCCACTATAGTTTTTACAGTCTACTCTCTCAAGTACCATGGAAGTTATTCTCTGTGTCGTAACGCGTGTTCTATCGTCCTGTGCTTGTCAGTGCTCGCCAAATGTTCCTTTTTTTCGTAGGTTCTCCGGCGAAACTCCTTATTCCTTATACTACAACTAATTTAAATCATCGATCTACAGCACCACATGTGAAGAAACACTTCGATTTTCAACGTTTCTGGTTTTCCCACTATCCATCATTCAATACGTACAATACAGCACTCCAAATGCATTGGTAAGTTTTCTGTAGCACATAGACGAATTTTTTATCCTACCAGCTTTGTATTGCCGTGCGGGACCTTCATGCACCTGATGTGGTACTGGGTGTCTGCTGCAACCAAGTCAGGAACTGCTCCCATCCGACTTATCGCCCCAACTTATTGTTTTTGTCTCACAACAAGTTTCAGAACAGTCTCCCGCAGTCATAGCTTACGCAGACCATACCCTAAGTTCCGTCGATTGGCTGCTAGCTTGTTTCGTCGAGTCAGAAGTTTAGGCATAATAGCCGACCGACACAAAAAAATGATTAGTTCTGAAATCAAAATCTGATTCAGCAGATCAAGTTTCCTTTTGACTCCAATCAGCGGCAACCCTCTTAGCCTCCGTAGCAATTAACTTTTCGTCAGTATACTTCCCTCGACATTATTCACGAATAACAATCACAGTTTTGCTTGCGAAACGGGAGATTTCTCATCTGTCCTTTTCTTACTTGTTTCATTAACATTCGTCAAGCTCACTTCGGCCTAAGTGATGACACTTTTCTCCCATCATCCAGTACACCATCACACAGGAAACACGTGCCCCTCGACCTCATTATGTACGACTATTTTATTCACTTAAACTGAATTTCACGACCGTAAGCACGTCCTAAACAACCATCCGAAGACGAGCTCTTAAATAACTGCCGGCGCAGGAAACCAACAGAAACGACTGGTTTTCCTCCCGTCATAAGGGGGGAGGTCATTGGCATTTCACAAACGTCTAAAAGTATCAACTACCAACCACTCTAGTAACATCGTTATGCTAATGGAGGATGTAATTCGACGATCAATGTGTAATAAAGTACGGTAGGGGCGCGGCAGTTAGGTTCTGAGACTGATCGCCCATCTACTCAGCTTTAAAATAAAATCGCGCTATTCGCCATAAGGTTCGTGTGAAGTGAAAAATTGTTGATACCTATTTTGTGAAACATTTTATCCTCTTATAAATAGTCAGTTTTGCCGAAATAGCGTCGTTTCGGAGCTATAAACGGAGAAAAACAAGTCCGATTTTTTTAGTTTTTTCCGTTTTTGACCAATTTTAGGGCCGAAATTTTGGTGGGGCTTTCAAAATTTGGATTCACCAAGCTCATAAACATCTAGAAAGCATGTCAAATAACTTCTACAAAATGTTCCGCTGTTTGGCCTTTCTGAGCACTACTTGACTGGACGATCACGAGTGCTGAAGTGCTGTTCGTGTAACGCTGAGTTATGTTGGAAGGAGCCCACCCGGCCAGCCCCGCCGTCTAGCGCGCCGCTTCCCGAGTGGGGATACGTGTCGGTCCCTGGCACGAATTCGCCCCTTATTCCGCCTCACTTACACTATGTCGGCGATTGCTGCGCAAACACTGTCTCTACGTACGCGTACATCGTAATTAGTCTCACGCAAGGATTTGGGGCTACACTCGTCTGGTACGAGACGTTCCCCGGTGGGGTCCACTGCGGGCAGAACCGCGCAATAACCCTGGGTTCGGTGTGGGGCGGCGGTGGGATGGGTGGACTGCTGTGGCCTGTTGTTGGGTTGTGAACGACTGAGAGCTACGGCAGGTCGAAGCCTCTCCGTCGTTTCTAGGTCCTCAGTTCAATACAATACAATACACAATGTTGGAAGTGTTCGCTGTCTGGTACGGCGGTAAGGAGAGCTGCCCTGTCCACAGCTGATTTTAAAAGAGTGCACTGCGGCGGACGACGCGTTTTGTAGCCCTCAGTCTACACTTGTGTCCTGTCTGAGAAAACGGCGGTCAGAAACCTGCGGAAGACATATTAATCACGCTCACTTTGTTCGCGGCGATTAAAGCAGAACTCTATGAGCAAACTCACAAAAGAAAAAATGTCAGTTTCAGCACTAAAAGTGAACGGTAACGTCTCGCTTTCATCGGTTACCTGGAACCATCTTCATACTGGCTACAAAAGCTGGCGTGATACCAACTGATGAGCAGCCTTGGTTAGTACTCAGTAAAACGTTTTAGGCGACAAAGGAAGATTCGAAACGAAAAAAGAATAAATGAGATGAAAAAATAAGAGCAAATGAAAAGGTCAATAAGATGATGAAAATGAAGCGATGAAAGGTTAAAAACAAACAAACAAAAGAACACATTTTAATCAATTAACTGAAAACAATAATTTTGATAAGGGTTTCAAATAAAAGAAAATTACATCACCTGTCGAGACTGAAACACACGATTTTCTGCAAGTCAGTACTGCAAACGAAACAATGCCTCACAGCACCACTTCACATTATAATGATATGTCTGAAACGGCGATGTGCTGCCTTCAGAAAGTTCGGCGTCATGCAGTGTCATACGAAACTTATCAGCAGTAGGCCGATCCCTGTGGTGATAATAACTGAATATGTAACGCTCTATCGCGTCTTGCTCGAAAGGATCCAGGAGTGTTTGGCTAGTGCTGTGTACGACAAGCGTGTAGTCTGTTGTTACAGTGTTGTGTTGCTTCTGCTGTCGTTGTCATGGTCCAAAGGATTCCACAAATCACTGCAATCAGTCGCGTTTTGTTTTAATCTCCAATTTTTATCGTCGTCTATCGGTTTCGAATCACCTAGGAATTCATCATCAAATGGTATATATTCATTGTCTGTTTGCAGAATTCTTGCCACATTCAGTACCTACATGTTTCGCTTACACATTTTGCCACTCTACACGCCCCCCACAATGCTCTGAACGTGCAATAACCATCTGATGATAAATTACTACGAGATTCGAACCGGTAATAGAAAATAAAACTTGGAGAATAAAACAATGGCTAGCGCTTGCAGTAATTTGTGGAAACCTTTTTCATCACAATTGCAGTATTCCAAATGGTTCAAATCATCACACACATCCATGCCCGAGGCAGGATTCGAACCTGCGACCGTAGCGGTCGCGCGGTTCCAGACTGAAGCGCCTAGAACCGCTCGTCCACTCCGACCGGCCTTTGTCTTCCATTCTTATCGTTTCCTCTCGGTTCTTGCATATGATTTATATTATCCGTCTTTCCCTACAGCTTATCCTTATTTTCTTAGAATTTAGAACGTCTTGCACCGTTTTACATTGTCGAACTCTTTTTGTAGGTCGACAGATCCTATGAACGTGTACTGATTTTTCGTGAGCCTAGCTCCCATTGACAATCGAAACGTCAAAACTGTCTCTGCTGTGACTTTACCTTTCTTATGTCAAACTGGTAGGCAGCAAACATATACTCAGTTTTCTTCTCCGTTCCTCTAAACACACGCAAAGGAGTAATATTCAATTTTCTTCTCCGTGCCTCTAAATTCAAACACACACAAAGGAGTCAACGGCTTATGAAGAGCTTCTTACACTGACGAATTTTTCTTACTCTTTGTGTGAAGATTATTTAAAAATCGATTTATCTTACGGCAATGAATTGTGCTAATGAGATGCTACTGACAGCTCTCTGTCCTTTAGACTCACCAAGAATCTCCAAAATCTGTCCAAATTGTTTAGTTTCCAGATTATTAGTGTTTGAGTGAAAGATGGCAGCCCGTTCGTCGGTATGTTTGCAATATCTGATTAACAGGAAGAATTATGGAACAAACAATTTTAATCGTAAGTGGGAAAACATTGGCGAAAACGTGTGAACGGTCTAAGCAAGTGTTTAATAAAAGTTCACCCTGTTCTTCTGTCAACTGAAGATGACCCTTGAACAGGAAGGCTTTCAGTCTTAACTAATGGCCCTCACGAACGGAAAATCCAAGGTATGGCGGGTGCGAACAGTCCTATAACAGAATATCTGGGCGTTTTTGTTGGTTCGTGAAACCGAAAATTTGAAGATTCTTCGAAATGCATTACATATTTGTCCTCTTTGCACGACCAAACAGCAGAAGGACTTTCGAATGAACGTGTACAAGGAATCGGTTGAAAAATCTACGACGTTAAAACATTCACTCATGTAGTCTCTCCACAGAACTAGTGTTCGGTTTACGCCTGTCCTCGATTAAGGAAGCACAACAATTTCGGTCCGATGTCCATTCTTTCACGTCAATGGAATTTTGTATTTTGAAGTTCTGCTCAATGTCAGTAGGCAGCGGTAAGTATGGAAAGCTTCACCAAAATATACACTGAAAAAATGACAAAAAGAGCTCTCCATTGTTGCAAGGCATCTCTTGGATCCTTCAACACAAGAATGCGCTCTCTCGCCCAGATTCGTCAAATCGTGCATTCTGCCCCTACGACTGTCCAAGCGCACCGACTTGCCCTAGTGCACAGATCGCACTCCATGAGATGATTTTTTTCTTCTTTTCGGGATTAAGTTGAGTTTTGCACGCACGCTCATGTGATATAGCTCATGACGTAAAGAATAATCCGTCACGGAAATTTCAAAGAATCTTTGTCAAGTCAAAGCTGAAACTGAAAATAGTGCTATGATGAATGTGTCAATGAACGAAGGGAGAACTTTGAAGGAGATAAGTGCTATATATCTGTCAGCTGAATTCAAATACACCCTAAGACAAAAAAAAGAGAAAAACACCAATGCACTACGAAGGAATTATCCGAATTGGAAGGAAATCGGTAGATGTGATGTACATGTTCAGACAAACAAATGAGTACAATTTCAGAAAAAAATGGGTTATTTACTCAAGTGAAATAGTACCACGAAGTGAGGAAGTTAATAAAGCTTTTTTCCACCACTGAACGTTTTGCAAGCAGTTATTCGGCTTGGTACTGATTCACAGAGTTGCTGGGTGTCCTCCTGGATGACAGTCCGCTAGATTCCTTCCAAATGACACGTTATATCGGCAGAATCCCCAGATAGTTGGAGGGACTTCCCATAATGGTCCGAATGTTCCCAAATAAGGAGAGTTCCTGCGACCTTGCTGCCCAAGGTATGATTTGGCAAGCACGAAAACAAGTAGTAGAAACTCTCGCTATATTTTGGCGGGCATTATCTTGCTGAAATGTAAGCCTAGCATGGCTCGCCATGAATCGCAACAAAACGGATACCGCTGTACTGCAAGAGTGCCGCGACTGATAGCCAAAATGGCTCTGGTATGAAATGAAATGACCGTCACTCCTGATTGTTGGGCCTTATGGAGGGCGATAGACGGGATGGTACCCCAACGCTGTCGGGACCTTTCCTGACACGTCTTCGGCATGGAATCTTATCGGCTGGTGTAGAATTATCTTCAGTGTTGAGTCCTGCTTCGAACTGAGCCCCACTGACAAGCGAAGACGTCCCAGACAGCGGTGGGATAGCAACCCGACTGTCGCCCGCCATACAGCCCGACAATAGGGAATGATGGTCTGGGGTGTCGTTCAGGCAGCACCCCTACGACAAAGCGGACGTCGACGACGTTCTACGATTCCTTTCGTTTCCGTTCATGGCAAGTCATCCTGCGCTTACATTTTATACCGTGAGAGGTTCCACTGCTTGTCTTCACGCTTGCCAAGCCTACCCAGGCCAGTAAAGTCGCCTGACCTCTCCCCTATCTAGAACGCTGGGAGCATTGTTGGCAGAGACCTCCAACCTGCTCCGGCTTTTGCCGATCTCCGGTGTCAGTTGGACAGTATTTGCCGCGGTACGTCTCAGGAGTGCGAAGCGGAATGACGGCCTGCATAAATGTCAGACGTGGCCGAACGCGTTACTGACTTCCTCAATTTGTTAAGTTCCGGCTGTTGGATAAATCACCCAATTTTTTTCTGGAATTGTAATGATCTGCTTGTATCTACATGTACGTCACACTTACTGATCTCCGGCCCATTGGGATGGTTCGATTTTTGTCTTAGAATGTGCACTAATAACATATTTACGTTACTTTCGAACTGATGTTGTAAACGATCACTTAAAACTAGAAGAAAAAAAACAAGTCTGAAATTTCGACACGGCTAATTCGATTAGCCGACACATATTCGTGTCATACATTCAACAAAGTTAGAGGCTATACTGAAAAAGTCAGCATTTGAAAATCGACATCTATTTTATACAAGGAAACGTCTTATCGCAAACAGTGCCACGAAGACCTGACAAATAGCGAAACTGAATCAAAATTGAGGGAGGAACACGAGGCAGAGAAGCACTATCCCTCGATACTCTCAGTTCATCTCCAGTGCAAGAAAGGTTATAAGGTCACGATACTGTCAGTCGCACAATAGATGGGAGAACGTCTCTAATTCGATGATTCAGCTTCGTGAGGACAGACAATATTAAATATCTGGTGAGGCATCTTTTTTATGAATGTAGTGACCGTGAACTCGAAAACAAGTCATTTGGAGACAACAGAGCATATTTAATTGTCACACAGCTGTGAACGAACAGATCACTAGCAAAAAAAAACAAAAAAACTGTGTTCTGTTTATATGAAACACCAGGGCACGCGAGAAAATATTAGTTGCACTGAGTCTGAAAGCTGCAAGAACATACTTTGGCACTATGAGACTTCGAACTGTAAAGAACTGGAATATCCGAGGCAAAGGAAGCACACTCGTAACATATCAGCACTCACAACGCAGCATTTAATAAATACAGTTGAGGTGCCACGTGTAACGGGGATGTTCTAATGCAGAATGACGCCACAAGTACTAAGCGGCAACTACATGGCAGCGAGATAATACGTAGGATAAAAGCCGCGAAGCGGCGGGACGGACGAAAACCGAACGGAAGCCGTCAGCCACGGACCGAAGGCGACGGAGGGGATCTGTGAAGCGAGCCTGTCATCGGCTACACCGAACGTACGATTTAGGAACATCATGTTCTACCCTGCATACGGCACACTCCAAACGGAGCAGGATAGCGTAGTGGTTAGAACACTGCACTTGCTTTCTGGAGGACCACGGTTCAAATCCACGTCCGGCCATATTTACATATATTTTCCGTGATTTCCCTAAATTGCTCCTGCAAATGCCGGGATGGTTCCTTTGAAACGGCACGGCCGACTTCCTTCCCTACCATTCTTTCCTCATCCGAGCTTGTGCTCCGTCTCTGATGACTTCGCTGTTGACGGGACTTTAAACACTAAAATCTTCCTTCCTTCCCTTTTGTTTTCTCCCTGGAGGATCAGCGTTTGAATATGGTTTTGTGAGGTCGAAACAAATCATGAGAGATGACCCGTCTGCAATTCACAAATGAGAAGATTAATATCTCTTTTCGAGAGCAACTTCCTGTATTCGACAGATATACTCTAGAATGAGATTTTCACTCTGTCGCGGAGTGTGCGCTGATATGAAACTTCCTGGCAGATTTAAACTGTGTGGAAAGTAGGAGACGAGGTGCTGGCATAATTGAAGCTGTGAGGACGGGTCGTGAGTCGTGCTTGGGTGGCTCAGGTTGTAGAGCACTTGTCCGCGAAAGGTAAAGGTCCCGACTTCGAGTCTCGGTCCGGCACACAGTTTTAATCTGCCAGGAAGTTTCAAATCTACTCCAGGTTCTTGAGTTATCAGTCTCCATCTCAAACGGGAACCGCACAAACTCCTCTTCCCAGATTTGATCAACTCCGACGGGGTGAGCAGCGCGCTACTAACACTTCAAGAGATGTAAACAGGCAAACGGAACTCTTAACCGTTGTCGAGAAAACCGAGTCTGAACATTTTTGACGTTTTTACATAACTTCTATGCTCGCTTGTATTCAACGGGTCCGCGGCGCCCTGTGTCGTAAGAGCGTGGTCTCTGGATCGAAACCTTTTTTTTTTATTTTTTTATTTTTTTTGCACTCACGCGCTATCTTAACGAGAGATTTATTATGACTGTGCAGATTATCAACACTTAATGATCTATTTACTATTTCGCCACGATTTATCCTGAGGAAAGACTTGCAGCGAACCACTGGCTCATTTTCGTCGAGAGTAAAAAAAAAAAAAAAAAATCATTTGATGAGTACGTAAGCTTAGGGTAACCTATTCCAAGTCCGGCAAACTCACAAAAATATTATGCAAGAGTTTTCTAACCGACGTCTTGAAGCTGTACCTGAGGGTAGAACAATAAATTTCGTTTGCTCTCCTATTCAGTGGGAGGCAAACGAACCCGTGTTTGCACGACGAATCTTTTCCTGATGGAGTGTTAAGGTAATTCCTCCAAAATGTACTCTGCTGGTGGAACCTTGCAACGTTTATTTTTATAGGCAAGTGAAGGAACTTGTAAAAGGCTTACAAAATCGTGCGAACATTATCGAACGGGATACAAAGATAGCGTCTAGAGAAGACTACATAAAAGTTCAGGTGATCGTACACGATCACTTGTCTGCTACAATATTTCGGTGGTACGCTTCGATATGCGAGCTGTGACACGAAATAATGTGATGAACCGATTATTAACGAAAACCAGGCTTGATTCGCAACAGACACATTGACAAAACCATGCACATGCAAAAGCTCGCAACAGACACATTGACAAAACCATGCACACGCAAAAGCTCGGTGTTGATTCGTATGCGCTGCGTGTAGCAATAATTATTATTGTCCATGTTTGTACGATCAGTATCATGCTCATTCGTTCAGTTCGCAAATGCTCGTCACAAATGTAGGTACCAGACTTTACTGATATGATTTAAAGTTCTCGTGTATCATTTTCTTTATTTGGAATCTTCTTTCGAAAAAAATACCTTTTTTTCAGGCTAAAGATTATGAGAAATGAATCATTAAATGTTGATAATTTTTCACAGTCATAATAAATCTGTTGTTAGAATTACGACTGAAAGAAAAAAACAGCACCGGCGGTGAGTTTAGACGCAAAGACCTCGCGCTTATGCGCTTACTCGCTAGGCTGTACACTCTTCGAATAGAAGTGACAAGGCTAAGTATACAAGCACGCCTAAGATTTTAAATTCGGTTTTCCCGAAAACGGTTCAGACGTGCGTCTTGCCATTTACACATGTTGGAGTTCTAGTCGTGCCCTACACAGCCTGTCAGTGTGAATCAAATCGGTGAGTGAAAGATCATGCGGTCCCTTTGTCAGAATGTGAATTGAACCCCATGTCCTCAATTATTTGTTGTATGTATTCCAACATCTATCTTCCTGTATGGTTTTTACCATCTATAGCTCCCTTTAGTAGCACAGAGGTTATTCCCTGACTTCTTAACACATGTCTTGTCATGCTGTCCCTTCATATTGTCAGCGATTCCCATGTGTCCCTTTCTTCACCGATTCTGTAGAGAACCTCCTCGTTCATTAATTTACCAGTCTACCTGATTTTCAAAGTTCTTCTGTAGCGCCACATCTCAAACGCTCCGATTCTCTTCTGTTCCGATTTTGCCACAGTCCATCTTTCATTACCATACAATGCTGTGCTCTAAATGTGCATTCTCAGAAATTTCGTCCTCGAGTTACAGCCTGTGTTTGACACCAGTACAGCCCTCTTGGCCAGGAATGACCTGTATATACATACCTTTGCCTCCACATACGTACTCCGCAGACCACGTTACAGTGCGCTGCCCAGTGTACCGTATATCGTTACTAGTCACTTCTTATCCTGTAGCACTCGCACATAGGTCGAGGGAAAAGAGACTATCTATACGCCTCCGTACGAGCCCTAATTTTTGATATCTTCGTCACCGTTAAGCCTAATGAACAGGTTGAATATTACTGAACTATTTGAAAAAAAGAACGTAAATTAATTACAAACTAAAGCGTGCAAATACTTTTTCCACATGTAAACGTCACTTTGGATATTCAGAGTTAGGTTATGTTCGATTTGCCTGCCATCATTGGCGATGATGTGGCACAAACGAATAGCGAATTTCGGCATGATCCGCTGAAGTGTCGCAACATCGACGCTGTCGACGACCTCTTGAACGGCTGTTTTCAGCCAACCAACGGTTTTGGGGCTATTGCTGTAGATCTTGCATTTAATATAGCTCCACAAAAAGGAGACGCATGTGCTCAGTTCCGGAGAATGTGGCGGCCTGTCGAGGGCCATGCCCGTTGCTTCTGGGTACCCCAGCTCCACAAAGTGCTCCTCCAAGACCTCACTCTCCCGCTTAGATGGGGTCGAGCTCCGTGTTGTATGGACCACATATTGTCGAAATCAGGGTCACTTCGGATAATGGGGATGAAATCTTCTCCCAAAACCTTCATGTACCGTTCGGTAGTCACCGTTCAATCAAGGAATGCCACACCGATTATTCCGTGCCTGGCCATTTCACACCACGCAGTCACCTGTTGAGGGTGAAGAGACATCTCGATCGCGAAATGGGGAATATCAGTCCCACAAATGAGCCAGTTTTGCTCATTGACGTACCCATCCAAATGAAAGTGGGCTTCGTCACTAAAGCAAACCATATTCACCTCAAACAGCAGTTCGTGAATTCTGTAGACAACAGTGTTGGCGAAATACGACCGCTGTTCCATGGCTCTGAGGCTGACGGGTTTGAATTTCACGTGGGAAGAGATGCAGATCTTCAGCAACAATTTGTCGCAGTGTCTCCCGGTTGATTACATCCTGCTGTGCAGCTCGTCTGCCCGATTTCCTGGGGCTATTTTGAGCGCAGCGCGTGTCTTTTCGATATTTTCAGCCGTTTTCGTCCTTTTTGGCGACCGACGTTGCCAACATTGTTATCACAAAAACTACCGGTTATCTCAACCTAGCGAATAAAATTCTTGATTGTTAGCATACTTGGACCGATTGTCTTCAGCTTGAACTCGGTCGCAAACTTCCTTGAGCATCAGTTGGGCTGCTCTTGCTCGCACAGCAGGCCTTCACAAGCGCTATACGCTTATGCACGCTGTACCGTGACATTTTCACATGCAAATGGCCGACAATAACAAGACGCAGTCAGGCACTCTATACCGTGACATTTTCATGTGCGAATGGCCGACAGCAAGAATGCGCGTGGCATGCGCATACTAATGCCCATCATGACTTGGGGCCAACAGTGGAGTCTGAAAGTCGTAACGCAATTCGTTCAGAAGTTATGACAATTTTATTTCATATAGTTCAGTAATTGTGACCCAGTATGTTGGTGGCGGTATGATCATTCACAGCAGTCAGCTTCAAATTTTCTCAACTGTCGTCCTCGAAAAGAACGTCGAATTCCCTCCAGGCATTCCCATTTGAGACCCCAAAGAATCTCTGTACCAATTGCACGTTGTTCGAACCTACTGGATGTAAGTCTGCGCTGGTCTTGCAGTTTGATTTGAAATACTACAGGCGGCTGCAGGTTTACTCCGTGACAGCAATCGCTTTAATTTGTAAGCCTTCCACTTGGCTACTTGGCCATGCAACTGCTAAATAAAATCTGTCCTCTGACAATGGTCGCCATTGTTAGCTTCCATTGCAGTTTACCACTTTTATTACAATCTTGAATAATAACTGATCCCGATAAAAAGTAATAAAAAAGGCCCTCTCATAATTTTACTCTGTTAGTGATGGGCAATTAATGTATGCCAATAAGGGATAATAATTTATGAAAGTGACAAGAGTTTATTAATCATGTAATAGGATAAACAATACAAGCGAAAAGACAAATGAAACATGAAGTGCTGGCAACCCAGATAGAAGCAACAACTAACTAGTACTGCACTGTGTGGCGTTTGATTGGCAAAGACTGAGGTTTATCTGTGTGATCTATTTACCCTGTTTGAAAACTGGGATAACGGAATCTGAAATTATGTAACGCTGAATAGACTTGCATGGGTTTGCTCTCCACAAAAGCTACACTGCGTTGGTGCAGCTGGGGACAAGTGGCGAGATGTGATTCCGTTTGCCCTGACGAGCCGCAGCAGCAGTACTACAGTACTACAGTATACTACAGTACTACGCGGACACCTTCCGTCCCGTTCTCGCTGCGTAGCGTTGTCTCAGGTGTCGGTCGTGGCGCAAGCGTGGTGCAGAGCCCGTAGTTCGTCATGGCTGGCGCAAAATATGCAAAGTCGCAGGCAGGCCATCTGTCAGACGGACTGCAATTACTCTCTAACGGAGTTCTGAAATCTCGGCAGATTCCAGCGTGTGACACTCCCGTTTGCCGGTCATACCCTGGACCAGTTTGCCTCATTTATACTGAAGTTATCTCGTTCTTCTGAAAGGTCAATTTCTTAAGAAGGGCATCTCGCTCTTTTCTCACGTTCTAATTGTAACATGTCTTTCAACTGATCTAAAACTGCTTGTTCGCGTTGTCTGTCGCAGATATCTAACTGTGCTATCAACATCGCAAGAAAATGAGGACTGGGACCTGGTGCTACCTGGATCATTGTGTTTCACGTTTCTGGCCACAGCAGGGACAGGGCGCAAGAGGGAATGTGGGTCGTCCGTCGGAGAGGTGTTTTGTCAGTGATGTAAACGCCCATTGTGTATGGAGCTGGTGTCCATCAAAATCCACGAGTTCCCATGTTAGCCTTGCCTGATGGACCTCTCGGATGGTGTCGTCCCTCTGCCTGCTATGTTTTTTGGGAAGCTCGAGGCCTTCGGAAGAATTTTAGGATGGAACTCAACATTTATGGTGGCTCTGAAATATTCTATGTTGGGACTTCTCTTAGTGCAGCTGAGACCCCTGGTCGGCCATCCTGTAACGTTTGGCCTGTCAAGATAATGCTATGTGCTAAATGCGTTCTTCACTTTATGCCTAAAAAAGAACTCTCAACACACACTGCCTAAAGTGGCTGTGCGATACACGATTCGAGAGCATAACGTCTTTTCCTCGCTGCATGGAAATTTACGAATCTAGGATTGGCTGCTTCTCCAGCAAGGAAAAGAATATTATTTGCTTTGGTTAGGATTGGTCTGGATGCTGAGCAGACAAAACAGAGGGAGTCGTGGCCGTGTGACTGGCACGAAACCGTGTGGGGGCGTTAGCATTGGTGCACGTTTCGAGTTATCGAGTTTTTATGTAAAGGTGACAAGTGGAAAAAATGACTTGTGATTCCCGTCTGGAGAAAATATCCTGATCTTGACTCTTGTTATGAGTGGATTGCACTTGGGACAGTCGTCCTGAGCGTGACTGACTTGGATGGGGACCCTGTGCTGAAGTCTCAGCTGCAACGAAAGTTTGAACCTGAGTCCGGTGTGGTTCGGCGGTGGGGTGGTTGGACTGCTATGGCCTGTTGTTGGGTTGTGAACCACTGAGGGCTACGGCAGGACGAAGCCGGGGACGAAGGTCCCCAGTTTAAATACACAATACACAATATAATAGGGGGTCTGTGCGATGGTCAAACGACGGTATCTCTGAACGATTTCTTCGGCTTCTTCAACAGCCACATCAGACTGGTTAGTGAGTGGCTGAATGGAAGCCTTATACCACATAGTGATTTTACATAGGACCAGAATTTCCTCGAATCCATTGCAAGACCTTCTAATAAGGTAAGAAGGTGGCGGTCGTTGTATGCTTCGTGCATAGTGCTTTTCACAGATCCACAAATCTGTAATAGCCTTTGCCTGTCGTCATTTGTGACTTCTCTTTTGAACCGTGAGTGAAACAGCCTTTGCTTCCTCAGCATTTCTCCCTCAATCACTATAGAAATTCAGATGGAATGTTATCTGCCCTTCTGCTATAGTTGATCTCATCTCATGTCTTCCAACGCTCTGTTAAATTCTGACTCTAGTACTGGTTGCCGAATCTCATAAACGTCGACTGAAACTTTGTGACCAGACAATCCTTCCCCGTCACAGAAGTCTTCGGTGTATTCTTCCCACGCACCCTCTCTGATATACTTCAAACTAGAACAGGAGCCACATTTCTTATAAGATCGTTTCCCAATCAACTCTACAGATACCTGGGTACAGCCCTTTGTAGGAATATGAAATCCCTATAGTCTCAGACATCTACATCTACATTTATACTTTACGTGCCACTGTCATTATCTCCCTTTCCTGTTCCAGTCGCGCATGGTTCGCGGGAAGAACGACTGCCGGAAAGCCTCCGTGCTCGCTCGAATCTCACAGATTTTACATTCGTGATCTCCTCGGGAGGTGTAAGCAGGGGGAAGCAATATATTTGATAGCTCATCCAGAAACACACCCTCGCGAAACCTGGACAGCAAGCCACACCGCGATGCAGAGCGCCTCTCTTGCAGAGTCTGCCACTTGAGTTTGCTAAACTTCTCCGTAACGCTATCACGCTTACTAGGTAACCCTGTGACGAAACGCGCCGCTCTTCTTTGGATCTTCTCTATCTCCTCTGTCAACCCGACCTGGTACGGATCCCACACTGATGAGCAATACTCAAGTATAGGTCGAACGAGTGTTTTGTAAGCCACCTCCTTTGTTGATGGAATACATTTTCTAAGGACTGTCCCAATGAATCTCAACCTGGAACCCGCCTTACCAACAATTCATTTTATATGATCATTCCACTTCACATCGTTCCGCACGCATACTCACAGATATTTTACAGAAGTAACTGCTACCAGTGTTTGTTCCGCTATCACATAATCATACAATAAAGGATCCTTCTTTCTATGTATTCGCAATACATTACATTTGTCTATATCAAGGGTTTGTTGTCACTCCCTGCACCAAGTGCCTATCCGCTGCAGATCTTCCTGCATTTCGCTGCAATTTTCTAACGCTGAAACTTCTCTGTATACCACAGCATCATCCGCGAAAAGCCGCATGGAACTTCCGACACTATCTACCAGGTCATTTATATATATTGTGAAAAGCAATGGTCCCATAACACTCCCCTGTGGCACGCCAGAGGTTACTTTAACGTCTGTAGACGTCTCTCCATTGATAACAACATGCTGTGTTCTGTTTGCTAAAAACTCTTCAATCCAGCCACACAGCTGGTCTGATATTCCGTAGGCTCTTACTTTGTTTATCAGGCGACAGTGCGGAACTGTATCGGACGCCTTCCGGAAGTCAAGAAAAACGGCATCTACCTGGGAGCCTGTATTTAATATTTTCTGGGTCTCATAAACAAATAAAGCGAGTTCCGTCTCACACGATCGCTGTTTCCGGAATCCATGTTGATTCCTACAGAGTGGATTCTGGGTTTCTAGAAATGTCATGATACGCGAGCAAAAAAATGTTCTAAAATTCTACAACAGATCGATGTCAGAGATATAGGTCTATAGTTTTGTGCATCTGCTCGACGACCCTTCTTGAAGACTGGGACTACCTGTGCTCTTCTCCAAACATTTGGAACCTTCCGTTCCTCTAGAGAGTTGCGGTAGAAGGCTGTTAGAAGGGGGCAAGTTCTTTCGCGTATTCTGTGTAGAATCAAATTGGTATCCCGTCAGGTCCAGTGGACTTTCCTCTGTTGAGTGATTTCAGTTGCTTTTCTATTCCTTGGACACTTATTTCGATGTTTGTGATGTTTCGATGTTTGTGATGTTTCGATGTTTGTGTGAGGATTTAGAGAAGGAACTGCAGTGCGGTCTTCCTCTGTGAAACAGATTTGGAAAAAGGTGGAACTGCAGTGCGGTCTTCCTCTGTGAAACAGATTTGGAAAAAGGTGTTTAGTATTTCAGCTTTACGCGTGTCATCCTCTGTTTCAATGCCATCATCATCCCAGAGTGTCTGTACATGCTGTTTCGAGCCACTTCCTGATTTAACGTAAGACCAGAACTTCCTAGGATTTTCTGTCAAGTCGGTACATAGAATTTTACTTTCGAATTGAACGCTTCACGTATAGCCCTCCTTACGCTAACTTTGACGTAGCTTAGCTTCTGTTTGTCTGCGAGGTTCTGGCTGCGTTTAAACCTGCAGTGAAACTCTCTTTGCTTTCGCAGTAGTTTCCTAACTTCGTTGTTGAGCCACGATTGGTTTTTCCCGTCCCTCACAGTTTTACTCGGCACGTACCTGTCTAAAACGCATTTTGCGATTGCCTTGAACTCCTTCCATAAACACTCAACATTGTCAGTGTCGGAACAGAAATGTTCGTTTTGATCTGTTAGGTAGTCTGAAATCTGCCTTCTATTACTCTTGCTATACAGATAAACCTTCCTCGCTTTTTTTAAATTCCTCTTTACTTCCATATGCAGGGATGCTGCAACGGCCTTATGATCACTGATTCCCTGTTCTGCGCTTACAGAGTCGACAAGCTCTGGTCTGTTTGTTATCAGTAGGTCCAAGATGTTATCTCCACGAGTCGGTTCTCTGTTTAATTGCTCGAGGTAATTTTCGGATAGTGCACTCAGTATAATGTCACTCGATGGTCTGTCCCTACCACCCGTCCTAACCATCTGAGTGTCCCAGTCTATATCTGATAAATTGAAATCTCCACCTAAGACTACAGCATGCTGAGAAAATTTTTGTGAAATGTATCCCAGATTTTCTCTCAGTTGTTCTGCCACTAATGCTGCTGAGTCGGGAGGTCGGTAAAAGGAGCCAATTATTAACCTAGCTCGTTTGTAGAATGTAGCCTCCACCCATAATAATTCACAGGAACTATCCACTTCTACTTCACTACAGGGTAAACTACTACTAACAGCGACAAACACGGCACCACCGGTTGCATGCAATCTATCCTTTCTAAACACCGTCTGTGCCTTTGTAAAAATTTCGGCAGAATTTATCTCTGGCTTCAGACAGCTTTCTGTACCTATAACGACTTCAGCTTCGGTGCTTTCTATCAGCGCTTGAAGTTCCGGTACTTTACCAACGCAGCTTCGACAGTTTAAAATTACAATACCGATTGCTGCTTTGTCCCCGTATGTTCTGACTTTGCCCCGCACCCTTTGAGGCTGTTGCCCTTTATGTAGTTGCCCGAGACCATCTAACCTAAAAAACCGCCCAGTCCACGCCACACAACCCCTGCTACCCGTGTAGCCGCCTGCTGTGTGTAGTGGACTCCTGACCTATCCAGCGGAATCCGAAACCCCACCACCCTATGGCGCAAGTCGTGGAATCTGCAGCCCACACGGTCGCAGAACCGTCTCAGCCTCTGATTCAGACCCTCCACTTGGCTCTGTACCAAAGGTCCGCAGTCAGTCCTGTCGACGATGCTGCAGTTGGTGAGCTCTGCTTTCATCCCACTAGCGTGACTGGCAGTCTTCACCAAATCAGATAGCCGCCGGAAGCCAGAGAGGATTTCCTCCGATCCATAGCGACACACATCATTGGTGCCGACATGAGCGACCACCTGCAGATGGGTGCACCCTGTACCCTTCATGGCATCCGGAAGGACCCTTTCCACATCTGGAATGACTCCCCCCGGTATGCACACGGAGTGCACATTGGTTTTCTTCCTCTCTCTTGTTGCCATATGCCCAAGGGGCCACATTACGCGCCTGACGTTGGAGCTCTCCACTACCAGTAAGCCCACCCTCTGCGACCGCCCAGATCTTGCAGACTAGGGGACAACCTTTGGAACAGGACAAGCAGCCATGTCTGGCCAAAGATCAGTATCAGCCGGAGACATAGCCTGAAGCCGGTTCGTCAGACAAACTGGAGAGGCCTTCCGTTCAGCCCTCCGGAATGTCTTTCGCCCCCTGCCACACCTCGAGACGACGTCCCACTCTACCACAGGTGAGGGGTCAGCCTCAATGTGGGCAGTATCCCGAGCAGCCACAGCCGTAGTCCGATCGGGGGATGTGTGGGCCGAGCTGGCCGTCCCCGACAAACCCCCATCCGGACCCCCACAGTGATGCCCATTGGCAACAGCCTCAAGCTGTGTGACCGAAGCCAACACTGCCTGAAGCTGGGAGCGAAGGGATGCCAGCTCAGCCCGCATCCGAACACAGCAGTCGCAGTCCCTATCCATACTAAATACTGTTGTGCAAAGAACGTCTGAACTAATCTACAGAGAGCACAAACAATTCGACACAAAATTTAAACGGTTATTAAAATACAAGATTGCCTAGTAAATGCAACAATGCTGCTACTTGCGCAGTGCTGACACACTCCTCTGCAGCAGATGGAGACTACGCGATTTTACACTATTCAGGTACTAAAACGCGATGCTACAACTCTCAAATACTATAAAACGCCCGAAATTTATGAATTAAACAATGCTAGAACCCAAAAACACGCAAAGAAATTAAGAATTAAACTATGTAACAAATGAGTGAGCTAAGAGTATACGACTTGTGCTGACAGCTGCTTATCCAACGGCGGCAGGGTGCACATGGGTAAAGCAGGTGGCAGACTTCGGTTTGTTGGTGCGATGCTAGGGAAATGGTGTGAGTCTACAAAGGAGACCGTTCGTAAATCACTTGTGAGTCCCATCTTAGACTACTGCTCAAGTCTGTGGGGATATCAGTAAGTGGGTGAAAATCATCTATTCATTCACTCAGTGGCCATATTGCCACCGAAAAAGAAGATAACAGACAGAAGGCCGAAATACTGAATTCGATCTTCCGAAATTGTTTCACCGCGAAAGATCGTAACACGGTCCGTCCTTTCAATCGTCTTACGAACGTCGAAATGGCAGATATTGAGATAACCGATAGTGGAGCAGGAAAAGAACTACAATCGTTTAGTAAGGGGAAGGCGTTACGACCAGATGAGATAAATATACGATTCTGTAAAGATTATGTAAAAGAACTTCCTCCCTTCTAGCAGGAATTTATCGTATATCGCTTGATCAGCGAAAGGTACTTAACGACTGGAAGGAAATGTAGGTCGTTCCCGTTTATAAGAAGGGCTGTAGAACAGACGCACACAATTATATACTTCTATCTTTGACGGCCATCTGTTGTACAGTTATGGAACATGTTTTATGCTCAATAATTATGACTTTTCGAGAGTGAAAATTTCCTCTATAAAAATGAACATGTATTAAGCAAACGAAGATCCTGCGAATCTCTGCTCGCTCTGTTTCTCAATCAAATCCACAGCGCCGCAGACAAGGGCGCTCAGGTTGATGCTGTGTTCCTTGACACCAGGAAGGCCTGTGACACCGCGCCGCACTGCCGTTTAGTGAAAAAAAAATTAAAATAAAATAAAAAAACGAGCTTACGTATGTGTTGGAGCAGATTTGCGAACTAATTCAAGACTTCCTTACGGATGGAACTCAATACGTCGCGCTTAACTGGACGAAATAGACAGACGCAAATACACTTAAGCGTCAAAGAAACTGGTATGGCCATGCGTATTCAAACACAGCGATATGTAAACAGGCAGTATACGGCGCTTCGGTCGGCAACGCCTGTATAAGACGACAAGTATCTAGCGCAGTTGTTAGATCGTTTACTGCTGCTACAATGGCAGATTATCAAGATTTAAGTGAGTTTCAACGTGGTGTTATAGTTGGCCCACGAGCGATGGGACACAGCGTCTCAGAGGTAGCGATGAAGTGGGGATTTTCCCGTACGACCATTTCACGGGTGTACCGTGAATATCAGGAATCCGGTAAAACATCAGATCTCCGACATCGCTGTGGCCGGAAAAAGATCCTGCAAGAAAGGGACCAACGACGGCTGGAGAGAATCGTTCACCGTGAAGAAGTGCAACCCTTCCGCAAACTGCTGCAGATTTCAGTGCTGGGGCATCAACAAGTGTCAGCATGCGAACCATTCGACGAAACATCATTGATACGGGATTTCGAAGCTGAAGGCCCACTCGTATAACCAGGATGACTGCACGACACAAAGCTTTATGTGTCGTTGGTCTCAACGTGTACTGAACGTATGCAGAGGACGGTGATACGAATGGTTGTTTATCTTACGGAAACCGATCTCTGAAATTTAAAACAAAATCCTGAATATGCATACACTTGGAGACACATGACAATTATCCTGAGAAAGCCTGCTTACATTCGAGAACCAGTGTTAAGTGAAAAGTACAGAGATGTTGTAATGTATACTCTGCACACCTTTACGTATCGCTCCAACAGAGATCGTGGAGATAGGGGTAGACTCATTAAAGCCCGCACAGAAAGCCATCAAGCAGTCAGTCTTGTCCCGTTCCACACGAAAGAAATCCTCAGACGTGTTACGTACCTCTGCTATGTCCTTCGTAGTTTGCAGGGAATTTTTGCAAATAGATTTCTAGAAATCAGTACATCATTCCGTATGGTACTATCCGCATCATTGTATTTTTATGATGTACGTCTCCCATTTGTGACTTAAAGTACGAAAATAAAACAACAAAAAATGATAAAAAGAAGCAGAAAAATCTTACAGGAAATAACTCATCTCGCTGCTGTGATGTAAAGACACGGGTAGTGACAATTATTTTGTTTATCGAAACTTCTCCTGACACTGGTGACTTCACTCCTGCACACCTGTGAAGTAACACCTGCAAAACACATGAGTAACGTGTTGAGTAATGCTTTTACCAGTGGCTTACCTTAATGCTCCAGCAGGAACGAGATAGTGCGAATTCAAACAAACTCGTACATTAACCTTAGAAGAGATTTCTGTAAATAAATTAAAAAATGGGTGTGTTTGCAGATGATTCCCGAATGATAAGCGCAGGACGCAGGTGTCTCACTGACCCCAAGACCAGGCCAGCTGCTAGAAATCTACAGGTGTGACGATTTGATAACGTGTGCTTCCGCGAAGAGAATTCTAAATGCGTCTTCAATCACCAGAAGATGATAGAAGTAATTGAGCCACGTCCGTCACAGTTCGTGGTAATTGACAGGAATTCATTAAGTGAAACCTAAGTTCTATCCGGGGCGCCTCAGGTAAGAGCTATAGACTCCCTGTTTTCTTAATGTGTATAAACAGTTTCGGAGGAAAACTAAGAAGTATTTTAGATAGTTTGCAGATGATGGTGTCGTTTACCGTCCATTACACCCATCAGAAGATCTAAATAATTTACACAAGATGTCTCCATTGTGCAAAAAATGGCAGTCAGCCTTGCACAATGAAAGGTGTGAGGTCTTGGTACTAAGAACTAAGAAAATCTCGTTTAATTTCGGTTACACGACAATCACGCAAATTTGAAGGCTGTCAATTCAAATAAACACTTAGCGGCTACATTTACGAAGAGTGGAAATTGGGAGCATTGTGAGGTGTTAAACTGTTTAGCTTACCCCTGATATACTACATTTATGATCCCAGTGATCTAGAGCGAAGGGAAGCATGCAAATGTAAGAGATAAAATGTCACACAATGGACACTGTCTTATTAAATAAAAATTGCTAGGTATGCCAGTTAAGCATGAAATTATGGGCACCACCTATTACACGGGTTTAATGAAGAGATTCGTCAAAAAGCAAAAGGAAACTAGCTGTCACTGTAACAACTTGCTGTATTGTCATAAGACATAAAACAAAATGTTTTACCCACTAAATCAAAACTATAAGCATTTAATAAGTTGACAAGATGCTGGAAACAGGAACTTAGCCTTGGCACATTGGGTGGACACATGAAAGCACAAGATGCAACTATATAGCAGTTAAAGCCAATGACTTTGAAAAAAAAGATAAATGATTTGTTGAACGATCCCTGGAGAATCCCTGCAAACGACGTCCCTGAAGCAATCTCTCTAACACAAGTGTAGTTTGGATTTACTATTCGAAGCTTAGGTGGGTTTGCCAGCGTCAAAATCTTTCCACCAAATTTCAGCAGACTTTGCGATTTCCAACCGATAATAATTTTATAAACAACTTTAACAATTTCCTACTCTCGTGGATTTTATCATGGTTAACAAAAATCGTTATGGTTTAGAGAAGAAGGCAGAAATTCTCCCGCACTGGGTGACAAATATCCTGCCACGGCCAACCAAAGCATTGCACATTTGCACGTGCATGAACTCGCCCTTTCTACTGGAATTATTTTTGTGAGCCAGTCACAAAATCACTTACTAGGATCTGAACAAACATTCCTGCATGTCATAGCTGCGCTCAATGGCTGGTCCCATGCTACGAAGGCACATGTTTTCACCTTGGCTTCAGATGTTATCTGGCTAGGAAGGATTCCTTTTCGCAATGCACTCAACGCAGTTTTTATTATGCACAGCCCTGTCTGTTCGACACTCCTGCTATGCGATCTTGTGCCTTCCCAGAGCTTAGGACTCTGCTGTTCTCCTCAGTTAACTTCCCTGTCTTGAGCCAGCTAAAATACCCTAAAACTACGAAAGTAATCCTCCCTCACTGTATTAAGAGAAATCGAGATGAAAAAGTAATTACCAGAGTAATCAAAAATGGCTCTGAGCACTATGGGACTCAACTGCTGAGGTCATTAGTCCCCTAGAACTTAGAACTAGTTAAACCTAACTAACCTAAGGACATCACAAACATCCATGCCCGAGGCAGGATTCGAACCTGCGACCGTAGCGGTCTTGCGGTTCCAGACTGCAGCGCCTTTAACCGCACGGCCACTTCGGCCGGCATAATTACCAGAGTAATCACTGGAAGTACTGAATATTCTTTGCAGCGTTCATTCTTGGTTAAAGATTTGACCTTAAGGTCTGTTGTCATCCGCACATCAAGTTAGAAAATAAGTTACATGACAGTCTGAGCATAAATGGCCGCACAGCACCATGAAACAGAGAACGAGAATCAAAGGCTGAGCTCTGTTAGCAGACATCTTAGATGAGGCAAGGGAGACAGCAGCATTGTGCTGATGCACGGCCCTTCTTCACAGCTCAGCAAACTGAAGAGCGGGCAGGTGATTTCCAGCTCTGCCCCACTACGTTACAAGAAGCAACAGAATTAGGTTACCTAGTTCTAGTTGTTACAGAGAATCAGATGTTTCAGCGTAAGTCAGGTAATGCGTTACACCATATGACTGCTCTACAGTTGAACAACGTCAATCCGAACCATTAGATATATTCACCTTGGAATAGATACTGTGGGTGTTCGTTAAGTGGCTCCACTCGGGGGGGTCCACTCTACAAGTGCGAGTAGTTCGTGACTGGCAGGGCTTTGTGCAATCTACCAGTAACACAGTTAATGGGGAGAGAAATCCAGTAACTTTCTGGTCATCCATTAATTCACCACCAAGTGACTGAAATATATTTACATGGCTTCACAGTATGCTGCCATCGGTAGAGAGGAGCAAGGTATCTCATTTACCAATCCAGTCCCTTTTCAAACAATACTATGAAGGTCACTGACGACATCACAGAAATTAGAGGCCGTTCTTTATAGGAACGTGTTTACACACCAGCTCACTTAACAATTGCAAATAAGTACTCTTTCAATACCAGGTAAACTGAAAATAACTTCACCATGTAAACACAAGGGGGACTGCGACACTAGGATAACAGATTTCCTTCAAACTTTGTATACTTTTAATAGGCCATTAAAACAAGCAATCCGCCTTCGGCGTTGTGGCGGCTCTGACGTGCCTCGCTTACCGGCCGCGCCCAGTTTAGCGCGAGATTTGTTTACATCCGCGAGGCTTCGCATAGCGGTGCATTGATTACTGGAGATCACGATGGCTCTTTCTTACCGGAAAGCGACTATCACGTTCAAAAGCACACGAAATCGAAGGTTTCATGCGCGAAGTGGTGAAACTAGATCCCCCGGAACTGATGGGAATTCACCTATCAACAGTGGCCAGCGACGTATTCGTAAAACTCATATACGAGGGAGCGTGCGACGCACTCATTGGTCGATCCACAGACGGCTACCATTTTGCCACACCGACGGGAACATGGGTGTGGTTTCTGTTGAGCGTGCCGGTCTCGGAGTGAGAGCGGTACGCGTATTCGAACTCCAGACACGGTTATCGCACTACTTCACCCCTTTGACACGGTCCTTAATCGTGCTGCGGAGAAATCGACCAGCTTCGAGACATATCCCGTACTCGACGAGTGCGCCATATAAGAGTTGAACTCCGGAAGCACATATCATCTTATGTGACAATACGTGGATGCCGAGCCATCGTTATATGGCTGCGGGCAGGAAGGCCATGTCCGAATTGCCTGCCTTCAGCAACGTCTCGTACACCCAGCACCGTCCACAGCAGACGACGTCGCTGCCTATCACTTACGAGGAAGTGCAACGGAGTGACGTGGGCGAATCCTGCCTCGGGCATGGATGTGTGTGATGTCCTTAGGTTAGTTAGGTTTAAGTAGTTCTAAGTTCTAGGGGACTGATGACCACAGATGTTAAGTCCCATAGAGCCATTTGAACCATTTTTTGAGAGAAAGAAGGCAGCAGCGACGCACACATAGACAGGATGTCGAAACGGCCGATTGATAGCGCGCCGCGTTACAGAAGGATATGGCACGTGCTTTCGCTCGCCACTATCGAATCTTCTATCCGGAGGACCAGCTGGACTGGCAGACGTGCTTCGAGAAATGCCAGCGGACGAGCATCCGACTGGATGATCTTATGGCTGAAATCACCAGAGATGATGTGTGGACACTGCCCTAAAGTGTGGTGCCTTAAACGAATCTCCTGGACCGTATCGGTTCACACTTAAATTCTACCGCGCCTTTGCTGCTCTGATGGGATCGACGTGGATACGGATGTACAACGAACTCTTATGAGTCCCTGCCGAGTTGCCTGTTCCAAACCCAAGTGGTGGTCGTAGATCACAAGACCACCGGCCTTTGACATTATTGAGCGGAGACTACAAAATCTTTGCACGTATCCTTCGTGCTCGCCTTCAAGGGGCGATAAAGGACAAAATACATTTAGATCTAACGTGTCTTGGACGGAAGAGCAATATACACTCATGGGGGGGGGGGGGGGGGGGGCATACAAGGATGTCTTAGCAATGATGGTAGCACGTAGATTACGAGGAACCCTCGTGGAAGTGGATTCCGATTACGCTTTCGACCAAGTGGACCATGTGTTCCTACGAGGGGTCATGGAACGGATGGGAATCGCCCTCACATTTGTGGACACAGTTGTGAGGCTGATCCATGGCGCGCACTCGGGGGTCTTGGTGAATGGTGCCAGATCAGGACCTATCAGGAGCGGTGACGGGTGTTGTCATCAACCTACGAAATACCCGACGTATGGAAGTGGGCAGAGGCTGCACCAGGGACAATAGTGCCCATCACCAAGGTTGCGACTCTCAAGGGTTTGGGAGTGGTGTTCCGTGAAACATACGACGTACAGCGGAGGGTAATTATCGATGGCTACTGCGACAGACTCGAGCATTAGTACGACAACACGCAATGTTCCCAACAGATATGTTCCAGCTCACACATTATGTCACGTCTATTTGGCACCAAAAATAAGTCACTTGGCACACGTACTGCCGTTGCGCACGACGATCGCGTGGAGACTACATTCGGTCTTCGGACATTTCGTAAATGCTGACCTCCTCTTCAAAATCCGCTTCGATACCTTCACACTCACACCAAGAGGAGGGGGCACGGGGCTCGTAAACGTGGGGGGCAGGAAGTGTGCTTCCTTTCTTAGTACGAGGCAACGCCATTCGAGATCCGAGTAATTCACCTTAATGGTCGCTGTAATCAACGAAAAGGCTCCCCATTCACTCTGTCCACCAGTCAATGTTGGCCACTTCACGGCACCGCTCGCACACCTTCGGTACTTCTTCGTCGATTACAGTTACATTCAGTACAGTTTGCCGGAGACCAGGCTGCTCACAATGAGAGACATATATCGAAGCTTCCTTCAGAAACAAACTCGCAATGTGGTCTAACAGAGGTACTCGGCGACGCAGTGGTAGAGAGTATGGAGAGCGCTTCATCTTCCCTCTCTCCCTACAGAGGTCCGTGCGTTGTGGTATGTAGTGGTGAATGGAAAATTCCCGAACCGTCAACGACTACACTCTGTTCACTTGGTCGACACACCCATACCCCCACTGCGCAGTCATCGACTCCGACGAGCATCGTTTGGTTTATGGCAAGGCAAACGACTGTTGGCTTGTAAAGAGGAAAGTGCTGGCCCTTCTATTGCGTACGGCACACACAGCGGTCAAAGCTGACGACCTACTGTTCCCGGACAAAGTACACTTTCCCACCGCCAGCACAAACGTCTTAAACTGGATAAAGGTGATGCCGACGTATTAGCTGTATCGCACCGATGACAAGAACGTCATAGACTTCCGGTACATACTGCAAGAGCAACATGCGATCTTACGGCGACACGTGAAATATAGAACATGTTTTTTCAATTGCTTGGGTTCGTTATTCACGGAAGCTCCTGCTAGCTGTGAGGTATGAGAAGTGAAATGAGAAGATAGCTCAACGTTCGTGCCTGAATTATTCAGGGGGCTGTATACCAAGTTAGCCAGAAGCCGACTTCGATACGCACCAAGAGGGCCGTTTCAGGGTCCCGTTTTCCTTTTTTTTAGTGAACTCTTAAATCTAGGTGGCCTTGGGAGCCGTTTTTACGTTTGGATGTGTTGATATCACCTTTAGTTGTGTGTAGCACCTACAATAGGCAAAAAGAAATTAATACTCATAGAAAAAATACCTCAAATAGAAATTTAAAGAAATACAAAAATAAAAAAATTAAAAAAGCATTTCATCCCTTGGACCATATCCCCAGAAAAGGGAGGGCTTGCGACCGCTACCCACACTGCCTCCGCCAGCCCATGACCTGATTCCTTCTTTTTCTTTTTTAAGTGGTTGGTGTTAGTGTTAGTATTACGTAAGACAAACGTGTTTGAGGCGACGGTTCGACTCCCGCTCAAACTTAATTTTTAATCTACATTTTATCATCACTTGTCATATTATTTAATGTATAACATCTGAGAGGTAGTATAATTAAAAAAAATACGTGTATTTGCACGAAGTTTTGGTGAATTTCATTTTATTTCATTACTTAATATTTTTAATCAAATTTGAGTATTAAAACAAACATATGTGTAACTAGAGACAAGTAAATGAAGAAATGCGTAAAGCACTCCTGAAAATTTATGTCTGTCGTGATTTGCAAAATCTCTTATACATCCTATTGGCAAGGTACCCGAAACTACTTTGCACCTCGACACTTCGAGCTCCAGACACAGAGGCAGACACAGAGGCGTTTGACAGTTAACCTGCGTAGCGGTGAGACGTTGCTAATGTAGCAAGAACGTGTAGTGTAGGTGCAATTTTTTTTAATATCACAGAGTTTATGCTTCTACCACAAAACTAAGGTTTGAGCGGGAGTCGAATCGTCGCCTCATAGACGATTGTCTTACGAAGCTCGAACGCTAACAACCTTACCGGCGCCCAAATGGGGGTGTGGGCCAAAGTGGGCAGGGGTCGCCACCCGAGGCCTGGCCACCATGTCCCGTTCCCACCTCCAGGAACCAAGGAAAGCGTAGAGGTACAATCAACATCGTTTATTTATTTAATTTTCTTTTCGTTTTCTTAACTTTTATTTATTTATTTATTTTTGTCATTAATACCACCGAGAATATCAGGAATCCAGCGACATGCGAGAAGGAGGGAGCAGCAAGACGTCAGACTAAGAAGATCAGTCCGAGTACCAGTGAATATTTCGGTTCTAAGTGTGCAAGAAGAGGGGATCAACTCTTCATGACAGGAACAGCCCAGCTCTAGGGTGGGTTTAGGAAGACACTGCAGAGGAAATTGGAGAAAAGATGTCTGTGTTTTGGATTGCTGACAGCTGCACAGTGGCGTTGATTAAGGAACTGCCAAAAGACAAGGGTGCATTTCTCGCCATCAGCAAACAAGTAGTGCACTGCGTGTCCAGAAATCCACCTCACAGAGTTCGTCTTTGCTTGCGGGAAGTATCCCGTGTGCGAGAAGAGGAGTAGTTGTGTAGGTATTTGATGAAGAGTCGTACGGGTAATTAGGGACAACACGAAGAACCAGACGCCTCTCGCCGATCTGCACACCAGGCGGTGCTCGTCTGTGTCCAAAACATCACAGTCGACACACAACGGAGGGTATGCGAGGTGAATCGTGTGGAGGCGTGACCGGCATACTTGCTTCCCATTGACAGTAAGGCACCGTGCAGACTGGACGTCAGTGTCAGGGTAAGGAGCGGACACCGAACGCCAAACGGCACGCCATTCGACGCAGGGAAGCTTCCCCTCAACCACATTCGGTGACTTGTGCTGCTGGAAGAAACCATAGATCGCCTTTGTGGATGTCAACCACGCCGGCAGTACCCAAGTACGGACGTAGCTCAGCTGAAGGAAAAAGTGGAGGAACTAAAAGAAGAGCGGCGGGACTTCCGAAAGCTGGATAAGTGCTGAGAGAGAGTGTGGTGCAAGAGCCTCCAGCAATAGGCTGGTAAGTCACGTAGGACTACAGCGCCACAACGTCATGTGAGAGCCAATGAAAAGGGCTACCGCTCTGACCTAAACCGCCCCTGCACCGTGAGAGGTTGAGGGTTCCTACCTTATCTTGAATAGCAAGCCGTGGCAAACAAACGAACCCACTGCCGCTAGCCTGCGGAGGCCCATGGATGGATGGATGTGCCACGTGGGGGATACGGGAGGCCAAATTTACATTTACATATTATCTGCGTTGCAGAAGATCGAGCACTCGTAAACGGTGATCAAACAGCCCAGTTCGTAGTTGGGAAAGTAGAAGTTGGCATTTGAGAGCAATTTTCCGCCACAAATCACTTCCGAAGAACAGCGCTGTCCGCAGAAGTCCCGCACCTGTAGCCATGGCGCTCGATTTGCGGATATTGAGGCAGCTATCACTACCTTCACCATACGTGGTAAACCACGACAGTGACTCCCTGAACTCAACGCTGCTACGAAGAACGATGACTAGATGATCTCCATATGCAGTGCAGCTGAATACATGGTCACAGAGACACATCCCACTGTGGCGTTGACGCAGGCTGCATAGCAACGGTTCCATGGCGACAGCACACAACAGTGCTGAGAGCGGGCAGTCTAGGCGCACTGATTGACGGATCGAGATGGGAGGAGTAAGGCGGCCATTGTAGAGTACACGGAACGTAGTTCCACGAAGGAGGCGCATTACGACGTCGACGGTAGTACCAGGGTAGATCATATTGCGGAGCAACGCTTGCAGGAAGTCGTGATCGATGCGATCGAACGCCTGGCTGAAATCTAGAGGTGTCAAAAGTCCAGGCATACGACGAGCGTGAGCAAGAGCGATTATGTCCCGATGGCGGCAGAGGGCAGTGCGAATATTATTAGAACCTCCTAAAGCAGTTTGATCGGGGGAAACCACGTACTGCTGTCCGTTGAAGCCACGCAGGCAACAGCCGGGTAAAGATCTTTGTATCAAGTAACTGTCAAGGGATGGTAATCGCATATCCGTGAGTTACCCGGAGGCTTGTGGATGGGAATGAGGAAACCATCTGGAATCGGCACGAAAGGTGACATAAGGTCCTGACAAATTTCGATCCAGACTGTCTCCAGAAGGGGACGAGATGTCCGATAAAACTCAGTGGGAGGCGCTCAGGGCCAGGCGACCTGTTCGTAGAACCCGCCTGTATAGCATCATGGACTTCGTGCTCTGTGACGTTAGCAATCAGATCCATCGTCGCATCCACGTGAACCGAGTCAAAGGAGAGTCTGGGGACCGCCGTAATGTCGGCAGGGTGTTGACGTAACGTGCATGGAGGGAAGACCTGATATCGCGTTAGGTATTAAGCTGCTGCCCATTACCAACCGTAAGAACGAACATTAATCAAATTCCTCCGAACGTGGCGTCGTTCCGCTATGACATGTTACATAGATGAACGCTCTTGCACTAACCCATCGTGCAGGCGCGCCCTTACCATTAGCTCCTTCAAGGTGTCGGCGAGAGAGTGACGTGAGCAGTACATTGGCACGATTCGCCGTCGCCTGGCGCTCTGGTGAATACGGCGTCATAATAAATTCCCAGAGAATGGTGAGATAGAATTCTTGATTCCGTCGCGGCCACGCTGCAACCTCCCTTCCGTGACCAATCAAAGCCTTGCGGAGAGCAGGTTTTGCACAGAGCACCCACCATGACAGGCTAGAGTGATAGGCATCACGACGAGATGCCCACGTGGTCTCGATCAGCTGCCGGCAGTCGGATGAAGTAAGGTAGGTCGTGTTCAGTTTCCACAGTCGACGGCGGCGGCACACCCTTTGGCTGCAGAGATTGATGGTGTCATGGTCAGAGAACGCAATGGGCGTGACTTGAGCAGCCTGCTCCCCAGTGACAATATCGCGGGAGATGTAAACACGATCGAGTCGACTGGAAGAATAGCTAGCAAACGCTAGTAAACCCCGGACGATCGGCCTGAACATGTTCCCAAGAATCCACTAGGCTGAGGTGCTGGAGAATTGTCGCTAGCACCGCACACGTAGAGTGACGTGGTAGTTGGTCTTTGGGTGCCTGGGTACAGGTGAAATCGCCTCCCATGATCAATGTGTCCTGCCGACCCAGAAAGAGAGGCGGGACTGTCTCTGAGAACGTTCCCGTGGCAACCAGTACCATATGGCGCGTAGACATTCACGATCCTGACGCCTCTAAACGTAAGAGCCATACCTCTGGCGCCAGGGAGATAGGCAACTGCATCAGCTTGGATGACGTCACGTAAGAGGATCGCAACCCCACTACCAATAGGGGAAGCAATGAGAGACATAGGCTGTAAAACCATGGGGAGCACAGAAAGTTGCATCATGCGCCTCCTGGAGAGCTACGTCAACGTCCGCGGCATACAGCATCTCATGGCAGCTTGTGGCGTACGCGAATAGTGTCGATATTGACCGTGGCTAAGCGGTAAGTCTGGAAAGTTGCCATGGCCAGGAGGACAAGCGATTAACACGGGGGAAGCAGTAGGTACTCCCTGTTAGGCCCCTACGGAAGGGCACATCACTGTGACAGGGAGAGAGCCGACCCCACCAAGGGGGGACCATCGTTCTGTACGTCTCCAGAATGTCCATCCTCAGCATGGACCTCACCCGCCCAGGAGACAGACGTGTCACTGGGCTGGTTCAGTGGAACATTACCAGAGGTGCGCCCACAGGAAGCGTCAGATGCAGAAAGGGACGCAACCGCGTCAGGCACAGACGGGGAAATGTTAGTGTCTGGAAGTTGGTGCTGGCTTGTGATGGAGGCAGGGAAGGACGCCGCGTCGTCAGATGGCAGGGCGCCAGAGGACAGCCACCGTCAGTAGCAGGGTTGTCATCCTGTGCACACATGCGATGGACGCAGTCATCAGAAGGGGTATGGCGTTGTCAGGTGCGCGGCTGGCCATCGTACATGACGGCAGCCCTGCATCCGGCGATAACTGGGTAGGAAGGCACGTGTTTCCGTAGTTCAGTTTCATCTGATGGACACCACTGAGGCCACGACACGTTTCGAACGTCTTCCACTTTACAGCCACGTGGTTCACGACGTTACCGCAAGGTTTGAAAGCGGCCACCACAGCGCCCCACAGTACTTCAAACGGAAGTTCAAAACTCCGCAACTTTCGGAGGCCAAAACCAGCGTGATCAACCACTACAGTCCGTATATGTCCGTCACAGTATCGAAACTTGAGATGGTTAGCGTGGCACCGCAAAACGTTGGCGCACGGCTCCTCATTCACGAGCATTATGTACACAGCAGGGCTAAGGATCGAAAATGTATTCCGAGCACTTTTTGTGGCGGGAGACGCATTTCATCCCGTATAAAAGATTCAACTTCATACACCTTCGTTCGTTGGTGATCTAATGGAAACGATAATTTAATTGTGGCGTGTCGGTAAGAAAAGGATGATGATGATGATGATGATGATGATGATGATGATGATGATGATTGGGTTTCGGGGCTCTCAACTGTGCGGTTATCAGCGCCCGTACAAATTCCCAACCTTCGCTCAGTCCAAACTCGCCACATTCATGAATGATGATGAAATGATGAGGACAGCACAAACACCCAGTCATCTCGAGGCAGAGAAAAATCCCTAACCCCGCCGGGAATCGAACCCGGGTAACAAAACGTCATTATGGGCAATGACGTCGGACTCTTAGACAGGCCGGTACACAGAAGTAAACAAGTGTTGGCTCGGTCGCAAGCAGCACAACAGGCGAGACGCAAACAAGGCGTGCGCCCCTCACCACAGCCAAAGGCCGACAGATCAATTTGACCAGCACGAACTCTGAAGTCTTGCAACTACGCACAGATACATAACTTACATAATAGACACGTAGATCTTCTCTAGCGGTTTTCTCGGTGTTGCGAGAGTAGTGCGCCACACTAGTTGCACGATATATTGTTTTAATGGCCCACTAAAATCTGAACTAAACCCGTGGCCTCGCTTGTCAGTGAAATTGGGTCTGCTCGCATGAGAGTTTGACAGCAAATGGTGGGAACGTATAGTGTGTCTGTAAGCTGAAAAGCGATCGGCGCTCTTCGCAAAGTGTGTTCGATTTGTCGCAAGAACGCTGCTGCTGGCGCCTTACAGGATGACTGACACTCAGTTTCCCCTCTAGCAGTGTGTGGAGATCACGTAGAAAGTGTCCATATGTGTTCCTTGCGTTACTATCATTAGCAGCTGATATCTATATACCATGCAGTGTCAACACTCTTTCTCGAAAATAAACACCTCCGGGCATATCTGCACACTGAGTCGCCAGCGATTTATAAGGCGCTCTGGTAGTGGTAAGTTCCTATGTGACCAAACTGATGAGGTCATCGGTCCCTAGGCTTACACAGTACTTAATCTACCTTAAACTAACTTACGCTAAGGACAGCACACACAGTCAAGCCCGAGGGAGGACTCGAATCTCCAACGGAGGGAGCCGCGCGAACCGTGACAAGGCGCGCTGACTCGCGGCTACTCCGCGTCTAAGCCGCACTGCGCAGGGCCGGTATCACCTCGTGAAACACTATGTAGTTGGTTCTTGTGACCCCTGTGGTTGCTTCTTGTAACGTAGGGACTGGATGGAATGGAGAATCATCGTGTCGCTCTTCAGTTTGCAGACATATGGAGGAGGGAAGTGCACGACCGCGATCTGGGGATCCACGTTCGCTCGTATTGCTGTCCTCTATACTCGTCCCTCTGCCCCTCCCCAAACTATTACGGTTCTACTGAATTACATGTGGTTTACTCATTTAATATTTGCTCATAATTCACTTTAACAATAAACAGTACTTATGAGATTAAAAGAAGAGGAAGCTCTTTTGTCATAAGTTGCATGCAGTTTAATGTTGAATTGGAAACATTTTCGCTAGAATCCACGATTGTCGAGTTATTGAAGGCAGACATAGGACAGCAACGATTAAATTCCCCAACGCCCACACACTTACCTCCCAGGTGGGGATTTCTGGCATGTTGTTCATGACACTCTCTCCTAACGCTGTATACAAATTTGCAACTACACGAATTTTTCGCCTCGTTTCTCTTCGTCGACTGACTAATGCGTTGGCGGCAGCATAGTAGTTGCACAATTTTCTTCTATTAGAGCTTCTCCAGATTTTGAGAGAACTACGTCGTCCTTCTTCCAGGGATACCAACACGGGTTGTGTTGTGTACGACTTGATACACAACAGTAAGGAGAGGTCGGCTACAGAGTGGTGTGGCAATAAGATCATACTAAAGGTGGACAGGAGCACAAGTGTCCAGTGAACTAGTTATCACAATGAAGAGAAAATTTAGTTAACTTGTATTTCACCAAGTAAACGAAGTCGCAATACAAACAGGGAACAGTCTTGCTGAGCTAAGCACGAACTGTGGTGTTGGAGCCACTAGTAGGCTGCAGGCGTCTACACAGCGTCCTGTGGTGAGCGCGAGTGGGCTGAGCGGCTGCCGACAGCCGGCCGGCCTCTAGTGTGTAAGATGAGTGCGCTCGTGGTACGGAGCCAGTGGACGTGTGGCTCACTGGCGGAGCTTCATGGGTCCCCTCAGTCCAGCATGACCGCTACCAGCATTGGATGGAAACTTGCAATTCCGTTGCCAGGTTAACGTCTGTGGGGTTGTGTCGGTATGTGTTCCTCAAACATCTCTGCTACACTTCCATATCGGCTGTTATCTGTTACGGTTCAATCAGTATCTATCTGAATTCTTTCGATGGATGCTGTCGTGCCTACTTGATGAGGAACAGTACTCAGAACTGGTCACTGTATGCGGTTTCCTATATACATCCAACACGTTTTTCACAACCTGTCCCTCAAATCCATGTCTTCCATGACACTGATTTTTGGTGCTATCCCATTTCACGTTGCTTTGTAGTATTACTGTTACATACTTATCCAATGTTATCTGCTTGAGATGTTCACCTCTACCCTTGTAATAAGGTACTAGATGGTTCTTCCTCTTTGTTACAAGCATTATCTTACTTGCTACAGGTGTCTGTTACAGAAGACATAGAAATCTCCGTACATTTCTGGACAATTTTCTATTTTTTGTCACTTTTTTTTATAGGGAGCAACTAGGTGCACCAGCTGGAGCATTAATCACCACCGTGGCCCCTGTCGCTGGGGCCAGTAAATACACCAGCTATCTCGATAGGTAACAACGCTTATCGTATGATATTGCAGTGGCTGTGTTGTTCAGAATTGCGATGCATGCATTCGTCCACACTGGGCAAGTGACATTCATTTAAAAGTCTCGCCCGAATGTGAATATACATAATGCAGGCTGTAAACGCATGGTTGATGACATACGGAAGTAAGGGTCTAGCGGTGGACCGTGTTCGTATAGCCTAGCGTCTCAACACTTTCCGCAGCTTGTGAGGTTGCGGGCATGGACGACTTCTGCTTTGTCTGTGCCCCGGCAGTAGACGTCTGGCGCTTGGTCCACCGACTTCTGGCCCTCCTCAGACGTGCTACTTGTGACCCAATAGCAACCCACAAGATGTTGTTCCCGGGTGACTTGTAGTATCCGCAGACGAAGACTCACACTGTGAATTGATTGCGGGGCCTTGCAGTTAGATTTTTTATTTAATTTTTTATTTATTTTTTATTTTATTTTATTTTATTTTATTTTTATTTTTATTTATTTTTGCCACCGGTGAGAAGAGTATTCTCGAGTTTTGGACTTATGCGAACGAATGACATTGCGCCATTGTCAGTAATCCGAAATGCTTTTCCAGCGTCCTCTGGAGTGCTTTCCACGATCCGACACGTAGTTGAAGTGTCCCCGGAATGAGCAGTTTTTCTAGAAGCCGAGCTTGGACATTTCCATAGCTACGGTCACCTTTCAAGGACTTCATCCCCACAGGTTACCTGACTTCTTCTCTGTTCCATACATTTCCACCCACTCCCCCTTCTCCTTCCATCCTCTGCTACTTTAGATAAAACTATCGGGATAGGCGTAGTTTTTTTTAGTGTCCTTTATATCAGGAATGTGAGGGAGGGAGAAATGGTAAAAAAAGGGAGGGGTTATGTTTCCCGATTTGGTTGCAGGAGATCCATGGTTCAAATCCTTGCCAATAATAAAAAATGAGGTCTCAACTCCCAGTCCGGCACAAATTTTCAGTGTCGTCATTCCACCACACAGTTGATGGTTGTCGAAATTAACAACGCGAATGCATTTCCTGTAATGTTTATCTTATTTTCATCTATATTCCGTTATGCAATATCTCTATCACCAAATCTACAAAACAAAAACAAAGACATTAACGCGCTGGCAGACCAATAGGCAATAGAAGGTCAAGCTGTAACGCTTCGTATACAGGCTCTAATATCAACAGAAAGTAACGGGTTACACTGTTCTCAGAGAAAGTGTTAGTTCCCTGTTGATGTAGTTCATTTATTGACCCAATGAGAACGTAATTAGCTTCTTTGTTTTTCTTATAAGCCAGCGCCATCCACCGGCACAACTGACTGCACTGCAGTTGAATTAGCAGAGCTCTTATATAAACACTGACCACGTGATACAAGGGGAGTAACCCAGTTGTAATGGGTAAATACGAATAAAAATTATTTTAAAAAGAGTATTCCATCGATGAAGATAATTTTCTATGAAGCTCTCTATTTTTGTACAAACAATACGTGACTGTTGATAAATCTACAGACGACAGAAGCAACAGTCACTGAAGAAAGTATACAGAACTATAAGCATCAGACTCACCGTAAGTGATGGATTATTTGCACGAAAGGTAAACAATTGCTTGAAATAATATACTATTATAATACATTCAGTACTTATACACACATCTTCTCAAAAGCAGTTCCTATGTAGTCCTACGTCCCAGTTAGGCGTCTGTGAAGTGCAAATGTGAAGTTTCATTGAAGTGGTTCAAACATAGAGGAATGTAAGCAGCTCATGACAAAGGTATGGGTAATGTGCGATCTCTGCGGAGTTTGGTGCTTGCCTATTATATTACAAGAACAGTGAAAATGATGTACATGTGCATATACTGTTCCATTCCGTAGGGTTACTTCCGTTCTCAGTGTTGTGCTTAGTAATGTGTAATGTAATATCTAATCTTACTGTTACATATTCTCTACGTATAAACATTTTTGCTTCGTTCCACAGACGTGATGACAGAGGTATCCCGAAACGCACTATAAGCAGGAAGTGTAGTCAAGGTCACTGGCGATCAAGGAAACTGACTTACTGAATGCCCAAATAAAATGGTCATAGACTTCTTGACTGACTCTGTTTCACAAGTGCTGAACAGCCTTCTGATTCCTTCACCAATCTTCCATCTCTATTCAACTACACCACAACAAGCCACGAGGACTCCTTTGTTTGGCTGAGAGACCATGCAGACGATGCAGAGCAGCACACAAAACGGGAAGCAGCATGTGAGAGACGAGGAAAAGCGGGTCTCAGTCTACTTCATGCTGACGCGTTTGCGAAAAATGATAACATCGCTATCACAGCTCGGGAGCCGATTGCAAGTCACCCTGAAAGACGGCTGAGAGCGCGGCCGTGGAGTAGTTGAGATAAATGGCTCGAGCCCTCTTGTGAAATAACCTCAAACGCTCTCAGGACTCCTCAATGGATCGGAGCAGCCGCAGAGAGCGTGCGACGCTGGAGGGGACACGAGTGTGGATGATGCCGAGGAGTCGACGATAGGACCCACTCCGGCCCACTCGAGGACGTGTTACTCGTCACGTCCGCCTCTTACGTGAATCTGTGTACCCCGCAAAGTACAACAAGCTGGACCGCAATAAATAAAACTGATTCAGGTGAAATTTTCAAGTTTATCGAGATCGAGCTGTTCCATCCGGTTGCAACGATTTCTAGCTTCACTGTATGAGTCATCCCGGTGTAACTTGTTGTTTTTTGCTTCTTCATATCGGTAGCTGTATAAAACCAATCCTGTTTTTTCCTACACATGGGAAATCAAAGTGGAACGTCTTACATGGAAAAAAATGATTAACGATCGCCGTGCGCCACTTATATGTGACTGGTTCTTGGTTTCGCAATTCCCTCCCGCATTCCCTTGACGTGTCACAGCTCGTTAGAGAGGTAATACTAGAATTACGCCGTCTCCTGTTTTTTTCCGCTTACATCTACGCAAGGCAAACTTCGATCGTGAATTTACTTCCCATTTACTATTATTCCATTACGCTGGCGTTTAAAATAAACCATTCCAACCTATATTTACGATTACTAGATAAACGTATTTATGATTTTCAAGATAATTTGCACTTCATTCTTCACAAATATTACGAACTATGAATGCACCTTGACACTTCCCTGTTACAAATGGTTCAAATGGCTCTGAGCACTATGGGACTAAACATCTGTGGTCATCAGTCCCCTAGAACTTAGAACTAATTAAACCTAACTAACTTAAGGACATCACACACATGCATGCCCGAGGCAGGATTCGAACCTGCAACCGCAGCAGTCGCGCGGTTTCGGACTGAGCGCCTAGAACCGCTAGACCACCGCGGCCGGCTTTCTCTGTTACACCAGCTGTAAAAAATTCTTTAGTCTGCTACTCTTTGTGATCTTTCGATCATAACTGGAGGGTACGTGCACCAACATGGACAACAATAAAGCATTGTACGTGTGGTGTAATCGTCATACTGTAGGGAAGCAGTCTACTCACGCCGTATAAAATTCACATCGGTCTTTCCATTGTGTGCCAGCCTAGTCCGCTGTAACTAGCTCTGACGTCATAAATGTTGCACAGTACTTTAAAAATCAAGTAAATAACTTAAAACGTTTCTAGCATGTCAGGAGTAATACTAAATCAATATGTGCTGAATATCAGTTCAATAACTTTAACCATTTTCGAAATTTGGACGTTTTACTGTAAAAGTCATTGGCGCAGCAGAAAAGAGCTAGAAACTTAAAAATTTATATTTAGATTCCTTTTGCATAATAATTAGTAGAAACAGTATTCTGGATCTCACAAATTAAAATTTTAGTTGAAATTCATGATTTTCTTGTTTTTGTCTTAGAAATTAAGGAAGCAAGATAGATTAAGTAGGCGAATAAATAAGGCTAGGATGTTAAAATTTAAGTAGAAGGGAGATCCGCTATAATCATGAAGATGTGAGAAGTTTCAGCTGAATAACTATAAAACTACAGCGAAAGCGATTCTCCAAAGGGCAAGTTCAGAGCTCGTCTACCGCGTGTAGTGTAATTAGATTAATTCTCTCGTCCAAAATATTTGACTTAGCCATGTCAGACTTTTATTATGATTACTTACCTGTGTGCTGATTGGACATTTAAATTGAGAGCTTCATCGACCATCAGCAAAGGAAGCAATGGTTTATTCAATAACTTTAAGTGGTGCATTACTAGCCCAGCGGCTAGTCGGGAGAGCGGATTTGATCAGGCGTTCCCTTAGCCGTCCGCACCGCGGCTTTATATATAAGAACGCTGCATGAGAGAAAAAGGCCCCAGTTCTCTCCAGACGCTGATTAGCGCACCACCTGTGCAGGGAGTCGCGTCGCATCGGTATCATTGCTGTAAACAGCCTCGGATGCCGTAATAAGTTACTAGGGATGTGCGTAACCATGAAATCGTTTTTGATTGAAGTGTTAATTCTGGGATGACTTTAATGATCTATTTTCAGTTTACGTAGGTCGTATTTTCACGTGCCGCTGCGGGACTGACATTCTACCTTTATAGCGTGGCGTTTGATGAATATTATCATCAAATTATGGCGAGCATTCACTTAAACATTTAATTGGAACAGTTATAGTTGCATCAGCGCATTAGACTCTGAACTGGTCTGGTAGTTGGATTGTGTGGATTCCTTTTGGTCTGCGACTATCAGAATATAGTGAACATTTTAGAGAGAATCGTTTTTGATTATGAATCCCAGACAATCTCCAAATTCTTAAGAGCTATAAGCTGTAGCTATAAATGTATTTCTCAGATGAAGTGAAAGTGATTTTTAAATATTCGGATTTGGGAGTGAAATGCGACACGCAACTGAGTAATAGAACAGTGATAGTGTTACATATGTATGTATATGATGCAATTGGATTAACAATGCAGCTGGATTGACGGAGCTGGCACTGAGTCTAGCGGCGCTGCCGGCATCGTGAGAAGCCATTTTCGCCTCACCGCAGTCGTCCGCCGGAGCAGCCGGAGCCGCGCCTGCAGTTGCGGGCCACGCAAACACACAGCAGTCGTCGAAGTGCCGTCTGCAGTTCAACGCGCCACGTCGCATCAGTAATCCTGGTACGCCGCGCCGGCAACGCCATACTTCGTGCAGAAGGAACTAAGTTAAGTGAAAAGCTGTTAAAAATTTTACTAACTGGCACTAAAAGACTGTCGGCGATGGAACCGAAAGAAGAAACTGAGGTTAAACTTAAATCAGAACCTATGTTTGTTGAGGGAACTGTTAATCCCCACAACAGTTCAAGTGTAAATATGCATGAAAATAGTAATGTTAAAGTGAAATATGAAGTATTGACTCCCGACAGTAGTGTGAAAAGGGGCAATGATTCAATAATAGAGACCCCTGTAGTAAAGCAGAAATCAGAAATTGTTAATTTATTGGATGATAGTTTATCTGATGTGTTAAAAACTAAATAGTCATCAGAGGTGGTAGAGTTTAAAAAGGATAAGTTAGATATGACTGATCAATCAGAAGTTTCATTTAGTTTTGATGATTCTGGTATTGGAGCTAGTTTTTCGTCACCTGAGTGTGATAAAAAACCAGCTAGTGAGCAACACAAAGATACTGGGGCTATTGATTTAAATGTTATATTACAAGCAATAGCTACCAGTAATGCTGAATTAAAGTATGAGATTGTGGCCAGCCACACTAATTTTAATAAACGATTGGAGGTAATGGACAATACCTTCAAGGCTGGTTGCAATAAGTTGAAAGAGGATGTGGACAGTTTGAATTATAAAATTGATTACAATCATGAGGATATTAAGAAAAAGGTTGCTCAACAATTTTCTGAAATGTATAAAACAGTAAAATCCGAAGTTTCTGAGGTTCCCAGAGACTTCCAAATGGAAGATGCGAAGCTGAAGCACAAGTTAACAGAAAAGATCGAGGCGGAATCTGAACTGTGCTCAGATAGGTTTAAAGATGTTAATATAAAAGTAAACATATGTCAAGCAGAAGTAGACGTAATCAAAACTGATACTTCTCGTATTGTGCAAAGAGTAGATAATGTTGAAATGAGAGTAGAAAATATTAGTACTAACATTGCTAACATTGAGAGTAAAGTAGCTTCAGTAACTTCTGGTAATGGTAGTATGCAACAAGTTGTAGCTGCAAACGCCGCTTTTATCGGGTGTCGGCAGTTCTTGCGGTTCGATCCAGATAAAAATATCCACCTGATAGAATTCTGGAACGATTTTGAAGATGTGATTCCACAAACTTGGTCTGAACGAGAGAAAATCTTATTTATTAGAAGCCATTTAGCAGGTGACGCCACTCATTGTTCAGCTGATGTTATGTTGAAGTGTAAAACATTAGCGGAGTTTAAAACAGCTTTCATTAATGAGTATTGGTCTAGCAATAAGCAAAATGGAATGTTGAGAGAATTTTGGAGTGGAAAAGGCTTCAATGCAGGCAAGGAATCTATTAAAGAGTTAGCCAGGTCATGGATCTCACGTTTGTCACATTTGGCCGAAAAGCTAAAACCTGAAATGATAATACTAGGTCTTGAAGCCAAACTGCCATGGTATTGGGAAACTAGAATTATATCTGCCCCTAGAGACAATCTTGATCGTTTCATTGAGTATTTGGAACGTGTAGAGCGTGTTGCTGCCAATGAGGAGCAAGCACGTAATAACAGAAATGGTAATAACACTAGTAGTAATTTTAAGGACGAGCAGAATGACAATGTAAACATCAGAACAATAGGTGTTCGCCATCCTAAGAGGGGGAGGAATTGGAGAAATAATTATCAGAACCAACAATGGCATCCAAATGATAGTAATTTTGTTCTGAACAAAATTATGCAGGTAAACAACAGTGCGGAAAGCAATGCTGTGCCAGTTAACTATCATGGAACTAAAGCAAACAGTAGTAGGCCGAGGCAGGAAAACTAGTTCCCGTCTACGAGGACACTGGCGCTCACCAGGCGGTTACTTTTCCTAAGCCAGTAATTACAGTAATTGGTAAGACAGATCAGAATACTCAGACTGAACATGTGGATGAGGGGTTGGTAGCATCTAAGGATACAGCAGAATTGTTAGATCACTCATAGTGTTTGATAGATACCGTGTTAGAGACGCTTTCTAAGTGGGAAGAGAAAGAGAAGGCGCAGCAGTGTAACGGTAGGGAAGAGCTACAAAATACTGAATTGTCAGGTGAAAAAGTAGAAGAAATTCATGCTTATATTTACGATGAGGAGGATGTGCTCTTATCTAAAGTGCATGTGCAGGATTTTGATACTGTACTAATAGATTTAGGACAGGAGGTAAGTGAGAATGTAGAGGATAGCCTGTTGGGGGTCGATGAACCGGTAGCTGTGACCAGTTGTCACTTGAGAAGGAACCCGGCGATAATAGTGAAAGTGGTTTAGCTGTAACTAGTGTTATGCCCGGTCTGGAGGCGCAGAATCGCTCAGACTGCAGTAATTTGGGTCATGTTCAGCAAACTAAATGTAATGAAGTCGTGCGGTGTTTCGATTTGAAATTAATAGACCAACTGGAAAAGGCCGCTGAAAATGTAATTCAGGAAACCCCTACACACTTTGACCTAAATGTAATGAAGACAGATGTCGATCACTTTAGTTGGAAACAAATCCAAAAGGAACTATTGGATGAGTTTGAGGAACCACCTATACAAACTAGAATAAGCCACCCTATAATAATAGTGAATATGTTGGGTATCAATGTACGTTGTCTCTTAGACAGTGGAAGTGAGGTGAGTGCGATATCTCAGTCCTTCTTTGATGCATTACCTAGTAAAGACAAGCTTATAGTAATGAGGGTACCAGGACCAAGAATAATTGGTGCTACTGGCAAGGTGTCAAAAACGGTAAAGCAAGAAGCTTTACTGCCCTTTGATATTAATGTTAATTTAATTGATCATCCATGCTTAATTGTATATAATCTCAGTATTGAGGTTTTAATTGGCATAGATTTCTTGTCGAAATATCAGAGTGTTTTTGACTTTGAAAGAAGTCAGTTAAAATTGGTCTTGCCGATAACTGGAGTAATTACGGTACCTTTTATTGATAAACATGTAGTAACTAATGGTGAAACTTGGGAGCTGCCTATACGAGTTCTGCAAACTAGGAGATACTGGGACGAAAGTATTAATCTTAGTAAAAGTAAGCTAAGAACATTAGAAAGAAAGAAGCGTCATGACGCAAAAGCTGTACCCACCAGTTTCGAAATAGGTCAGTTAGTCCTTGTCAAAACCAAGGAAAAATCAAAGAAAATAAACGCAGAAACAAAGAAATTCATGTTCGTATACCAAGGACCTTTCAGGATCATAGGAAAACCACATGCCAATGCATATAGGCTAGAGTACCCTAAGAGTAAATAGCTATTAGATCTCAGGAACGTGATCGACCTAAAGAAGTTCATAGGTAGTGCATGATTTCTGTAGGGTGGAGGTTGTTCTATAACCTCTACACAGTGTGGCAGCTGTGCTGTCCCAGCTGTGTGAGATCTTCTTTCCTTTTCAGGTCTCACTGATTCTTCATCTTTCCTATCTACCAAAATTTCGGCTCTTATTCTCAAACACTAAAATCTTCTGGTATGACTATCAAGCCAGCATTAAGCTAATGAATTCTGTAGGGAGGAGGTTATTCTGTAACCTCTACACAGTGTGGCAGCTGTGCAGTCCCAGCTGGGTGAGATCTTCTTTCCTTTTCAGGTCTCACTCACTCTTCATCTTTTCTATCCATCTAAAATTTCGACCTCTTCTTTCCAACACATTAAATTTTCCGTTATGGTTATCAAGCCAATAATAAACTAATGAATTCTATAGGGAGGAGGTTGTTCTGTAACCTCTACACAGTGTGGCAGCTGTGCAGTCCCAGCTGTGTGAGATCTTCTTTCCTTTTCAGGTCTCACTCACTCTTCATCTTTTCTATCCATCTAAAATTTCGACCTCTTCTTTCCAATACAAAAATTTTCCGTCATGGCTATCAAGCCATGAGTTATGTAACCATTCTATCCACCGATTAGTGAAGAAAATGCCTAATGTGACAAACCTAACAATGACATAAACAACAGAGAAGTATGATGTAATTAAGATACAAATGTATTTGTGTAACAAGTATGTGTAGAACCCTGGTAATATTGTAAGTACAAAGTGTTGTTTTATAGGAAATGGTCCCACAATAATATTTAAAAAAGATATACAAATTCGTGTACAAGCAGGATCTGAAGTGGCAGTGAAACCTATTGTATGCTGTGGAGCTAACTAATTAATAGTAAAAGAGATTGCTTAGTGTTATGAAAAATATGCAGATAAGTTGTAAAAATGAACTCACCTTGTGTAGCAAGGAATGGCAGTGTAATAGCATTGAACAGTGTTTGTGGTTGAGACGCGAAGGACACGTCCTTGAAATATTTATAAGGTTGGAGCTGGCCGTTATTTGGTGTAGTGTGTGACAGGACACACCTACACGTATTGAGATTATGAGTTGGAGGCGTGAATGCGATCATAGGTATCCTTATGTTAGATGAGACAGAGCAGCTCATGGTGTCCTATAGTTTTAAGGAATTTAGCATTACGCTCGTCCATAATTACTTAATGCACTTAAGTGGTAGGTCGGGAGAGACTACCTGTGGTTTCAGCATCCGATCGAGTGGAAATGGATTGCACGTGAGCAAACTGATCAGCTGCAATACACTATAGATATGAAATAGATGTGCTATCCTATGCTTTAAATTTTAATGGAGTGAGTATTACTTAAGTTCATACACTAGCAAAGTAAGTAAGTACATAATTGTAGATGTGGAACTGACACAGCAGCAGAGGACCAATAAGTGGATTTAGTAGTCAACTAAACGTAGTGTGTTTTGAACACTCAGAACTGTACTATTACCACAAGATACTCACATGTACAAAGAAGCTAAGAAGACAACTACTAATCAAATATACTCATACTATCTCTAAGAATAAGGTAATCGAAGATGAATCAGTTAAGTAAATGAAATACAAATGTATCAAGAATGTACCGAGCATTGGTTCAGTGTTCTGGCCCAGAAATAATAAATTGAAATTAAATAGGTTTTGTGATTAATGCCTTGAGCATAAATTTTCTCTAGTACGTGACTAACGGCGTTTTGAGCCATTTGTTTATTGATTTTATGACAGCTGAGTAACTGCGAGAGTAAAATTGAAAAAATTCTGTTAACTTTGTTCCAGTAACATATTGAGAGATAAAATGTATATATCCCCATTTCATTGTGACCCACCCTTAAATATTAAGTGAACAGAGTCTGAGACACACTTTTTGTTTGTTCTACAGGACAGCCTGGTAGCTACGTGAAAGCGTGGAGTGACTTGGACAAAACTCACAGTGACCCCTCCCCTTTCACCATTAATTTAGAGTGAACGCCAAGGACGCACTCCATAGAAACTTCCCCTCCTCTATCCTTGTGAATGGAAGTGTAGAACGCCAGCCAAAGCGGCTACAACCACGTGTGTAAAAATGAAATTGTCATGATTTGTGAAATTTTTTTTCAGGTTTAGGAAAGACTGCTAAGATATAATTATCTGTTTATGTATCATGAATAACTGTGTTATTTTCTTTGAATTTGTATATGTAAATATGTATTTAATGTATTTAATGGATTTAATGGATTTCATAACTTTACATATTTTATGTGTTTGTCTGTCTAAGGCAATATGTATGCCAAAGTGTTTAATTGATTTTGCTTAAATTTTGAGTGATAATGTTGCTTAAGAGGCTGTGAACATGCCAGCAATTTAAATGATTGAAGTAGGTAAACAGTTTTCTTTTAATATTTCTGTATGTTTACATTTAAGTTTTAATTTTTCATAGGGAGTTAAGCTGTACTCTTGCTTCCCTTTTTGTAATTAATTTTTTTTCCATTTACATTAAAAAAAATTAAGTAGAGGGTGATGTAGGGAAGCAGCCTACTCACGCCGTATAAAATTTACATCAGTCTTTCCATTGTGTGCCAGCCTAGTCCGCTGTAACTAGCTCTGACGTCATAAATGTCGCACAGTACTTTAAAAAACAAGTAAATAACTTGAAACGTTTCTAGCATGTCAGGAGTAATACTAAATCAATATGTGTTGAATATCAGTTCAATAACTTTAACTATTTTCGAAACTTGGACGTTTTACTGTAAAAATCATTGGCGCAACAGAAAAGAGCTAGAAACTTAAAAATTTGTACTTAGATTCCTTTTGCATAATAATTTAGTAGAAACAGTATTCTGGATCTCACAAATTAAAATTTTAGTTGAAATTCATGATTTTCTGGTTTTTGTCTTAGAAATTAAGGAAGCAAGATAGATTAAGTAGGCGAATAAATAAGGCTAGGATGTTTAAATTTAAGTAGAAGGGAGATCCGCTATAATCATGAAGATGTGAGAAGTTTCAGCTGAATAACTATAAAACTGTAGCGAAAGCGTATCTCCAAAGGGCAAGTTCCGAGCTCGTCTACTGTGTGTAGTGTTATTAAATTAATTCTCTCACCCAAAATATTTGACTTAGCCAGGTCAGACTTTTATTATGATTACTTACCTGTGTGCTAATTGCACATTTAAATTGAGAGCTTCATCGGCCATCAGCAAAGGAAGCAATGGTTTATTCAATAACTTAAAGGGATGCATTACTAGCCCAGTGGCTAGTCGGGAGAGCGGATTTGATCAGGCGTTCCCTTAGCCGTTCGCACCGCGGCTTTATATATAAGAACGCTGCACGAGAGTAAAAGGCCCCAGTTCTCTCCAGACGCTGATTAGCGCACCACCTGTGCAGGGAGTCGCGTCACATCGGTATCATTGCTATAAACAGCCTCGGATGCCGTAATAAGTTACTAGGGATACGCGTAACCATGAAATCGTTTTTGATTGAAGTGTTAATTCTGGGATGACTTTAGTGATCTATCTTCAGTTTGCGTAGGTCGTATTTTCACGAGCCGCCGCGGGACAGACATTCTACCATTATTTAGCGTGGCATTTGATGAATATTATCATCAAATTATGGCGAGCATTCACTTAAACATTTAACTTGAACAGTTATAGTTGCATCAGCGCATTAGACTCTGAACTGGTCTGGTAGTTGGATTGTGTGGATCCTTTTTGGTCTGTGACTTTCAGAATATAGTGAACATTTTAGAGAGAATCGTTTTTGATTATGAATCCCAGACAATCTCCTAATTCCTCAGAGCTATAAGCTGTAGCCATAAATGTATTTCTCAGATAAAGTGGGCACTAGGAATTCTAATTACGGGCTTCACGTTTTGCTAATCACTCTCTGGTTGCCAATATTGTAGTTAGAGAGCCAGTGTTGAGAATGGCAAACAACAACAGCATAAATACAAAACATTTTATAACAATTATTCCACCCGCCATCCCACAATATGGTCAGACGATACTCACTTTGGAACTGGAATCATATGTCCATTACAGGACCCGGGTGTCAGCAAGAATTCTGAAAACACGATAATGAAGTGGAAACATTCATAAGCAATTAAGTCGCAGGGCCTTATAGAAATCTCAATGTTGAAGAGTTACACGTGAAATATCCCCTTAGAAAAATTGTAAATGGCTGTGCTGGTAAACCTCTTACGTTATTTGATTTTCAAACAGCTGAACGTACTCAGGCATTTCTCTCTTCACTTATTCTGATCATCACTAAACTGACACACAATATTTTTAGCGCAACGCAATCTGACTTTCAATAATCCCTACAATAGAGCGGCCCTGTCTAACAATAAACTATACGTTTCATGAATCACTTACCTCACAAAAATCTTCGTTACTCAAACTACTGCATTACAGCGAGCGCCAATACTGCGAGCTAAATAAAAGATTCTAACTACTGAAGGCACTAACTACTGAAAGGCATAGTTAGCAAATGAAAGAGTTTGATGGAGAACAATGTATTTATTTAATAGTGTTCAAAAGTCATATATATATATATATTAATTAGTTTATGATATCCAGTATTACAAATTTATTCTTTCTGATGGACACACGTCCAGATCGACCGCTCTCAAAATTCTGCCATCTCTCTCCCCACATCTACGGCTGCTGGCGGCTCACCTCCAACTGCGCAACGCTACGCGCTGTTCACATCCAACTGCCCAACACTAAAATATCAAATATTCCAACAATGCAAACCAGCCACAGACTGCACACAGCACAGCCAGTGATTTTCATACAGAGCTCTACGTGGCGTTACCAACATAAAAACCTAAACAGCCTACTTAAAGAGGTAGCAGTAATAGAGCTAGTAACCCACACGTTGCCAATCATCATCTATAACCCATCTTGCACGAGAGACGACTCACAGACTGTGGCCTGACTAACCCTCCTTGCAAAACAGCGACCTGCTATGGATTACGGATTCTCGGATGTGGACCTAGTCAGTAATGCTTCCTATCACAGGGGTGGTGGAGCCTCCTGTTCTGGTCGTATTGTTATGTAATCACAGTCACTGAGATGTTCAAATGGAGTTGCTTCTACATTTACATCGACATAAATACTCAGAAAAACACTGTGCAAAGCATGCGTACTTCACATTGCACCACATGTTACAATTTCTTCCAGTCCCAGTCACGTATGGAGTGCGCAAACAGTGACTGTCCAAATGCCTTTCTGAGAGCTGTATTTAGTTTAATCGTCCTCTAAGGTAGCAATGCGTAGGAGGATGAGGAATACCTCTAGGTTCCTCGTTTAATACTACTACGTAAAACTTTGTAATTAGGTTTCCCAGCGATAAATGGCGTCTCGCTTCAGACGTCTGCAAATCTACAAATTTTAAAGCATGTCCCATAATGCTATTTTCGCGCCCTAAACATGTGTGGCTAAAAAATAACAGGCAGTTGACATTCCAACTTAAGCCTAAATAGTTGAAACTGTACTGGGCAAGTAGAAAATACTTGTTGGCTTAAGTACTTGGCAAACACACAAACACTGTGTGGATTTAGGCCTACTCGTGGTGGAACAATCACAAATAAAATACTGAAGTGTTAAAACAATTATTGAGTAACAAAGCATCATTAATCTGATGTTGTGTACTGTCAACACCTACCATTTTTTGGTAATGCCGCATCACAGATTTGGAAGGGAGCAATGATACTGTACCACTAGAAATTAGACTCGGTGACACTGATTTGCTGTTGCTGATTTTTATTAGAACTGATTTGGCCAAGTCGAGGTTAAGTGCAAAATGAACTGCTGAAACACTACTCAATCAAAAATATGCTTCCAATGCCATCCAAAACATTTCCCAATAGGGACATGTAATAAAATAGCCCAACACCTTATTATAAAGGGAGGAAGATGGTGTTTTTATCACCAACTGCAACTCGATTTGAGAAAGGAAAGAGGAAGTTGTTTTGTTACAATGTATCAGGTAAACTGAAGAATGTCTGTTTTGTTTATTCACACACTCAACTCGACCGAAGATGGGGACAGAGATGTAACATGTCCAAAGGCGGTGGCAGAGTCGATACCGCTAAAATAAAAGTCTTTGATAAAATTTATTTATCATTTATCGGGTACGCGCGCGCTCGCGCGCGTGTGCACACACACACACACACACACACACACACACACACACACACACATAAACCTTGTAGGGTGCTTATTGTAAAACATAACTATCAAACTTGGCGGAAAAAACATTGTATTATGTCTAGAGATATGTAAAATTCCGATTTCTCTGTATAGGTTATTAAAATACACACAGTTCACTTATTGACATTACCTAAATAATTTATAGATTAGTAGATGACTAAACATCGATGTTCTTACCATGCAATAAATTCATTCAAATACATAATAATTATATTCAAAACAAGCACATGAGCACTACTGCAGACCTAACTTACAGACTCTACATTTACACGGATATTATGAAAATCACATTTAAGTGCCTTGCAGAGGGAGCATAAAATGCACTTGTCGATGAGTATTAGCGAGGTAAGCCAAGTTATTCTTGCATCTAAAACTTGTCTCTCAAACCAAACGGTCGATGCTCCTACCATACTTCACAAGCAGAATGGACCTGGAAATTGAATATTTCAGCACCTAAATCGTTTGTATAAGTTATTTAAATAAAAAGAGCTCTATCAATAAATTCATCTAAATACATAAAATCCGGTTCAAAAGCGCACATGGCCACTGCTGCCGATCTGCAGATCTAACTTACAGTGTAAAGTAAACTGGGAATTGGCAAAGTAAACAATAATAACATTGCAAACACCAGATTACTATGCATCTTGCAATGTATTTAACATAGCAATAAGATCAAAATGCCTACCACCAGTACAGTACAAAACTCAATCAGCTTGTGCTGTTAGACAGTGGAAACTTGGAGGGAAAACTGTATTCCCTCTGTAATAGACAATAATGCTGTTTCCCCATTAAAGTAAGAATTACAGCCTTACATTGGCTCTGTAGCATATATTACGATGGTTAGTGAATAATTACAATCAGTGGAGAATGAGGGTCAAAGGCCAATTATGGTCAGCGAATAAGTATGGCCAATGGAGAATTATGGTCAACAGAGAATGATGGTCAGTGGAGAATGATGGTCAGTGGCAGGTTATGGTCAGTGAATAAGTATGGTCAGTGGAGATGTATGGCCAGTGGAGAATAATGGTCAGTAGAGTATGATAATGTCATACTATGTTCAGTGGAAAAGCACAGTCAGTAGTGAATTATAGTCAACTGAGAATGACAGACAGTCGAGCATTGTTATCAACAGCGAACAATGGCCAGTGGAGACTGATAATGAAATGAGAATGGTCGTTGGAGGGGAATGGTGGTCAGAGGAGAATGGTGATCAGTGGAGAAAGATAATAAGAGGAGAACAATGGTCAGATGAGAATAATGATCAGATGAAAATGATGGTCAGTGGGGAATGATCAGTTCACAGGGTGGCGAATATTCCCCTGGGTGGAATCACATCACGTTTTAAAAAAATTGAATCTGTCACCATTTGAAAATATCAGAACCTCAATTTAGAATACCAAATGGATCTCTGTTTAAAGAACGGAATGGTCACGATTTACAGAACAGGGGGCATGTTTAAAGAAATGGAACAGGTTACGATTTAGAAATATGGAATGCATCACAATTCAAGGAAACAGAAAGGCCACTCTTTAAAGCAATAGAATGGGTCACTGTTTAAAAAACGGAATAGATTACTTTTTAAAAAGGGAATGTAGACCATTTAAGAAAACTGAATGTGTCACCATTTAAAGAAACGGAATGGATCATGATTTAAGAATTTAGTACCAGTCACTATCTAAAGAAACAGAATGGGTCGCCAAGAAAAGGGAACAGATCACTGTTGAAGAAATTGGAACAGATTACCACATAAAAAAAGGAATGTGTCATCATTTATATAAATGGAAAAACCACCTTTTTGGAAAGGTAATGGGTCACAGTTAAGAAAACGGAACGGGTGGCTGTTTAAAAAAAGTAGAATAGGTTACTGTTTTTAAAACTGGAGCAGGTCACAATTTAAGAAAACAGAGTGAGTCACTGTTTAAATAGACGAAATAGGTTGCTGTTCAAGAAAATAAAATGTGTTAACTGTGTAAAAGAAAACAGACTGAGTCACCAAAATTGCCTTCCATTTTACATCTACATTTACATCTATATAGATACTCCGCAAGTCACCGTATGGCACGTGGCGGAGGGTACTCTGTACCACTACTGTCTGTACGCTTCCGTATGAGCCCTAATTTCTGGTATGTTATCATTCATCGCTGTTCTTACGAACGATGTTTATTGGCTGCAGTAGAATCGTTCGGGAGTCAGCTTCAAATCCCGCTTCTCTAAATTTCCTCAATATTGTTTCTCGAAAAGAACGTCACCTTCCCTCCAGGGATTCCCATTTGCGTTCCTGAAGCATCTACATAACCCTTACGTGCTGTTCGAAGCTACCGGTGACAAATCTAGCCGTCCGTCTCTGAATTGCTTCGATGTCTTCCTTCAATCCCAAACACTCGAGTAGTACTCCAGAACAGGTCGCACCAGCATCCTACGTGCGGTCTCCTCTACCACTCTTTCCTAAAATTCTCCCAATAAACCTAAGTCGACCATTTTCTTTCCCTACCACAGTTTTCACATGATCGTTCTATCTCATATCGCTTTGCAACGTTGCGCCCAGATATTTAAACGACTCGGCTGTGTCGAGCAGGACACTAGTAATTCTGCACCGAACGTTACAGGTTTGTTCTTCCTACTTATCCGCATTAACTTACATTTTTCCACATTTAGGGCTAGCTGCCATTCATCACACCAACTGGAAATTTTGTCTAAGTCGTCTTGTATCTTCCTAGAGTCACTCATCTTCGACACTTTACCGTACATTACAGCGTCGTCAGCGAACAGCTAAGATTGTTGCCCATCTTGTCTGCCACATCATTTGTGTGGTGTATAGAAAACAACAATGGTCCTGTCACACTTCCCTGGGGCACTCTTGTCGATGTCCTTGGCTCTGATGCACTTTCGCCGTAGGGACAGCATACTGCGTTCTATTGCTTAAGAAGTCTTCGAGTCACTCACACATCTGTGAGCTTATTCCATATGCTCGTACCGTCGTTAACAGCCTGAAACGGGGCACCGTGTCAAATACTATCCGGAAATCTAGAAGCATGGAATCTGTCTGTGGCCCTTATCCGTAGTTCGCAGTATATCATGTAAGAAAAGGGCAAGCTGTTTCGCACTAGCGATGCTTTCTAAAAGCAGCCTGATTCGTGGACATAAGCTTCTTAGTCTCGAGAAAGTTTATTATATTCATACTGAGAATATGTTCAACGATTCTGCAGCAAACAGAAGTTAGAAATATTGGTCTGTATTTTTTCGAGACCGTTTCTTTTACAATATCTTTTTACGGCAAGCCCTTAACAAATTGCAATCAAGATTGTCATCATCCCTCTATGTTACAGAAAGATTGCAATATTAATTCACGTGGAAATATTCACTCAGTTACTTTATATCAAATAAAGCTTGTAGCTTTGAATTAAGTCTAGCTGTAAATATTATCAGAATAAATTTTAATTTTTCGAATGGATCGTTTTGTTGCAATGAATTTTATTCCATATTTCTCTGCGACCCTCCTCGGTGATGGGCCAGCTATTTTGTCCTTTGCCTCTTTGCTATATGTTTCTTTTGCCACTGTGCTTCTGTTTGTCTTCTCCTTGTAACTCCCCATCTCACCATCACAAGGAAAATTAGGTTTTTATGCCACAACAAATCACAACAAACTGAAGCTAATTGCCAGTATCTCCTCACTTTATATTTAGTTACAGAAAAGCATTTCCCCTGATACTCATCAAAATATGAAATGCTTCAAGATTGCGTCAATGCACATGTACAGGCAAGTCCACTCATGAAGTCAACTAAATAAGTCGAGGCTCATTCCAGCAAATTTCAGGAAGTAAAAGATACTTCAGAACTATCAAGTAAATATTTGTTCCCATCTTACATGTGAAGTTCTTACAATATCATTGGTCAGTTTGTTTTAATTTTGAAAACATTTGTTACAGTTTTGCTGTAAAACGTTGGGTTGCTACAGTTTGTACTGTAAAATGGTTTAATTGTTATGGTCATTACAGTCCGCAGCTCGTGGTCGTGCGGTAGCGCTCTCGCTTCCCACGCCCGGGTTCCCGTGTTCGATTCCCAGCGGGGTCAGGTATTTTCTCTGCCTCGTGATGACTTGGTGTTGTGTGATGTCCTTAGGTTTAAGTAGTTCTAAGTTCTAGGGGACTGATGACCATAGATGTTAAGTCCCATAGTGCCATTTATGGTCATTACAGTTACATTTCCTACAGTTTTGAGCACAAGTTATTACAATTAAGGGCACAATTTGCTACAGTTTTGGTCAATTTGTTATAAATCTCGAATAATTTGTTACAGTCTTGCTAAAACGTGGATCAGTTGTTACAGATACAATTGTTACATTTTTTAGGGCAATTTGTTACGATTTTGGGGTCGGTGTGTTACTATTCTGGGTCAATTTCTTGCATTTATGTGTAATTCGTTACACTTTTACTGTAATATAGTAAGTTTCTATAGCTGTTACTGTTAAAGTTCATAGAATGTCTGCTGCAATGAAGGTCAATTGTTACAATGACAGCAGTTACAGTTTTTCTGTAATATGGGTAAATTATTACAGTTGTTCCAATTTTTCCTGTGTTGTTCTTGTGGTCTTCAGTCCAAAAACTGGTTTGATGTAGCATTCTACACCAGTCTATCCTGTGCAAGCCTCATCATCTCCGAGTAACTACTGCAACCAACATCCTTCTGAATCTGCTTACTGTATTCATCTCTTGGCCTCACTCTACGGTTTTTACCCCACATGCTTCCCTCCACCATTAAACTGGTGATCCCTTGATGCCTCAGAATATGTCCTACCAACCGATCCCTTCTTCTAGTAAGGTTGTCCCACACACTTTTTCTCTACGCAATTCTATTCCGTATTTACTCATTAGTTACATGATCTACCCATCTAACCTTGAGCATTCTTCTGTATCACCACATTTCAAAAGCTTCTACTCTCTTCTCTTCTTGTCTAAACTGTTTATCGTGCATGGTTCACTTCCACATGTGGATACGCTCCATACAAATTCTATCAGAAAGGACTTCCTGACATTTAAATCTGTACTCAATGTTACCAAATTTCTCTTCTTCGGAAACGCTTTTCTTGCCATTGCCAGTCTAAATTTTGTATCATCCCTACTTCTATCATCATCAGTTATTTTGCTTCCCAAATAGCAAAACTCATCTACTACTTTAAGTGTCTCGTGTTATAATTTACGTCCATCCGCACCACCTGATTTAATTCGACTACATCCCATTATCTTCGTTTTGCTTTTGTTGATGTTCACCTTATATCCTGTTTTCAAGACACTGTCCATTCCATTCAACCGCTCTTCCAAGTCCTTTGTTGTCTCTGACACACTTACCATGTCATCGGCAAACTTCAAAGTTTTTATTCCTTCTCCCTGGACTTTAATCCTTACTTCAAATTTTTCTTTTGTGCCCTTTACTGCTTGCTTAATATACAGATTGAATGACATCAGGGATAAGCTACACACCATCTCTCCGTTCTCAACCAGTGCTTCCGTTTTATGCCCTTCGACTCTTATGACTGCCATCTGGTTTCTGTACAAACTGTAAGCCGCCTTTCGCTCACTATATTTGACTCCTGCCACCTTTAGAGTTTGAAAGAGAGTATTCCAGTCAACATTGTCAAAAGCTTTCTCTAAGTCTACAAATGCTATAAATGTAGGTTTGCCTTTCCTTAACCATCTTTCTAAGATAAGTCGTATGGTCAGTATTGCCTCGCGTGTTTCTCCATTTCTAAGCATCCAAGCTGATCTTCCCTGACGTTGGCTTCTACAACTTTTTCCATTCGTCTGTAAGGAATTGTGTTAATATTTTGTAACAGTGACTTATTAAACTGATAGTTCGGTAATTTTTACATCTGTCGGCACCTGCTTTCTTTCGAACTGGAATTACTGAAGTCTGAGGGTATTCGCCTGTCTGATACATCATGCTCACCAGATGGCAGAATTTCTCATGGCTGGCTTTTACAAGGCTATCAGTAACTCTAACGGATGTTGTCTACTGCCCGCATCTCGTGGTCATGCGGTAGCGTTCTCGCTTCCTACGCCAGGGTTCTCGGGTTCGATTCCCGGCGGGGTCAGGGATTTTCTCTGCCTCGTGATGGCTGGGTGTTGTGTGATGTCCTTAGGTTAGTTAGGTTTAAGTAGTTCTAAGTTCTAGGGGACTGATGACCATAGATGTTAAGTCCCATAGTGCTCAGAGCCATTTTTTTGTTGTCTACTCCTGGGGCCTTGCTTTGATTTAAGTCTTTCAGTGCTTTGTCAAATTCTTCACGCAGTATCATATCCCCCTTCTCATTTTCATCTTCGTCCTCTTCCATTTCCATAGTACTGCCCTCTAGTACATCTCCCTCGTGTAGACCTATATAACTTCTACCTTTCTGCTTTCCCTTCTTTGCTTAGGACTGATTTTCCATCTGAGCCCTTCATATTCATAGAGGTGGTTCTCCTTTCTCCAAAGGTGTCTTTCATTCTCCGGTAGGCAGCATCTATCTTACATCCTTACATTTGTCCTCTATCCATTCCTGCTTAGCCAATTTGGACTTCATGACGATCTCATTTTTGAGACGTTTGTATTCCCATTAGTATGCTTCATTTGTTGCATTTTTATATTTACTCCTTTCATCGATTAAATTCGATGTCTCTTGTGTTATCCAAGGATTGCTGCCAACCCTCGTCTTTTTACCTACTTGATCCTCTGCTGCCTTCACTATTTCGTCGTCAAAGCTACTCATTCTTCTTCTATTGTGTTCCTTTCCCTTGTTCTCGTCAATCGTTCCCTAATGATCCCTCTGAAACTCTCTACAACCTCTGCTTCTTTCAGTTTATCCAGGTCCCATCTCCTTAGAATACTACTATAATATAGGTTAATTGTTACAGTTCTTACACTTTTGCTATAACTTGGGTTAATTGCTATTGTTGTTACAGTGACAGATATTACAATTTTGGGAACAATTTCTAAGTGTTTTAGGCGAACTTGTTCCAATTTTGGGTCAAGTTTTACAAGTTTAGAGTAATTTGTTACAGTTTTGCAGTAACATGCATCGGTTGTTACAGTTTTGTGGCCAATTTGTTATGATGTTGGGGGCATTTTGTTGTAAATTTGGGTCAGTTTGTTACAGTTCTAGGTAATTTGTTACATTTTGCTGTAGCATGAGTGAGTTTCTACAACTGCTAGACTTACACTTGTTACAATTTTTGTTGGAACATGGGTTAATTGTTACAGTTTTGATGTAATGTGGATTAACTGTTATGGTTGTTACAGTTACAAATTAGAACTTTTTTTGGTCAGTTTCAGTGAAATTGTTACAATTGTGCTGTAACATACTGATGTGTGGGTAATTTCTTCGAATTTTGAAGTGATATAATGTTGTGTGGAGGGTGAACTGAGATCTAGCTTGCATTGTGCAATAGCAGAAGGTGGCAAACATTTTGAACTGAAAGATAAATTTAATATCCACGCATGGAGTCATTATAACGTTTGACCTACTTTCGAAGCATGTAAACACTCGTTTCTTCCTCTACGAGTATGTATTCAGTATGCGATCTCATGAAAGTGAGATGTAGCTTCCACTGTGTGACAGGAGGACAGGATGATAAATGTCTGGAACTTAAAGATGTATCCCAGCATGGGGGTGGGGGGCTGACCTTGGCTGACCTTGAAAGTGGACAAGTTTTTGATATTGGAATAAAATTTATAATTCTTGGTGCACTTTAGGCTGTAAGCTAAATCAGCAATACTGCCCATGTTCATGTGCTTCCAATCAACTTATAAGAATGTATTGTGTGGTACAAAGATACTACAGTCACCTACTAACACACACTTTGTTGAAGTAGTGTCTGTAAGTGAAATGTGTGTATTTCAATATACAATTTATATGCCAAAATACCTCATTTGAAGATTCGCAGAGCTTGTATTTTGTTACAGCAAAAGAACTTTCACTTCCATTGTTAACAAGTGCTGCTTAACCGAAAAGTTTTTACTAGGAACACCTATGTAGAAGATGTGAGCATTTCAACTAGTAACACAGACAATTTAGATGTGGTGAGACGTAATTTGAAGGTCCAGTGGAAATTTGTGGTGTTACACCAAGAGCAAACCTAAATAACTGCATTCAGAATACCTGCTTTTTGTGTTTGCCTTACATTTGAGCCTGAACAGCTTAGTATTACTCTTTTAGCCCTAGTTTTTCAGTTTAGCATTTTATGTTTCTAGCCACGTGTGTTTAGGAACAGAAATAGCTCGCTTCAGAGTTCACAACCATGGTTTAGACACCAGCTAGAGGAATATGTGTGTGGATGTCTACGCATGTATGTGTGTGTGTGTGTGTGTGTGTGTGTGTGTGTGTGTGTGTGTGTGTGTGTGTGTGTGCGTGAGAGAGAGAGAGAGAGAGAGAGAGAGAGAGAGTTTAAAATAACATTCTAATATCTGATGTCTTTATGTAAGCATTGCGATACTTAATGTAAACATTTCACATTTTTGACTTTGTAGACCATTGTGACATCTAGCAAGCATCGCAGATGTCGAAAATTACTAATTTGAAGGTCCATTGTAACAGAAAAATGTGGTATAGAAATCGAATTTTTTATGTTTAAAAGTGCAATTATCTGTTGGTGACAACAAGAAACAAAAAAATATAGAAGCAATTAATTTCATTTCGCGTCTTAGGAGTTTTGTGGCACATAATGCAAACTACTATTCGCCTTGGCAATTACATGTTGCGGAAACATACACTGGGTTTTATCGATTTGTGGAGAGAATGTAGCAGCCTTGTTCACATGTTTCACAGTGCATGAGAACCAGAGGTTCACTTTTTTGAAACCAAGTCATTTTCCCCACTGTGAAGCAGTAGTGTCAAATCTGGCACAAAACTACAACCTTACCACGTAACGGTGCAAAAGCATGTCGCCCTGTTACGTCACTCTGGGGCTCGGCGAAGCCTCGAACAGCAAAATGCGAAAAAAGGCCAGAGATCAGAAATCCATATGAGCTATAAGGTGGGTTGATAATTTTACATTGATACCAAATTTCTCTACAATTATGCCAGAAAAACTACCACGAATGTCACACACGATGAGAAAGTTCTCACACCTCTCGCCCTTACCCACATTTCCCCATATCTCCCCACTTACCTTGACACCTCTAAGACAGTGGTCAGAATCGCGAAGCCCAGCTTTGAAATCACAAACACCGCCACTCAGAATCGACATGAAAAGACTTTAAGAGGTGGCATAAAGAGCGTGACTGGAGCCACCCTCTCCCTCGGTGACTTCATGGACATACAATTCCCAGTCGGAAACGATAATCTGCAGTTCAATTTAAAATGGGCTTACTCTGTTAATGACCTTATTCACTACTGACACCATCCAGAGGTCTCAACCCTTCTCTAAGGACATTGTGGTGCTGCAAGCCACTGAACTTGATATGACCTCTCTAAAGTGTACTGCAAGGGCGAAAGGCCCCTCTAAACTCCCCCCCCCCCCCCCCCCCCCCCGCACACCGCAACCTGCCCAAAGTTTGGTGGGACCTGCACACCATCGTTGAGCACTTTAAAAGTGTACTTGTACAACCATTGACCGATCCTTAGGCACTTGCAACAGACCATCCCATCGACACCCGTCAAATTCCATGTATAGAAATAGGGTGATGGTGTCAAGTGGGTTGTCTGCCAAGCCAGTGGGTGGGAAATTTGGATGAGTGCCTCTGGCCAGTGATATTTTGAGCGTGCCCAACAGAGGTCCAAGGGTGGCATCAACGGAGCTGCCAAATTAGGGGTTTTTAAAAGGACAATTTGCCGTTTTCTTCGTGCCATGTTCCATTCCCCCCCACCCCTCCCCCTGCATCCCATGATCATGCTACAGGAAGGGGCGGAACAGGTAGGCTGAAGAAGCACAAACACCTTTCTCTGCTTCGGATCACCTTAAAATTTCATCGAATGGCTTTGAATGGTCCCTAGTGGTTCCACTCTGTATACCAGAGCTGAAATTGCCATCGCACTGCCTCCCAATCGGCCAGATCACGCTGAACGGCCCTGCACCCCTAACAAGTCTTTAGAGAAGGTCTGATCGGCCGAGGACAGAGCAGTGTCAAAGATTGTCCAGAAAGTCGTCCTGCTGCACGTCGCACAGAAAACTGCCGTTTTTGACTGGGAAATGTGTGTAAATGAACGCCCCCAAGGAAGATGCGGTTTCAGTCACGCCCTTCACGCCACCTGCTGGGACCTATTCGCGTCGATTATGAAAGGCAGTTTGTCTCAATGGATTCCTTGGCCACCCGTAAGAAAACCGTGTAATTTCAGTGCTGGTCGTCGCGGTTGTGGGCTCCATTGCAGTGCCTTCAAGAGAAAGATTGCGGTATGGTAATGAGGGGTTGGGGGTGACGAACTCTTCATAGTGTGACATAGCCGTGGTGGCGTTGGGTGTAAATGCGGTGACATTTGGTCCCAGTGTGACACTATTAACTGGTCTTACACCTGACATGGACTGCAGAGCTGTGGCCTTTTCTGCGGCTGTGTCGGAGCCTCACAGTCTCAAGCGTCGCCGAGCCCAAGGCTGACGCGGCAGCCTTTGCACCGTTACAGAGGAGGGTTGCAGCACGCTTCTCATTTAGAAATGTGCCCTTCTAATCCTTTTGTGCAGTGTAGTTTCCAACGAAATTTACAGATGTGACTGGCGAAACTGTCCACAACCAGTTTTTGGTAATCAGGAATGAAAGTGTAGTTTAGAATATATATTTTACCTGGCATCATTTTACGCAGTCCAGCTGGAGATTACATATTTTTAAGCGTGTGTGTGTGTTTGTGCGTGTGTGTGTGTGTGTGTGTGTGTGTGTGTGTGTGTGTGTGTGTGTGTGTGTGTGTGTTGTGTGTTTGTGTGTGTGTTTGCTTACATAATTCAGATGCAAATGTCTTTTAGTTTTTTTTAATGATTATTTTGTTGTTTTGCCAAAGGAATGTATATGTGTACGATACGTGTTTGTAAATGTCTTTGACTTTCAAGTGAATAATGCCTATCTTAAACTTTCAAGTGTGGTTACTCAATTTTTTACTGCAAATCTGTCCGCCCCCGGTAGCTGAGTGGTCAGCGCGACAGAATGTCTATCATAAGGGCCCGCGTTCGATTCCCGGCTGGATCGTAAATTATCTCCGCTCAGGGACTGGGTGTTGTGTTGTCCTAATCGTCACCATTTCATCCTTATCCACGCGCAAGTCGCCGAAGTGGCGAGAGTTGCACCCGGCGAACGGCCTACTCGACGGGAGGCCGTAGTCACACGACTGCAAATCTGACGGTCCGACGCTCGCCCACATAAACGCTGTTGTAACTGAACGTGCTCTACAGAGCATCGAAATATTACCCTGTCCTGTTGGATGACCGGATCTATCTCTAAACGAGCACTTATGGGGCTTCATCGAACGACTATTTCAACATCATCCACAACCTGCGTTGCATTAACCGTCACTGTGTTGACTGAACAGGTGGAACAAGCATGGAACTCCAGCCCACACACTGACTTCCGGTCCCCTACGACACAATGCCTGCACGTTTGTCTGCTTGAGTTCAACAATCTGACAGTAACACCGGTTATTAATGAGCCAAATTTCATTACTCTCACTATTTCTGGGTATTGCAGTAACTGCGGTTTTGAAGAATTAATTATTCATTCCACATGAGTTGGTAAGAGACCGACTCTCTTTTTATTCAATCAAAGTTTTTCACAATGATGGCCTGATGTTAGAACGCCCTGAAGGCACTTCAATATGACGGTGTGTAAATGAGTTGGGATGATTAGCTAGTATACCCATTCCTTTGCGTCATAATTCGTGTTACAGAATGTTTCACCCATTAATATGAATTCTTCTTTGACATATTTTTCCTTCTCTGAAGCGTCTTTTCAGAAACGCTGTACTATTTGATCGGCTACCATGTTCGTTTGAATTTCAATGGCTTGGATATCATCGGAGCCAATGGATTCTGTGACCGTCATCCTTCAGGTGGTGCCCATATTCCTGAAGCTTCAGTGCCCATCTCGCCAATCGGGATGATGAACCTTTCACGCTTGTCAGCCAGCACCAAGGATAGAGGTCAGTCACAACGTTTATATAAATGGGGATATAATTTACTGATCGTCCACACAACTGCAAGGCACTCTTTCTCAGTCGTTAGACGTAAATTCCTTCCGGATTCGGAGAGCACTCTGGAGGCGTATGCAGTCGCTGCTTCAGCGGCTTGCTGGATTTCCACGAGACCGTACTAACGTCAGTGTGTAGTGACATATAGTGTCCGGGGATATGTGGACACGGAGACTTGCAGACATCGGAGACTTTCAGACATAGCACTAAACCAAGTCTCTCACAATACAAGTGTCCCGAGGAGCTGGAATACCGTTTCTTTCTCATTCGAGATGGGCTCCATTCTCATTAATTACATGCCTCAAGATTTTTACTTCTTCGACTCAGGTGAAGACATGCACCGCGGACATTCTTTAACACATTTAGCAAGGGGCTTATATGTTCTTGAAATGTCTGAAAGAAGACAACATTGTCATCAAGGTATCAAATATACGCTCTACAAGTGAGATGTAAAACACGGCTGTTCACCATATATTCAAATGTGGTTGGAGAACTGCACAGATCAAATAGCATATCCCTGAATTCATGGATACCAATGGATGTCACAAAAACAGTCTCTTCCCTGCAGCATCTTCAGTCTTGATCCATCAGTACCAATCTCAGTTGCCCAGCACTGTGAGTAATACGAATGTCATTTTAAACTCTGGGCCAGAGAAATAGAGACACAGCTGCTTTATAATGCACTACTAGAACACTTCTGCGATAGTGGGAGAGAGTACTTCCGCTGCCCAGCCTTAGAAAGTGTGTCTCTGTTAAAAAAATACAACTATAGGTGGAACCATAAGCGGGCAAAGACACTAATAACTAGGGCATAACCACCTGTGGCAAGCTAACATACACCAACAAGCGACAAACGTCGGCAAGCCCCTGCATATCAGCGACGTTGCTGGATATGCCAGCTGCTATTAAAGCCGATCAACAGGCTGCAGCAGGGAAACCGACGAGATCGCCCACTGACGCATAAACAAATCTCCAACATCACCCAACACTGTGCATCTGATATGTGACCTAACGGACGGAAAACGACGACGAACCTAACTGTTACAGGTATGCTGATGCTGAACGAGAGATCAACACCGGCACCCAGCGGCAGCCGCCACCGAGTAACAGCACTGCACAACGTCAAATGTATCGAGACTCATGACATCCACTACTAACAAAGCCTACCCTTGCACGATCTGTCGCAGGCAGCAAGACATCCTCCACTGATCTTACTACCCGACCTAATTATCGCAGAGGTTTTTTCCCTTGGCTCTTGCCTTGGCACTTTTTCCCCCCGCCACTTAAAATGGCTACCCTTCGTTCGACTTTCGACCCAGTCTATCTCCAGATGAGCGCATATCAATCGTTAACCTTAGCCAGACGTACGCAAACATTGCACTACCCGCATCCTGCGACATGTTACTTTAGGGAAAACTAACCCTTATGCAGAGATGGCAAGAGACCTTTTGAGTTGGGTGCGCAGGGGCTTCATCTCTTCTGAAAAAAGAACTGTTAAAAGTAAACTAGGTTTTGAGAAAATTGAAGACTCAGAAAGATTGAGCCAAATATATGTAAGCTCGCAGGATCAACAACAAGTGATTAAGAAATGGGGTGAGCAGCGCCCGTTTTTGGTTGATGCCGAGCTCAAAGAGCGCATTATTAGTGTGTACTAGCGATATAGTCCTATAGTGACAAGACCGTGTTCAATGGTCTTTCCATTCGATGTTCTGTTATGCAGAGGACTACAACGCTTTTATTTTCATAAGAGCCATCCGAATTTACAAGAGTATATCTTTCACATGCTTGCACATAAAACCTTAGCGTAATCTCCACAGGAGAAGCAACAAATATCCAGCCAATAGTCAGACCCGCACCACCGTTTTGTAAACAAGTCTCCACTTACCACATACACTGATCGTCCTAAGCGGCTTTGCGTTTCACACAAAATTGTTGTATGCGGAGTTACGTACACAGAGTTTTTTACAAAAAGTGCTTTCATCTGCTGCTCCTAGTGTGATGATGCTCCATCCACTTGAAAAATGAAATTACAGGCAGTTTAATTCTCGTACCACTGGAAAGATGGATAAGGTAGATGTTAGTATCCGTGACGGTGAGAAACAGCTCAATATCCCAGAACCCGATGGAATCGCTATCAGACTGTATAAAAAACTGTTGCCCGACAGAGTCTCTTTTAAGCATAATATAACGTAGATACCTCAAGTAAATAACAGTTTCCAGTAGTAGAAAGGACGCACGGGACACACCCGTCCACGTGAAGAGTAGCAAAAGTGTTCCATTCAACTACCGACCTATATGACTGACATCCATCTGTAGTAGAATCTCAGAATACATCCCGAGCTGAATCGCAATTACTTACAGAGAACAAAATCAACTTTTCCCTGCCAATCTGCATTGATTCTCAAAAATACGGGTCGTACGGAAGTCGACTCTCGCTCTTCTTACATTATATCCTAAAAGTCTTGGACCAAGGCAATGAGGAAGATTCAGCAGTCCTTGATTTAGAAACATCATTTGAGACAATACGCCAGCAATGTTTATTATCGGTAGTTTATATTAGTAAAAATTCTTTGTGGCTCGGCGCCCAGGTGCAAGTGCTTCAATTAAACACCATTACGGCGACTGGCGTGTCTCTAATGTACCACAGTAGCCTAATCGAGGAATGGATAGCTCTAGCTTACGCGCTTATAGGCACGTGCTTTACCACTAGACGACTAGGGCCGACAACGATAGTGTGGCCATGGGGAATGTGAGACGAAATTTATTACAGCAATGTGGACTCAGCATGTTATGTTGGATACGAGGTCATCTGCAGATGTGGAATAACTTCGGAAATGCACCATGAATATGTTCAGGGAGTGTAGTGTAATAAATATGTAATGTAATGAATTGACTGTGAGAAAGCTGCAAAGACGTTATCTGAGAGACTCTATGATAATTATATCGTTGACGCGGATTATTGCTTTCTCTGTGGTTTACTCGTAACTAAGGGTAACTAGAGTTTTCTGTTCCCTTCTTTTGATCTTATGTGGAGAATTGTACAAGAGACACAATAAACCGTTATTATTTCATCAGAACAAAGGTGAGCGTCACGACCTTTATTAGAATTTTTGGAAGTATTGAAATAGCAGAATTGCTTCATATAGAATGCGACGTGTACGGGAAGAGACGTGGACAGCAGCACTCGGACCTGCAATCTGATGTATGAATAGTTGCTAAAAATATGCAGCCGTCTCTGCCAAGATTCTTCATACGCGCAACAAACAGTAATTATTTTAACAGCACTATCATAGACAATTTTACCACGCTGTTACGACCTTTTACTGCGAGCATAATATATCGACAACAGACAAACAAAAAATAGACAAACACATAAAAGAATCTACCACATTTGGCGACAGATGATCAGGACACCATACATGAGCACACACACACGGTTGTCATAGCAACAAAATTTTGTGTGTGTATTGTGATTAATATTGTATGATGTTAATTGTATTTTCTTTTTCATGTAACCATTTGTGACGAAACGAGAGAACAAAGTTACAACAAAGCAGATAAATAGCGGAGATATGCCAGTCTATATCACTGTTATCTACAAGTAGTAAGTGTACATTGTCATATTCTATTCTGCTGACTCGTCTATGGGTAGTAGCAAAAAGTGTAGATAGGCACATACTTCCTTAGTAGATTAGCGGTAGTTTGTGTTACAAATTGTGTGTCAGTTCAATACGACTATTTGTCACAAAACGGTCATCTGCGTAACCATTAACACGTCGTTAGCTACTGAGTAAACAGTAATGTTACACACGTTTGTAACGGATCATTTAGTATTAATTATGTGTGATTATATGGTTAAGACACGATCTCAGACCAAGATGGCTCAGTCGGGTGAAACTAGTGTGCCTCAAACTAATGTGCAGGAGGTAGTTGACCCTATGATAGTTTTACTGAAACGAATAGAGGAAATGTCTCCAGAATTTCGAGAAAATTAAGCTGCGTCTCATAACGAACTACAGTCTGCTCTGCAAAAACAAATAATAGAATCACAGTCTATATTTAAATCAGAGATTAATATAATGAAAACAGGTTTACAAATGTAGAGTGTAAATACGCACGAGGAACTGAAAACTAAAATAGAACAAGTTTCTCTTACGCAGACAGCTTTAATAACAGAGTTTGAAATTTTTCGGGAAGCACTCAAGCACCTACCCGAAGCGGTTAACAATCTTCAGTTAAAATTTGATAAAGCTTCACAAAAACAAGAGCAGCTATCGGCCACAGTTACAGAACTGTCACAGGAATTACATAACGTTACAATAGGGCAAGCTAACGTGGTTAAGCAACAGCTTACACATAAGATGGAACAGTTTTCCGATGTTTTTAATCAGTGGTTCGGTGAGCGTGATTCGCAATTAGCGGACGCTGTTGAGCAGAAAGTTCAGTCTGCAGTCACCGAAGCTATAAATGACAGAGATTCTCAGAACAAAGAATTATCAAACGACTTATCGAAAATTCGGAAACAATTCGAAGAAGTATTGACAGACACAGAGCTTGCACACCAAGAATTTTTCAAATGTCTGCAAGAGGTGCGTAAACAAATTGACGAGGTGCGTCAGTCTGACCAAGATTGTCAGTCAGTAGGCTCCGAGAACATCTACACAAGCGAGAGAGTTAATCCATCTCGCATCCAACAGAATGCTGGTGTTCATGAACATCGACATACTGACAATTCCCCATATAGTAGTGGCATGCAGGATCGTCTATCAGATTATGCAACACTTCATATGGAGGAAAAACTTATTAAATATTGGCAATTTCCAACTTTCAATCCAGAAAAGAAAACTATTCATCCCATCGTGTTCATAAAATCGTTTAAAGGAGTTTTACCCAGGATTTGGACAGAAAGACAGAAAATTAGTTATGTAAGTGGACATATGGTAGGAGCTATGTGGAGTAGTGAAGCAACAGACACTTATCTTATGTACTCAGATTCTGGGCAGGCTTTTATCGAGAAATATTGGTCTCCTACAATACAGGAAAGGGTAAGAAAGCAAGTATATAACCCAGAACCATATAATTCAAGACTTGGAACACTCAGGAAATATTTTGAGCGATATCTCGACAAAACAAAATATTTGTCTGAACCAATTTCTTCCAAATACTTGATTAGAGTATTAAAATCCAGATTGCCGATTGACATACAAACAAAATTGCTGCATGTCAACGACAATAACCTGGAAGAATTCTTGACAGCAGTCGATGCAGTCGATATGCTATTAGAGGATATTAAAGCTAGACTGTACTACAATCCACATGAGGTCAATGGTTTAAATGAAAGGAACTATAGCAATAGTAATCACAACAACAGCAGGCAACAACAATCAAATAGCGATAATAGGCAACAAGGACAGAGTTACGGATCAAATAGAAATTCTCGTCAGGGTAATGGTAACAACCAGGGTTACAAATCCCATAACAACAGGAAACAGGAAAGAAGATATAATCCTGGATATCGTGAAAATCCAAGAACATCAGGTTGTAACCACACAATCACAACGATAACAGCAATAATTGGAGAGATTATTCCCCAATAATTACTGATGTTAGTGCTGAACACAACTTACCTAACAATGGACAGGAAAACTAAAATCGACCAACTTTAGTCCCGAAAGGCTGGTCGGAACTTGTGAATGGGGTCGTGACAATAAAATAAAATTGATTAGATACAACCATGCTGATATCAGGGAAGAATTGCTTGAAGATGGTAAAACTTGTAACTTTATGCCACGAAGCATGCCGCAAGCGGCTATAGAAGTTAATATTAAGGGTTTTAAATTCACAGCAATATTAGATGCAGGTGCAAGTGTAAATGCTATCTCCACGTCTCTCATGAGAAGGTTACAGGAACAAGCAAATATACCGACCTTACCCGTGGCAAACTGCAAAATATTAGGTGCTGTAGGAGGACACCCCAAGTCAGTGAAGCTACAGACAAGAATTAAAATGAATTTAGGTATGGAACCATTGATTGCACGTGCCTAATTGTCCCAAATCTTGTCGTAGACTTAATTTTAGGACATGAATTACTGAGGGAGTTAAATGCAATTATTGATTTCGCCACCGGTAAACTCATGTTGACTGTTGATGGTGTACCTCTGACAGTTAATTTAATTCAAAAGCAGGAACTGCATGAACGCTATTGCCGTAGGATCGAAATTAAGCTTATAAAGAGAAGTTTCAACAGGAAGATTTCTAACCCTCTAACCGAAAAATCAGAGTTAGCTATAGAGGAACAGATTGACGTTAAAGTAACTGAAGAAAATGCCCTAATGTCTCAACAGAAGCATGAGCTGAAACAATTGTTAAGCAATTACACCATGGTATTTGATAAGAAACCGGGTGTTATCAAAAATTATGTGTGTCATTTAAATATTAGGCCACACAAAACTTACTGTCACCGATATTACTCTATTCCATGGGCATTAAGATCTGCTACCGATCGGGAGGTACAGCAAATGATTAGCTGGAACATCATTGAACCATCCAACAGTCATTATTGCAGTCCACTACATGTAGTACAAAAGTTAGACGGTAGTGTAAGTTTGGTTTTGGATGCTAGGGATATTAACAAAATTATTATTCCTGTGAGAACCCAACCTCCCAATATAGAAGAACTAATCCATAAGTTTCCTGGTGTCAAGATTTCTTCTACGTGATGTTTCTATAATTTAGTAGTTATGAATATAAGCGCTTTGCCATTGAACTTTATACACAGCACATAAAGGAAACTAAGTTAGGGTTGTGTCTATCTATCCTTAAACTAAATGGAATCGAGATGAATATTTATTTGACTATCTTGGGGAGGAGTTAATCCTTTTGTGACTTGATGTATTAGGAAGTCTTTTGCCCTTGAGATGAGTCGGTAGACATGGATATGGGGACGTACACAATGTGGTATCAAAGGTATTCTTGCTATTTAAGTTTTAATTTAATTGTATGATAGAGTAATAGACCATCCGAAAATTGTGAATGTGGACCATCTGTTTTCTACAGATATTCGGACACAGTGTTTGATAAGGATTGTTCTGTGGATTTGTATTCCTGTGCAATGACTTAAATGGACACATCATTATGTGTGAAACGTTTGTACAGTGGATGACTTCAGTGTTTCAGTGGAGAACTGTATTTATGTGCAAAGTTTGAACAGGGGAGAATGTGCTGCCACACAATGTAATGTGATCTGACATGAACGCTCATACAGTGTTATGAAATATGATCCAAACTCTACTCACACAAACTTGAGTGAACAGTCGTGTTGCAATAAACATCGCATTTCCCATTGCATCGTCACATTTCGTAAACTAATTTGTCCTGTTTCACAGTTTACTAACCACAGAATCACTAGTACACAGATCATTCATTTTAATCAGACTTCGAAGGTAACATAGTATATGCATTTTCGCTCTTAAAATAATGAAAAAATCTGGTATTGCACGACTACAGAATCAATGAGTCACAATTTAAATCAATGAACAATTTGTGGGTATCGGTATATTAAATGGAATGGTCATTACATTTGTGCAATAGTGAGGAAATGCATTCAGTCTTCATAGGAGACAGCTTACAAATCATCCATTCGATCCATGCTAGGTAATTGGTGAAATGTATGGGCACGTAACAAATAGGGCTAACTGGTTATAATGAACGTATGTACAGAAGGGCAGCACGAATGGTCACAGGTTTGTTGATTCAAAGGAGAAGACACGGAAGTGGTGAAGAACCTAAACCACGAGACGCTTTAAGATGAAAGCCAACTAATTCGGGGGAAGCTTGGTTACAAAGTTACAAGGCTCAGTATGAGGGATGATGCTAGGAATACACAGGGTAACGTAAAAGTTACTGGACGGTTGGTTAAAAGAAAACAAATACAACAAAAAGACGTAGTACAGTAGGAAGTTTTAACCCACTGTTATTACCAAAAGGTGATAATTACGCTTGTCAAGTTGGTGTAAAATGCAATGACAAACAATGGAAACACAATAACCAAACCAGTGACTCGTTGAAAAGGTGATCTATGAGACGTGTTTATAGCTGTAGTTTTCCGAATTGTCACGATGTTAACGAAGGAAGAATAGGTTTTCGCGTTACAAAGCTTTTATAAATGTGGTGCTACTGCAGTTGTTAATGAATGAGGTAGACGCCTTAGATAAAAGCCACCGTCTATGCAAACAGTGTACGACATAGGAGATAGATTTGAAGAACATGGATTTGTTTTGGGTGCAACAGGACCTGACCGCCCAACAACAGTCATAACTGAGGAAAATGAATTGCAGCTATGTTAGCTGCTACCCAAAGTACGCGAAAATCAGTCAGACGTTTAGCAACCGAGCTGGATTTATCACGAAGGTCTATGCAAAGAATGTTACACAAGCAGAAGTCTAAAGTTTACATTCCACTTTTAGACATGGATTATCTGAAGATTATCCAGATCGACGTCCTCACTTTTGTGAATTGATGCTTGACCAATGGAAACACGATCCTAACCTAGTCAATAAAATTTTGTGGCCTGGCGAGGGCAATTTTAGGCGGACAAGTTAACAGATACAGCTGCACTTACTGGTATACTCACAATCAAAATCTTTTGTTAGAACAAACACTAAATCAACCTGGTGTAAGTGTGTGGGCGTACTTAGACCGCATTTTTTTGAAGGAACAGTAACAGGAGATACTCCGCAATCCACCATACGGCGCGTGGCGGAGGTTACCTCGTACCACAACTAGCATCTTCTCTCTCTGTTCCACTCCCAAACAGAACGAGGGAAAAATGACTGCCTATATGTCTCTGTACGAGCCCTAATCTCTCTTATCTTATCTTTGTGGTTTTCCCGCGAAATGTAAGTTGGCGGCAGTAAAATTGTACTGTAGTCAGCCTCAAACGCTGGTTCTCTAAATTTCCTCAGTAGCGATTCACGAAAAGAAAGCCTCCTTTCCTCTAGAGACTCCCACCCGAGTTCCTGAAGCATTTCCGTAACACTCGCGTGATGATCAAACCTACCAGTAACAAATCTAGCAGCCAGCCTCTGAATTGCTTCTATGTCCTCCCTCAATCCGACCTGATAGGGATCCCAAACGCTCGAGCAGTACTCAAGAATAGGCCGTATTAGTGTTTTATAAGCGGTCTCCTTTACAGATGAACCACATCTTCCCAAAATTCTTCCAATGAACCGAAGACGACTATCCGCCTTCCCCACAACTGTCATTACATGCTTGTCCATATCGCTCTGCAATGTTAAGCCCAAATATTTAATCGACGTGACTGCGTCAAGCGCTACACTACTAATGGAGTATTCAGACATTACAGGATTCTTTTTCCTATTCATCTGCATTAATTTACATTTATCTATATTTAGAGTTAGCTGCCATTCTTTACACCAATCACAAATCTTATCCAATTCATCTTGTATCCTCGTACAGTCACTCAACGATGACACCTTCCCGTACACCACAGCATCATCAGCAAACAGCCGCACATTGCTATCCACCCTATCCAAAAGACCATTTATGTTGATAGAAAACAACAACGGACCTACCACACTTCCCTGGGGCACTCCAGATGATACCCTCACCTCCGATGAACACTCACCATCCAGGACAACGTACTGCGTTCTATTACTTAAGAAGTCTTCGAGCCACTCTCATACTTGGGAACCAATCCCATATGCTCGTACCTCAGTTAGGAGTCTGCAGTGGGATTTGAATATGGTTCAGAATTATGTGGTACCAGTGCTTAAGACGTGTGCTGAAAACATGGATTTTTTCTTATGGGGTGTCGTCAAGAGCTGTGTTTATTCTCAAAAGCCTCAGACCACTGCTGAACTAAAAGACTACATGCACGACGCGTTCCATGATTTGGACAATGATACCACGTTATGCCAAAAGATGTATTAATAAAGACGGAAGATAGTTAGAACGTATGTAACGATTGCAATTATTGTTTGTATTTGTAATGAAACATAAAGTCAATCTTTTGTTTAAATCAGTGCCCAGGTCAACTGATTTTTGGGCCATAGGGTCATAGACAAAAGACTACACCAATTGCAGATATTTACGCAGTCCATACGTTTCTGGAAGCGGAAGAAATCCCACAAATTATGTGATATAGTGTGAAGTGCAGTCTGTCACGGACTTCAAGGTAGATACGCCGCTCTCGTTCTGTGGTGCGCTGCTCTATGCGCAGTCAACGTGTTCTCTCTACGCCTGACACGCATCTGCAGATTAAGACATATGCCACGCTAAACGAATCCGCTTGCCCTTTAGCTGTCTGTTGATGAGTCGAAATGGACGCTAATTACACTCGTCTGGACTGCTGGGCGCATAACGCAACCAGTGGCTCCACGACGTACAACGTGGTATTACAACCGTTTTCGAACATCTTTCCCAAGAAAAACTGATCGTCAGTTTAAGACTACTGTTGATATGTATGTTTCTGAAGTGATGGTCAATAATTCACTCATGGAAAGTACAGGCCAAAAGTAGCTAAAAAGCTCCAATAAATATAGGTCCACAATACAATACATTTTCTGTTGCGGTTCATCAGTGTTTAGAAACACATGACTTCTCTAAACGTTAAAGTAGATGTTCGAAACGTTGTTCATGCGTCTGAAGGCAACATTGAATTCGTCTCAGAAATGAGTTGCCTCTCAGGCAGTCTCGGGAAGTTCTGTAAATGCTGGAAGGCAGTTTCAATCCCCAAGCGTAATTCCTCAAAAGAGTTTACCTCGGTAGCGTAGACAAGGTTTTTGATATGACCTCACACAGGAATCCATGGGATTTAAATCCAGAGACTTTGGCACAAGCTCTTCTCTACCTTCCGAGTTAGAAACCGGCGCACTCGCAAAGGAAAATGTACTGGAGCACCGTCATGCAGCCGGCCGCTGTGGCCGAGCGGTTCTAGGCGCCTCAGTCTGGAACCGCGCTGCTACTACGGTCGTAGGTTCGAATCCTGCCTCGGGCATGGATGTGTGTGATGTCCTTAGGTTAGTTAGGTTTAAGTAGTTCTAAGTATAAGGGACTGATGACCTCAGATGTTGAGTCCCATAGTGCCCAGAGCCATTTGAACCATTTTTTGAACCGTCATGCATGTACCACATGTTCAGGTGTTGGTTTAGTGGGACAGCATCATGTACATCTGGAAGTACTGTACTGCTGTCCGGTTAGACCCTGTGGTAGGAAGTGTGGTCCAGTTATGCAGTCTCCGAGAAGTCCTGCCCAGACTTCTACGAATAACGCTGCCGATGTCCTGATACGTGTGTTGCGTTAAGACTGACATCGGCCCAAATGTGATAGCTGTGGCAGTTAAAAATACCGTCACGGGTTAATCCAGCCTCATCCGTGAACAGAATACTGCTTACAAACAGAGGATTCTGGGTACACTGTTGTTGCACCCACTGGCAGAAATTCTCTGTCGGAAGGACTTGCACTCGCTGACCTTTTATACCTTGCGTACGCAATACTACCGTCATCTGTATACTTTGTATACGATGTGAAATCCGCCACACACTGCTACGACTCAGGACACGCGCTCTTGTGTAGAAGACCTTCTTTTCGATGTACTCGGACGATCATGTACAATGCGTAACACCTTTTCCTCAACACCAAGTGTTATGGATCTGGGTCCACCTTCTCGTACACGGTGTGAGAAACTACCGGTTTCTCTGAGTCGCTGATGTAACTGCCTAAATGTCTGCCTGTCGGGCTGCTTGCTTCACACAATCGTGCAGCCCCAAGGGCATTCGCTTTGCCATACATGTAGTACATGTTAGCGTACTCTTCATTGATTAACCTCTGTCCGTGGTGCCTTCACGTTCGTAACTGATTGTGAAGCCGGTACGGCACAGTGCACCTAAAAAATCAGATAGCCGATCTCAAACCTCCAGATACCAACTTAACCACCTCGCTATCCAGGGGCGATCACAATCACTTTCCATCTGAAATCAATGCGATACCTTGGCAACGGCTGATTTGCGGACCCATGTTTATCGGAGGTTTTTAGCTAGTTTTGGCCTGCACCTTCCACGTGAATTATTGACCATCACTTCTGACACACCTTGTTTATGTACAAGCACTAAGGTGAGAGAAGTCACGTGATAGCGATAAGGAAATACAAAGTATACAGATGACGGTAGATTGCGTACGCAAGGTATAAAAGGTCAGCGGATTGGCTGGGCAGTCATTTGTAGTCAGTTGATTCATGCGAGGTGCTTCCGATGTGATTATTGCTGCACGACAGGAATTAACATACTCTTAATGCGGAATGGTAGTCAGAGCTAGATTTAAGGGACGTCCCCTTTGGAAATCGTTAGGGAGTTGAATAATTCGAGATCCACAAGGTAAGAAGTTTGCTGAGAATACCAAATTTCAGGCATTGCCTCTCACTACGGACAACGAAGTGGCAGACAACCTTCCCTTTACGAGAGACAGTAGCGGTGTTTGCTTAGAGTTGTCAGTGCTAACAGACGAGCAACATAGCGTGAAATAATCAGAGAAGTCAATGTGGGACGTACGACGAATGTATGTGATAGGACAGTGCGGCGAAATGTGACGTTAATGGTAGGGTTCGACTGTGGCGCAGACCCCACAAAGTCATGGACCTAAGTTGTTCAAAAAAAATGGTTCAAATGGCTCTGAGCACTATGGGACTCAACTGCTGAGGTCATTAGTCCCTAGAACTTAGAACTAGTTAAACCTAACTAACCTAAGGACATCACAAACATCCATGCCCGAGGCAGGATTCGAACCTGCGACCGTAGCGGTCTTGCGGTTCCAGACTGCAGCGCCTTTAACCGCACGGCCACTTCGGCCGGCGACCTAAGTTGTCAACAAGGCACTGTGCAAGTGTGCAAGCTGGTGATGGCTGTACAATGGTGTGGGATGTGTCTATATGGAATGGACTGAGTCGTCTGGTCCGTTCGCCTACTTGGAGACCATTTACAGGCATCCATGGGCTTGGTGAAAAAAAAAAAAAAAAAAAAAAAAAAATGGAATTTTTATGGATGACATTGCGCCGTGTCACCGGGCCACAGTTGTTTGAGACAGCTCGAGCGAATGATTTCCCGCTCACATTGCCCGGCATGAATCCCATCGAATATGTTTGGGACATAAATGAGACATCATTTCGTGCACAAAATCTAGCACTGGCAACACTTCCGCATATAGAGGCAGGATGGCTCAATATTTCTGCAAGCGATTTTCAACGACTTATTAAGTACGTGGCGAGTCCAGCTGGTTCACTACGCTCGGAAAAAGAAGGTCCGACACGATATCTGGAGGTACCCCACGTGTTTGGTCAACTCATGGTACGTATGCATGATTGTTCCCTACCTACCTACGCAACAGCTTGAGCAGTTTCGCTGGAAGTAAATACATGACTTTATAAGTGGAAAATGAGTGTTGCACAGATAAGGACCTTAGCTATGGCGGTTGTGAAGGAACGAGGGAGGGGGGTGGGGGGGGGGGAGAGGGGGGTGCAGCGGCGGCTTTGCATTTCCTGCAGCTCCTGCTGCTAACACACAAACTTTAAAAAGTACTGTATCTATGACACACCGTTACTCGTAGAAATGTGTGAGCGTTTGGAAGGAGTGAAAATAGCCATAAACCTAAAATGCATGTGGCAGTTTCAACCGGTCTAAACGCACTTATGACTTACTGTGCGAGATAAGAACCATACTCAGAACTACAAGTGAAATGCTTCTGTAGCACCCGTAGGAAAGGGCTGTGCTAGAGACAGGTTTGAAATCTAAAAGTAAGCCTGACGCTGATACATGGGGAGCAATATCAACGAAACTCATAAAACGCGTTCGACAGCATAAAATGGTGCAAATGTTTGAAATCTCTAGAACAGTATTGTAATGTATTAGACGTAAAAGAACCAAGAGAAAACACTCGAAAATAGGACATTCCTGGCCAAAAGTAGGCTACTAGTACCATATATAGGTCTTAATATGAGAAATAAATTTCTGAAAATGTACGTTTGGAGCACAGCGTTGTATGGAAATGAAACATGGACTGTGGGAAACCGGAAGAGAAGAGAGTCCAAGAAAACAGACATTGTGCTTGACTGATTGAGTGATTCGGGAGAAGGGACCAAACAGCGAGGTCATCGGTCCCATCGGATTAGGGAAGGAAGTCGGCTGTGCCCTTTCAAAGGAATCATCCCGGCGTTTATCTGAATCGATTTAGGGAAATCACGGAAAACCTAAACGAGGATGGCCGGACGCGGGTTTGAACCGTCGTTCTCCCGAATGCGAGTCCAGTATACTAAATGTCTGTTCGGATTTAACTATACAAAACAGAATGTTATCCGTTATCATAATGTATATTCTCCGAATTAAAAAGCTGTAAGACTTTCATTGCTTCCTTCCCTCTGTAAACCTGCTGTTGTCTTCGGGTCAGTATGTGCCGAAAAGGAATTTGTTCTTCCATACTTCTTTCATATTTAAATGGTGTTACTCCAAACATGATGACTTTGTTTCTCCAAACATTCTAAATACCTTAATGCTCAAACTTAAAAACAAAAAATTGCTTTTCTCCCCTTTGGCAAGGGCCTTGCCGCAGTGCAGTCTGCCTTCGGCAGGGCAACAGAGCGGACGCGTACGTGTTGACTTCGTGCGGCGCGCGAGCTCGCCTTGTTTACTTTCTGACGGCCGTTGCTTAAGTGCCGGCTTACCTTGTACGATCCATGGCGAACCGTTACCGTAAATCAACACTCCGATTTACTTTCTGCAACGATTATGCCCGACCCAAAGCACTTGAGGTGGAGCGTTTTCTGCGAGAGGAAGTGAAGATCCCGGCGACCGATATTATAGGCATACATTTGTCCATCGTGAGCAGCACGGTCTATGTGAAAATCATAAACGACGCGGCGTGCGAACGCATACTACGTGAGACCAAACAGGGGCTCCGCTTCTGTCACGCTGATGGCAATGTGGGAGAGGTAACCGTCGACCACGCAGGCTTAGGCATGCGAACGATACGCATTTTCGAATTGCCATTCGAACTTCCAGCTGAGGAAGTCGTCGCGGCACTACGCCCATACGGCACAGTCCACGGCCACACTGCGGAGAAGTGGACACAGTTTCGGACGTATCCTGTGCTAAACGGGGTCCGACAGGTCACCATAGATCTCCGAAGCCACGTCCCGTCCTACTTACAGATCGGCGGATGCCGTGCCATAATTATATACGATGGCCAGCCTCGGACCTGTTCCGGGTGCGGCAAAGAAGGCCACCTCAGATCCGAATGCCTACAACGGCGTATTACGCAACTTCCAGCTGCCGAAAAACCACCCACGTCGCAACCTACAGTGCTACCGGTGACCTATGCCGCTGCTCTGGCTTCTCCTACCACTTTGCACCGTCGCCCGGTCACCACAAACGACGCCACCAACGAGCCCGACCAGACACTGACGGAGAGCGCCTCGGACGACCCGCCGCCTCGGCCGGCCATTGACGCCGCTCCGAAGATGCCGACGCAACCAGACGCTGACCCTGATCTCGGAAACACGATGGAGATCGACTCGCTCATCGTTCCTACAGCGGCCTTTCTGCCAGAACGACGTGACTCCCTTCCGTCGTCGGACACGGAGGGTCGCACAAGGAAACAACGTTCCCCGAAACGTCGCAAGCGAAGACGTCGCACCGTTTCCGGCCAAGAGGAGACGTTACAAGTCGAGGAGGACGTACCCGTCGACCAGCACGAAGCCTCAGAACCCGCTACTGCTGACGAAGACGTCATGAGCGCGGAGACATCTATCGGTGTGCCTGCGCCCCGTGCTGACGCTGAACTAAATCATGAACGTCTCACAGGCGACATGACACCACGCACAATTACAACATCTTCTGAAGACAAAATGGACGATACACCAGTTTCCGCTTCCACGGCGTGGCACGAGGAGGAGGTCACGGAGCAGGAGCCGTTACGGGACCCTGCGCCGTCACGGCCGCACCACTAATCATACTCTCCCCAGACTCCCCTGCGGGCCAGCGGGATAACGTTCCGCTGCGACGCCCACACCCTTGCGCGGACGGCGGAGTGGACCAGCCACCAGCAATCCGACACCAGGCCTACCGGATAGCAACCATCAACACCAACAACATCCGTTCCAGGGTGAAAATCCGCCTTATGCAGGAGATGTTCTGGGCTTCGGATATTGATTTCGCCCTTCTGCAGGAAGTTCACTTGGCTAGTCTCCCGGATATTAATGGCTATACCGCCCACGTGTCCGCGAGTGATCCTATGGGCCGCGGGGTGGCCATCTACGTCCGCCACGGGATTTCTGTGACCGATGTCGCCTTCCTTCCATCAGCTCGGGGCATGGCACTCACTGCCATGGGGACACGCATCATTAATGTCTACGCTCCCTCAGGCACCGAACGACGGCATGAAAGAGCCCAGTTTTATTCCGAGGAAATCGCTCCCCTGTTTTTAGGGCGTTATGACCATTACCTACTAGGAGGTGACTTTAACAGCGTTCTGCATCCTAAAGATCAGATTCCCCACTATACTACATGCCAGCAGCTACGTATAGTGGTGCGAGACCTCCTGCTTCACGATACCTGGGAAGTACAACACGGCGACCTTTCTGGCCATACCTTTCTTACAAGTCATTCCGCAAGCCGACTAGACAGGATATATGTCTCACAAACTCTTAGATCTGCGATACGGGGCGCCGAACGCTGGCCGCTGGCCTTTTCCGACCATTGCGCTTACATCTGTACGGTCCTCCTTCCGCCGCAATCAGTATGGCGCAGCCGTGCGCCATGGAAACTCAATACCTCACACTTGCATGACCGGGCGTGTCGCCAACAAGTCACTGACACGTGGACAGCCTGCGAACGACGCCTTCCCCGCTACCGCTCGACATTGACATGGTGGTTGGACTGCGCCAAGCCGGCGATCCGGAGGACACTGATGAGATACGGGAAGGACATGGCCGACTGGCATCGCACCACTGTTGACTTCTATTACGCGATTCTCCGAGATCTGGATGCTCAACCGCCAACCCCGGACAACCAGTTGGAACGGCAAAGAACTAAGGCGAAGATAATTGCGCTGGCACGCCGGAAATTGCAAGGGGTCGTGATACGGACGCGGCGCCACGATCACGCGGATTTAGAAATTCCATCCATGCATGATATAGTGTCCGA